>NW_020954596.1:23380184-23530974 GCF_900497805.2 Vombatus ursinus | reverse complement strand
ATCTATCTATCTATCTATCTATCTATCTATCTATCTATCTATCTATCTATCTATCTATCTATCATAAATACAAAGTAGATAGAAATTGGCATTAGACTGAAGGAAAGTTGTTAGCATTTTGGATATCTAAAAAAAACCTGTAGAAGGTGACTTCTAGAGCTGAATTCTGAAAGAAGCTAGGGAATGACTTGCATTGATTTGATTTCAATCTAGAAAAAAAAACTTTAGGAATTGGAACATAGACTATTAGTAGAAGAAGGGAGCTTAGAGATCATTTAGTCCAACCCCACTTTGGCAACTAATATCATCACTATTTAAAATAATTACAAATAATTACCAATTCATAAAAAATGTAAAAGTTAAAATAACCAGAGAGTTGATAACTCTGATAAGCTTAATTGAATCTAGTCAATGGGTGTTTTTTGGATACCAGATCTACAAAACTGGAATGATATAGATTTATTGCTACCGTAGGAGGGACTCTCAATCAGGTTGGTCTTCTAACTATACTTTGTTCCCTCTTCTCTTTTCCTCTTTTCTTTTCCCCCCTTCTTTCCTCTTCCATCTTCCTTCTCTCTTTCCTCTTCTGTTCCTCTTCTTACATCCTTCCTCCTACATCCCCCTCCCCCAATGCCACCTAGAATATCTTTTCCCTTCTTTTCTCCCCAACATCCCAAATCCTACTGCTTTTCAAGGCCTAACTCCATTCCCTCTTGACATGAAGCCTTTCTTTAATCACTCCAGAATGTACTCCACACAGCATAAAAAGTCCCTTCTCCTCTTAAAGCCCCAGAATCATAGAATTGGATGAGACTTTAGCATATGGTTGATCCTTTACCCACCGTCTCCCAGGTACTCTCTATATCAGTCCCAGTTGAACTCTTGTTAATTACCAAAACCATCTCATACTTTCTTACCTCTGTGCTTTTGCCTGGAACTCCCCCCCACCCCCACCCACTCTCTTATACATTGGCTACATTCCGTTTCATATTTTATTTTTATGTGTATATGTCCCTTTGCTAAAGTCCTCCACCAATGATTCTAACTGTTGCAGCATTGATGGCCCTGCATCTCAAAGGCTATGCCAGCAGAGAACAAGCTCTGGTTGGTTCCTTCCAGAAGAGAAAGCTTTGAATTGAGGTGTGATTATCAGAGCAGGAATAAGTAGGACAATTGAGACTTTATTCTAGAATGCTGATATCTGTTAAGGAGGAGGGACCACGATTCTTGGACCCTGTGGTAATCAGCAGACTGTTATTTCCACAGCTTGGTCCTGTTGGTCTTCTGCTTCTAAGACTTCTTTGCCCTCATCTGCCCAAGGCTGCTTCTGTCACTCTAGTTCTGGGGCAGTTGCTATGAAACCTCTTTCCTAGGGCCTGCCTTTTTTCCCCAACCCCCACACAGCCAAACCCAAGACTCTGGGAGATGGCTATCCGCCTGCTGATGGACTGTCCTTTACTCCACTTTGATGATTCTCCTTCTGAGATATTCTTTGCTCCCAGATCCCCAGTATTTAGCACAATGCCCGGCACATAGTAGGTGCTTAACATATGCTTGTTGATTGATTGACTCTTGATGAATTGACAAAAAATATTTTCAAAACAAGAAAACTTTCAAAGAAAGAATATTTAGCCTTCCTAGAGTCATATTCTACTACAGTGTAGGACCTTGTGTAATCAAGCAGGTGGTGATGGCTCAGAGACAAGGATCTCTGTGTGTTTTTTTTTTAAAGGTCATCCTATGATAAACAAGATTGGTTAATGTCCAGTCATTGGCCTTTAGGTTACAAAGATAAATATTCAATCTGTAGGGAGTGGCTTGGGGTCAGAACTGTCAGTGGGATGTGGTCAATGGTCCCGTGTCTGAGTCATACATTATGGCCCTGTGCTACCCATGGCTGGGCAGTGACTCAGGGAAGCAGCTGAGAGGGGGTGACTCTGGTGCTAAAAAGGACCCGAGTCTCACAGTCTTATAAGCAAGCCATAATCATATTCCCCTTCTATCTCATCAGCAAGGCCTTAAGTGGCACTGGGAGACTGCCTGTCCCACCCTACTTATAGACACGTGGATCAGGCTGCATTTGGGGAATTTCTTTCGCTCTTTCTGGCTCCAAGACAGGACATTTGTTCACCTTTGGCCAGACTTAAAAACTGTATCCCCTGTGGGTTACTATCTCCTGGACCCTCAGAGAGTCCCCGGAACTTGACTTTATCGTGGTGATTCACATTTTGTGGTATGGTGAAGAATATACTGGTTAATAGGTTTAGAGCTAGAAGGGTAGATCTTAGAGGTAGATCCTCGAACTAACTCCGTCATAATACTCATGAGGAAACTGAGGCCCAGAGTAGACAAGTGACTTACCTAAGTTTGTTCAATTGTTCCAGTCGGGTTCAACTCTTCATAACCCCTTGTGGGCTTTTCTTGGCAAATACTGGAGTGGGTTGTCATTTCCTTCTCCAGCTCATTTTACAGATGAGGAAACTGAGGCAAATGGGGTGAAGTGACTTGCCCTGTGTCACACAGCTAGTAAGTGTCTGAGGCTGGATTTGAACTTAGGAAGATGAGTTTTCCCGACTCCAAGTCCGGAACTCTGTCCACTGTGCCACCTAGCTGCCCCTGCCTATGGTTGCATAGGTACAATTCAAATCCAAGTCCTTTGATTCTAATTCTGGGGCCATTTTACTATATCCTTCCCAACTCCCTTGCTCCTAATTCATTCTCCTTTCCAGACAAACACCACTTTTAGCAGTTTCCAATCTTATCACCTCCCTTCCTCCCCTTCTTCTCTTCTAGAATGAACTCCCCATCTCCACCTACTGAAATCCTTTTTCCCCTTCAGAGTCTAGTCAGGTGGTACTTCCTGAAAGATTACTTGCCCAAGGTCACTAAAGCATAAAGCAACAGACCTGAGGTTTCAATTTAGGTTTTCTCTGACTGCAGAGGCTGCATTCTTTCCTTCTATTGCTTTATGCCGAAGCTAGACGAGACCTGGGTTCAAGTGCCGGCTTGAACACTGACTCACTAGCTATGTGACCTTGAGCAAACAATCTAACTTTTCTTTGCCCTAGTTACTAAGCATGTCAAAGGGAGACAACAATATCACATTACTGACTTTCTACTTCATAAGATTGTGGCAAACAGAGCACTTTCTTTGTAAAAGTGAATGTTGGAAGTGAATGCTGCTTTTTACCAATCATTTTCATTTTTTTTCTCAAAATAACCCCATGAGGTAGAGAAAGCAAGTTTTCACTTCATAATTTATTCATACACTTTACAGATGAGAACACTGAGGTCTGCCATGATCACATGGCTGGTAAGCATTGGATATAGGTCTAGCCCCATCCTACTTGTCCAGCTTTGTGAAAACTCATCCAGCTTCTTACTGTTTCTCATGGCCAAGGTCTCCCACTGCATCCGAGGCCATCGCCAGTCATCCTGAACTATGTCTTGCTATTGGACTCCCATGACTCTGAGGAGAGAGTGTGACTGGTGACTTTGCACAGCTCTGCCTCACTTAAATTCAATTCATTTACAAGTCAAGACATCACCCTCCTGAAGTCTTGGTCCTCTTCCAGAGCAAAAGACAAACAAAAATGACAACTGTTCCTCATAGATGTTCCATCTCCCATCTATCTCCACTCCTTTACACTGACTGTGTCCCCTTCCCATGTTTTGTTTTATGTTTTTTTCATTTTATTTTCTTTTTAAGATAAAATAAAACCATTATTTTCATAAATACTATACAATGTAGATAGCATAAAAGCAATATACCATGGAGAATAGAATTTTTCTGGCATTAAATGGAAATGGAGATTGTATATAAAACTGCAAATCTATATTATTTAGACCTTGTTTTGTATACAAACACATACATATATATATACACATATATATGAAAACATATATATATATATATATATATATATAAAATAAATTCAGCACATAATTTCTTATTACAAGGCCCTAGAATTCCTACTTTCTTTCAAGTAGGCATACATGAAGTCTTTCCTGATTCCCCCAGCTATCAGGTCATCCTCCAGGAATTATGTTGTATTTGTCTTGTATGTACCTTAAATGTCTATGTTATCTTCTCTGGCTGAATTCTTAGCTCCTTGATGGCAAAAATGATTTCTTTTTCTTTTGGTGAGGCAATTGGGATTAAGTGACTTGCCCGGAGTCACCTAGCTAGTGAATGTTATGCGTCCGAGGTCGGATTTGAACTCAGGTCCTCCTGACTCCAGGGCAAGTGCTTTATCCACTGTGCCACCTAACTGCCCCCAATTTCATTTTTCTTTATATATCTCCACCAGAATGGCCAGATCATAGTAGGCACTTTAGAGATGCTTGTTAATTGAATGCTTGAGGTCTTGTATCTCCCCCTTCTGTTCCCCCCACTGTATCAGCCTGTCTTACAACATAAATAGCAACATACCACAGAGAGTGGAATTTTCTGGCATTAAGAATACATGCATTCATAAAAACTGGTATTACAAAGAATTCATCCTTGCATATTGTGCCCTAGGCAGCTGCATACCTTGCTTATCCTTCCTTCCTTTTGTCCTGGATGCTCATTTTAACTTGATTTCATCTGTATAAAGATGTCTATGTGTGCGGGGTGGGAGGATACATAGGAGAATCTCTCTCAGCTAGCCCCTACCCCACTAAGGATGGTCCTGGGCCATGAAACTGCCGGGGAGTGACCCTGGGTGGAAGCATGGGAAAGAGTATCGATACGTTTAGTGGGTACCTTAGAGAAGACATCAAAGTCAGGTGCATAGAGCTACAGGCCTGGGGGGCTAGGAATGGAGAAAAGTAGAGAACATAGTGAATTCCTCACTGTCAGGAATGTAACAGTTACAGTGGGAAAAGTCTGATCCTGGGAGACAGGTGACTGAGGTTTGAATGTTGATACTGTTCTTTCTAACCTGTATAACCTTCAGCATGCAGTGCAATGCTTCAGTTTCCTCCTTTGTAAAATAAGAGGTTAATGCTAGATTTCTAAATTCATAGGAATTAGATGTGGAAGTGACCTTTACTATCTAGTTCTATCCCTTCGTTTTAGAGAGGAGGACATCAAAGCTTAGAAAGTCTAAGTGATTGATGCAATGTTACATAAATGGTGTCAGAACCAGGATTCAGATCCAGTTTTTGTGATCCTGAGGTCTCAAGGCTGTTTTCATGACATTGCACTATAGTGTGTGTGTGTATGTGTGTGTGTTTCCCTGTCCTTTTAAACTTGTGCTAATTTGTAACCTGACCAGCAGTGGGTACCAACCGGTGGTGATGGAATGTAGATATTCTGCAGCCAGGCCAGCCTTTGCCGTCTGCTTCCATGATAGGGGAGCCATTGTCTCCTTCCTATTATGTGGTGAGCAGTTCTCTTGATGGTTCCATGAAAGACGTGGGACACTCATTTAAGAACCCACGTAGTTAGTACCTACTTACTTCCCAGATGAATAAAAAGCCAGGAATATTGGCACAGGGAAAATGTCAGGAAATTAAAAAAAAAGTCCTACCATTGTAATACTTTCTTCCAGGCAAGGAATGGAAGTCTAGCAGCAATGATGGCCTTGGGTTGCCTTTACTGAAAGAAGGGATGTGATATTTAGAATTCTGGAAATCAGGATGGTTAAAAGCCCTATAGCTCTTTTGGGGGGAGGGTGGGGAAGGCCATGCTTAGTTAGTATCTTTCCTGTTTCTACTTTTTTCCTTTCTCTTGCATTCTTTATCACAAAGGAAAGATCACTGGCCAAGGTTGGCTAGAGGGATAGATTCAGAGAAGAGGATGACCTCTATAAAAACTTTTAAAAAGTCACAAATCTTGGTGTCCTGGCCAAACTATAATCTGGGGATTACAATTGGGGAACACAGTGAACTCACTCCTGTGCATTCAGCTCCATGATATGGGCCACCTTATACAATTAGTAAGCATCTGTGGCTGGATTGGAACTCTGATCTTTGTGACTCTAAGTCATGTGCTGTGTTCTGTCTCTAGGTAAGGGTAGGCAGCCTGTAGTCTATTGTTAGTGGGAGCTTCAGCTTCAGATGTGGTGTCAAAGACATGTGTAGCTGGAAAAGACAGTGGGTCAGTCATATTGTGAGAATCTGAGATAACAGATAGACAGACAGCCTGAGCACTCTATGTGTATTCACAAACTATTAAAAGAATGCAAGTGATAACAAAAGGTGATGTTCCTATAATCTTTTCAGCATTATCAAGGGTTTTCCTTTTATCTCTTTTATAAGTAGAATAATGTCAGCAGTATTATTCCAATCTTTCAAAAGAGAAAACTAAGGCTAAGAAAAGTTAAATGAATGGCTGCAGGTCCCTCAGCTAGGATGTATATGCCAGAGTCATCATTCAAACTCAGATCTCCTGACTCCATATTTAGTGACCTTCCACAATACTCCACTGCCTTGTCTTTGACCCATGGCTCCTTTTGCCCCTTGCCACACCCACCTCCCATGTGTTTGATAGATCCTTTGTCTGGGATTTATGCAAGAATCCTACAGGAAGGTATGGCTAGACTGCCCTGGTGGGAAAATGGGCCCACACCCATGAGATCATGGATTCATCAAAGTATCAAATGCTCCACCCCAGAAGCAACTGCATTATAGTCATTGGGCAATCCTGTCTGCCTGTTAAAACCTGATGATGGTCAAAAAAGTAGAAGACCATAGATCCAGAACTGAAATGGAACTTAATTATCTAATAAGACCTCCATGTTGTTAGTAAGTGACAGACGTGGTATTTGAACTCAGATCTCGCAACTTGTGTTTCTAAGGTCTTTCTTTTGTGCCATGCATGTTGTCAAGGTAGGAAATCATATTTAATAGCTATGGAACAGCTGAGAAATGGAGTTGCTTCCCCCTAAACATCATAGGATAATAGAAATCTCAAATAAGAAGCCTCTAAAACAGAGGTCTTAACTGGAATCTGTGAATTTTAAAATATATATATATATAAACGTATTTCAATATAATTGATTTCCTCTACAATCCTATATATTTTACATATTTAAAAAAAATCTCTAGGGTAGGGGAGGAAAGATAAAAAAAACAAAGGAAAAAAAGAAAAAAGAAATTTACATAACTTTATTATATATTTAAAAAGAACAGCAAGTTGTGCATAATAGACTTGTAATTTCATGTGCAATCATCTTTTGTATTGTACTATGTTAATGGAAATGCTTGTTTTATTCCATAAATTAAAAATAAAATAAACAAATGAAAAACAAAAAACAAAGGGGTTATAGGCTTCATCAGGCAGCCAAAGTGCTCCACGACACAAGAAAAGGTTAGGGACTCCTGGTCTAATGCATGCTAGGAACACGTGTAACTGGGTACATAGACAAAAATGAAATTTCCACAAGTTAAACAGACGAGATAGGCAGATTCTCTGTGAGTTAAGCAGGTCATCCCTCAAAGAAGCATCATAAAAGCATGACTGAGTCTGATCTGTAGAGATCACAGGCTTTACAAGTGGCCTGAACCCAGTAGACAACAGGCTAGGGGCCAGGAGCCGAGGGTGCTACACCACACCATGACTCACTATGGAATAGGAGACAAGTCACTCGATCCTTCTGTCCGATCTCAGTTTCACTGCTTGTAAAACAGGGCTCGTGATGCCCTCCTTACTTAATCTCCCAGAGCTGTGAGTCACAAATGGGTCTATCGCAGACCTCAAATATCCATAGCTCTTTAGTGTTTATAAAGCACTCTCCCTTGCATTAGTTCTTTATAACAACCCCATGGATAGGGCAGGGAAGATGTCACTATCTCACTTTTACAGATATCAGCTGAGGAAATATCAGAAGTGGAATTTGAACGTATCTTACTTGAAGGCCGCGGGGTCATTCCAGCTCAGAATGTTGTTTCTTAAGACTAGGCTTCCTGTAACTTCAAGCGCTATAGATTTTCTGAACTGGAAGAGGCTTTAGAGGTCATCCTCCAAGATTTCTAGTCAGTAAATCAGGGTACATTTATTAAGCATTTGCAGTGTGCCAGGCACTGTGCTAAGTGTTGGAAATACAAATGCAAACAGAAATAAAGTCAATCCCTGCCCTCAGTGAGCTTATTTTCTAATGTAGAAAGGAAACATTCTAATGAAGTAATAAATAATTTAGAAAGGTAGAAATTGCTGAAAAAGGGGAGGTAGGGAGATGAAGGTATCTGGTGTGTGGTGGAAAAAGTCTGAAGAGGCAGGGTTACAGCCTGGGAAGGAATGAAGACATGCTTGTCTGGGGCATCCTCTTTAGCTTGAAGGTTCTAGTAACGGTGGAGAAGCTGTGGCTTCGAGGCCGTATGTGTGTCCCCTTAATAAAAAGGATTTATTCTGTAAAACTTGGACTCAGTCAAAAGGTCACACCCAAGTACCTAGAAGGTCACATGTAGCCTTGAGGCTGCAAGTTCCCTACCCCTGTTCTAGGCAGTCAGAGGGAGAAACCAGAGGACTATAGCATTACTGACGGGGAGTAAGGGAAGGGGGGGGTCATTGATTGTCTATTTGAGCCCTTCCAGTGACTGGGAGCTTACTAGCCCTCAAGGTAGCCTACTCCATTCTTGGACAACTCTTCCTGATTACAAAGCTCTTCCTGATAAGCAAAACTTCTATCTGTTGGTCCTTGATTTCTCTTCTGGAGCCACATAAAAAAAAAAAAATCTAATCCCTCTCCCACATTCAATGTCATTCAAAAACAACATTTAAAAAAATTAATAATTTTGTTCTTCATCACCTTCATTTCCAGACATGCCCTACTCCAATCCCTTGCCAGAGAGTTGTCCTTAATAACAAAGAATAAAAAAGAGGGAAGAGAGGGGGAAGCAGTTGTGCAAAATTAGCCAACATATTGAATAAACCTTACAGTGGCATATGCATTGTTCCCTCTGCAAAGAAGGAAAGGAGGTGCATTTTCTCTTCTCTTTGGGGGGCCAAGCTTGATCAATATAATTACGCAACACTCAGGTTCATTTTTGAAAGCTTACATTCTTTGAAATGCTCATTGTGTACTAGGCCCAGTGTTACCCACTGGGAATACACAGATGAAAAGTGACATATTTCCTTCTCTCAAGTACCTTACAATTTTACAGGGCAAGGGAGGGGAGAATGCATATCGGTAAACATGTGTGATACAGTTTAGAACGTTATCAAGGGAAAACAGAGATCCTAACAGAGTCCTCTTAGGGAAATTTGAGGAAGAACTCCTCATTCACTGCTGAGAACAGGGGAGGTTTCATGAAGCAAGAGGCTCCTGACCTGGGCTTTGAATACAGAAGTGTTCAACAGGCCCCAGATGTGGAAAGAGTGTGCTCCAGGCATGGTGAACCATCTGGGAGAAGGCACAGAGGTGAGAGTACAGGATAAGAATGAGAAAGGGCTGATGAGGGCATTGATGGTAAGTACAATGAAACAAGCCTAGAAAGATAAGCTGGAACCAGATTGTGCAGTGCCTTTGAATGAATGAAAGTGCATTGATTAAGCGCTTACTATGTGCCAACCACTAGAGGCACAAATTGAGAAGTGAGACATATTCTGTTCCCAAGAAGCTCACATTCTAATAGGGGAGGCAACACATATAGGAGCTTTCAGCAGCAAATTAGGTGGTAAAGCATCTTTGGTGTAATTTTCACTGATAAAACCACACTGTTCTGTGAAATTGAACCATTCATTGGTGCCAAGGACTTTGGTGTCAAGTTTTATTTTCTGGGCCTTCGGTGGCTCCAGAGGAGACTGGAGCTGCAATACCTTCAGCGGTAACAGAAGGTCATGTTTTCACAGGGGTTTCCCACAGATGATGGATGGTCTGGAGGGTTAGAATAGAAGGATTAGCCTGGAAGCAATACCATCAGTCTGGGAGGCATTGCTATTCCTGGACTCTTGGGCAGAGGGCCCTGGGTTGCCTATAATAGGGAGAGAGGGGAAGTGGTTTTTGTGGTGGTGTTGACTAGAAAACAGGCCTGGAATCAGGAAGATTCATCTTCTTGAGTTCAAATCTGTTCTTAGACACTTACTAGCTGGCTGACCCTGGGCAAGTCACGTAACCCTGTTTGCTTCAGTTTTTTCATCTGTGAAATGAGCTAGAGAAGGAAATGGCAAACCACTCTAGTATCTTTGCCAAGAAAACCCCAAATGGGATGATGAAGAGTAGGGAATGATTAAAATGACTAAACAAACACAGTGGTGATGTAGCCTGGCCTGCCTGTCACATACCTTCCTCTGTGTCTTCCTCAGGGCATTTTGCTGTTTCTACTATGCCCCTACCCCCCACCCCCTTTCAGTGCACTGAGACTTTACTTCTCTAGGATAAACATCTTCATTTTCCTCATGTATTACGGGTTCTAGGCCCCATGTCATCTTGCTTACCCTCTTCCGGAAGCCCTCAGCTTGTCAATGTCCCTTCCTTTTAGAATTGAACATGCTACTGTTAAACATTTGCTAATAAGGACAGAGAGGGAGAGAAGGAAAGATAGAGAGACAGACAGAAACAGAGCACCGAAGTAGGGAAAATGGATGCTGATCAACTGGGGAATGACTGAGCAAATTGTGGCATATGATTATAGTGCAATGTTATTGTACTATAAGAAGTTAAAAATATTAAGAATTTAAAGAAACTTGGGAAGGCTTTTAGGAACTGATGTGGAATGAAGTAGAACCCAGAACATAATATATGCAATGACTATAGCAATGTAAACAAAAAGAACAATAAAAGAAAGCTAAATACTATATAATTATAACAATTGATTATGACCCTGAAAAGGAACTGAGGAAATGTACCCACTCCATTAGAGAGGTGGGGGACTATGGGTGTGGAATGTTGCATACCCTGTTACATGCATTGGTATGTTCCTTGATTTTTACTCAACTGCTTTTCTTTGTTTCAAAGGAAAGTTCAAAAGGTGGAGTGGTAATAGTGATGCTTCTGGAAATGATTGCAATGTAAAAATAAAAGCAATCAATAACATCTTTAAAAACCTGGTTAGTTTTTGTTCATTTTTTTAACTTCTTGAAGCATTTTTTTGTACCCTGATTCTATCATATTAAAAATTACCTATTTATTGCTTCCTGCTATATGTAAGTCACAGGTTTGATTTTTTAAACTAATTCATTTTTAAAAATCAATTTATTGAACTGAAATGATTTGAAAGAAAAAAGTTGAACTGAACATGATCCAAGACAGAATCCTGGAGAATTCCATTAGTGACCTCCCTGTAAGTTTTTTGGATCCAGTGGTTCAACCAATTTCAAATCCACCTAACTATTCTATCGTTCATCCTGCATCTTTCTATCTCAAAGAATATTTTAAAAACTTTTATCAAATGCCTCAATGAAATTCAGGCATACTATGTCTACAGCATTCTTTTGAGTTACTAACTTAATAATCCCAATTTGAAAGGGAATCAGGTTAGTCTGACATGACTTGTACTTGATGAAACCATGCTGACTTGTAGTGATCACTGCTTCCTTTATCATATTATTTTATCTGAGTTGATTTACTCTTTTTGAAAGGAGCAGGCCACATTTCTTCCTCGATAGGAATTGTATTTTGGATTATTCTAAGGGAAACAAAGTTAGTCTGATGTGATGTTTCCTTAATGAACCCATGTTGGTTCATGATGATCACCATTTCCCCTTCCAAGTGCTCACAAACCACCCCTTTATGTGTACATTATAGTGTTTCTTCATTATCACACAACCCCTTTAGTCCTAGGTTGTGGCTCTGTCCTTGCCTTCATCTTGTCCTTGCTTGGGGAATTGTCTTTGGTATTATTATTATTATTATGATTACCACCTTAGCACATCTTGCTTTTCATTCAAAAAACAAAGTGATTGCTATTATTAGGGATCTCTGTTCCAAATGTTTATATGGACTATTAGTACCCAACTTGTGGTAGAGTGGTCTGAGCTCATATTGGTTTGATCAGCTACAGTCAGACACACTGTACCTTGACCCCAACAGAGTAATATCATTTTCGTACTCTTCAGGAGTGAAGGACAACAACCATTACTCCTACTAGGGCAGCTAGGAGGCACAGTGGATAAAGTACCAGGTCTGAAGTCGGGAATTCTCATTTCCCTGAGTTCAAATCCTACTTCAGACACTGTTTATGGGACCCTGGGTAAGTCACTTAACCCGGCCTGTCTCAGTTTCCCCATCTGTAAAATGAGCTGGAGAAGGAAATGGCAAACTACTTCAGTATCTTTGCCAAGAAAACCCCAAAAGGGGTCACAAAGAGTTGGCCACAACGGAAACGACTCAACAACAGCAACAACTACTAGGGTCTATTACTACTAGAGATAATAGATAGATATCTAATCTCAAAGTCAGGAATACCTGAGTTCAAATCCCACCTGTGATACACATTGGCTATGTAATACTGAATAAATCTCAGTGCCCCAGGCAGCAAGCACCCTAAGACTATGAGTTATAAATAAAGTGCCAATCTGCCTTTGGGGGAGGGAGCTCCTGGGGCCTATGAACTCATAGATCCAGTCCCCATCCCTGACCTGCCAGATACAAGGCTCTGTTCTTGATGCTGAGGGAGCCTACTTGGTGCTCTTATGGCATTTAGAATTTACTGGAAGAGATTAGACATGGGAACATAACATCTTATAGGTTTCAGAAAGTTTAAGTGACTGCCCATCCCTCCTCCCCCCAATTCATAAAGCCAGTTAGTGGCAGAGCAAGGAGTAGAAAAGAATGCAGGTCTCTATTTCTAATTGAAGAGAGTTCTTTCATTCAACCCATTATTTTTTCCAAGGGAAGTTTCTCCTATTGCTAATATTCATTTTTCTTCCTTATACTATTTCCCCTGTCATATGCACCTGTGCCGTATTGAAAGGGAAAAAAAAACCCTCTCTTTCTGATTTACACCTTTCAAATATTTGTGGACTGTTAGGCTTTGAATTTTTTTTTTTTGTCACTTAGCCAAGTTACACATTTTTGCTCTTTTAATCTTTCCTCTTAAGTAAATGTCTTCTTTCTCTTAATCACTTTGGACTTGGTTCAATTTGCCTTGAGAGAAACTTGCTTCTACTTTTTTTCCTTCTCTTAGTTGATTTAACTGCCCCTCCAAACAAATCTAACAACACATCATTTTGACCAGTCCCAGTAAAGCAGCAGAGAAGTATAGCACTGTACCTCCTTACTGTGTTTTTCCTAATGCTGTAGTAAAAAATGTTGATACTCTTACTTACCTATTTTATAACCTTAAATGGCTCCCCATTGCCTAACAAAATGCAAATTCTTGAACCTGGCATTCAATTTCAACCTGTCTTTTAAGTCTTTTCTCATAAGCTTCCTTTTCATTTATTCTGCAATTCACCTCAAAGAGGACTATTGACTGAACAAGTAAAGTCAGTTCATAGAGACACAGATTTTGAGAATTTGAAAATACCTCTGTGACCATCTATACCCAGCCAGAGCTGCCAGTGAATACAATACTCCATATGTAGTCTGATCAGGGCTAAATACATGAGATGATCCCCTCCTTACTCAATTCAATTCAATTCAATAATCTTATAGTAAAACTTAAAACTCAAAAGCTTGTGGAAGTTATTGTTGATAAATCAAAATAAATGAATAAAAAAAGAAAGAAATAATCTTTTAGTAAGTTCCTAAGGAAAAGGACCTATCCTAGGCATCAAGGATATAAGAGTGAAAAACTAGAGTTCCTGGTCTCAGGGAGCTTTGTGCTTAGTACTGGATGTACAAAATATCCTGAAATAACACATACTGTTCACTTTTGGGCAGGTCAAACAAGATGTCCCAAAGGCTTTTCAAACTCAGCATGTTCAAAATAGTAAACAGCTCATTATATTTCTCCTACACCCTCCCCTATTCCCAACTTTGGTATTATTGTTAAGGGTATTGTCTTCCTTCCCACCCCTTTAATCTAGAATAATACCTTGCATATATGGTTTTTGTTTTTCCCCACAGTTTCCCTTATTGTAGAAATTTGATTACATCTTGGTTTAACCAGGAGGGACATGAATTTGAATCTAGCTTCTGATGCTTATCGGCTGTGGGATCCCTGGCAAGTCACTTGGTTTTCAGATCGGAGTAATAATACTTGTATGACCTATCTCACAGCATCAGTGCTGTAAACTGCTTTGTTAACCTTATAGGCACTGTCTAAGGGAGAGTTTTTATTAATGGGCTTAGATTCTCAATAGATCCTTATGTAATGAATGATTTGCTAATGGGACAAGAACCTAGGCAACATGTTACTAATAGTGGGAATTTGAGGTCAGGGAGGAGGAGGAAAGGTAACATTGGCAAGTCAGTGGGTGACCTATTTTGGGGCTGGTGGGATTTTTAGGCATCTCTCTAATCATATTATCATTAGGGCCTGCATGCTTTTAGCACTTGCCCCTCCTTTGGGGATAGTCCCTCCTACCACCAGCATCTACTCCTGGTACTGCTGCATGACCTGTTTGCACATCCTTTTCCAAGACCTTTCCCTTCCCCAAGATCATGAAATCATGGCATTTATCCCCACCCTTTATATAAACAAAAACCATCACTTTGGGTAGAGTGGACCTCATGAGTAGGCAGAATAGGTGGCTGCCTACACAACTGGGTCAGAGTCTGTGTTGGGCAGGGCCTTCTCCAACGAATAATGCAACAACTCATAATTACATAGCATTTTACAGTTTATAAAGTGATTTCTTCACAGCAAACCTGTGTTGTCAGTAATATAAGTATTTTGGCAGCCATTTTACAAATGCCTAAAGCAGTCTCAGGAAACTGATGTGATTTGCTCAAAGTTACATAATCAGTAAGTGCTGGAGATAATATTTGAAATCCAGGTGTCTTGATTTCATATCCAACACTATTTCCATGAGCCATTCAGACTTATTTCCTATTAGTCTGCCATTTTGATTTCATGTCTTTTGAGTTGGCATTCTGTACAGTCTCCTTCCATATAATCTCAGAAGAATGGCTTCAGAAAAGTCAGATAGCCCTGGGATGGGTCCTCAGAAATGAATGCCTTCATTAGCAATGGAACACCTTAGAAGAGATTAGTTGGTAGCAGCCTGAGAGCATGGACATGTTCTGAAAGACCTTATGGGGAGGGAAGTAGTGGGCCTGGAGGAAGAAAGGCCACTGATAAGGGAGGCATGACTTTGGTTGGCACATTCTGTGTGTGTGTGTGTGTGTGTGTGTGTGTGTGGTGTCTTTGTATGTATGTGTGTATATGTGTATGTATATAGGTATGTTTGTATGTATATTTGTATGTGTTTATGCTTGTGTGTGTATAGATATGTGATTTCCTTGGTGTAAAGAACTCCCAATGAAGAATATCACTACACCAATGCAAATCAGCCCATTTTCTACAATTACAAGTCTTAGAAGACTGAACCACTGAAAGGTAAAGGGACTTTTGACCAACGCCATACAGCCAATATGTGTAAGAGATGGAACTTGTTTTAGGGTCTCCCTGACTAGGGGCCAAGATCTCATTCCTCTAGGGTAAATCTCCACTTTTGTCTTCCCCATACTATAGTGCCTGGCACACAGTAGGTGCTTAATAAATGTTTATTGACTCTTATCCCATTGAGCTGGGACTACCTAAGAGAATCTCAGGACTGCCCTAGGGAAACTGAGGCCTTGTTTACCCTTCTCTTAGGCAACTAGGTGACACAGTAGGTAAGAATGCTAGACTTGGAGTCAAGAAGACCTGAGTTCAAATCTAACCTCAGACACTTACAAATTGTGCGTCTCTGGGCAAGTCATTTAACCTCTGTCTGCCTCAGTTTCCTCAACTATAAAATGGGGACAATAATAGCATCTACTTCCCGTGGTTGTTATGAGGATCAGATAAGAGAATATTTCAGAAGTGCTTACCACAGTGCTTGGCATATGGTAGATGCTTAATAAATGTTGTTTCTTTCTTTTTTTTCTTTCCTCCAGATGTCTCTCATCTTCACTGTTGGTGATAATCTCAAGGAATACTTTGTCAAGCATTTATGGTATTCAGTCTCTTGAGTAATTGAGTAGTTTGAGACCACAAATTTCCTTAATAACTTAAAAATTATTTAATAACAAAACTTAAAATTATGTCAGTTGGCAATTCTGATCAATACAATGATCCGTGACAATTGCAAAGGACTCATGATGAAAAACATTGTCTCCTTCTGGAGACAGAACCAATAAACTCTGAGCTCAGATTGAAGCTTATTTTTTTCTCTTACTTTATTTTTCTTTTTTCCCCCCAAACATGGCTAATGTGGAAACATGTTTTGCATGACTGCATTCATATAATGGGTATCATATTCCTTACTTTCTCAGTGGGTGGAGGAGGGGTGGAGGGTGGGAGGAATTTGAAACTGAAACAAAATAAAATGTTAAAGAGTTAAGTCACAGGGGCGACTAATGTGGTTTTTTTTTTCCTGAAATTGTTCTATATTTCTGATCTATTTTTTATTTTATTTTCTTTTTTTCCCTCAATTGTATTTTTTTTTGGAGGAGGGGTTGGAAGGCCTTTCTTTGTTTCTACTGTTGCCTTAGAACATTTGGTGACATATTCCACCCCACCCCCTCCTCGTCTGGTTTGCATAAAACCTCAGAGTGGCCTACAATAGTGTTCTTGGTTTTATTCATTTTTACCTTCCCTGTTTTTCCCCCACCCAGGGCTTCCCCTGTAAGGACAGGAACAAACATCACAAGGCGTCACAAACATGACAAGAAGGCAAGGAAGGGTTGTGTGCCATGTGATTGATAGTACTAATACTAATAACCTTTCATATTTATTCTCATTTTAAAGTTTGCAAAGTGCAACAACCTTGAAGCCATCCTGTGAATTTAGTAGTACTAGTATTACAAACATGTCCATTTTGCAGAAGATGAAAATGGAAGCTGGGGAGAATGACTCACCCTTGATTCCACAGCTAGGAAGTGTCTGAGGCTGGATTAGAATCCAGCTCTACTAACTTCCAGTCTAGAGATCTATACGGATTGATAAACTGATCTCTACTGATGATCTATGCTGATTCTTACATGGCCCAATCCTAGATCCACTGAGGTATCCAAGAAGAACCTACAACCAAGATTATTTCTCCAAAGCCAAACAATGTCATCATTTTAAACGGACCCTTTTAACAGCTCTTTTGGCAGGGGGTTGGGGGAGGGGATGAAGAAGAAGAACCTTCTTCTGACTTCTTAAAACAGGAAGTATAGCAGTCTGGAAAGGTTCTCAGGAGATGCTGCTGGAAAGCTTTAAGAAGATACCTCAGAGGGGAAAATAAAGGAAAAGGGCGGGAACTCATCCCAAAACACTCAGGATTTTAAGAGAAGCTGCCAAGGATGCTTAAATAGCAGTCATGGAGATGTCAGGTCTAAAGCTTTATTTAGGGAGAGACAAACAATTGTGAATTAGGAGTTAATTGCTTTTTGGAAATGCTAAAACCCTTTGATGAGGAGAGAGCTTGCTGATCGTACAAATTAGCAGTTTCTTTCACCTGCTTCGTGCTTTTGGAATCCTGATAATAGAGGTAAAGAGGGATTGGCTGTTTTGCACCACCCGGGAGAGCCCCTGCTCCAGCTAGGCTTGGAATGAGGAAGGCCAGTAGTCACTAGGAAGAGGTGTGAGAGCCCTCAGAAAAACAGACAACTTGGAGAGCAGTGTATTTTTCCAGTTGCTTTCCAGGTTGTTTTATCCTTGAGAATTCCTCTGTCTGTGTCCTGTAAATTCCTGTGTCTTCACTCCCTACCTCTGGATTTCACATCTATAAGTGAAGGCCGGTCAAGGTCAAAATCATCCCTAGGGAGTATGGGTGGTACCAATTGTATGTACTATAGCACCCTCTTCCTTCCATATATTCCTTTTTTTTTTTTTAAACAGGTAAAGTCAGGTTCAGTAGAAGGGAGTGAGGTTAAAAAGGGAGATTGGAAGGGAAAACGTTTTCATGAAAGGGCAGAGCAAGGAGCTGATAGAGAAGAGAGAGGGCAGTGGGGGAGGGGCTAGAGCTTTGTCTTGCCTAGGGAAGTTGCGATTACGTTTGAGGTTTTTGTGAACAAATTCTGTTTCCGTGAGGCGTGGGTTTTCTGAGTCACAAATTGTCCAGTCATCCCTTCTGGATGACATACAGGGGTGTGCTGGAGCCAGTACCACCACCACTACTAGCTAGGTGGCATTTATATGGTGCCTACTATGTGCCAATATGATCTCATTTGATTCTCACAACAACCCTGGGAGGTCAGTGTTATTATTATCCACATTTTAAGTTGAGAAACTGAGACAGACAGAGTGACTTGCCTGGTGTGACCCAGCTAATAAATAGCTGAGGCTGGCTTTGAATTCAGGCCTTTCTGACTCCAGCTCAATGCTCTATCCACTGTGCCATGCAGCTGGGTAACTTTACCAGCCGGAGGCAGGCCTTTCCATCTCTCTACTCAACCTTTACCGCCTGTTCTGTAAAATGAGGAGACTGAACTAGGTGATATTTGGGGGTTTTCTTCTATTATCTTCTAGGCCTAACGTTCTGGGATCCTCAGTGCTAAATTGTGTGCTCTCCTTAACTTCTGCCTACACTGAACTTTGACCGATCCATTCACTTGATGTTGCCTTCTTTTCTTTGGCTTTATTTACCTATTTGACAATTCCCACTTATGTACAAACAGACAACTCAGGCATAGGGAGGCTTTTGACTTATACCGTTGTAAGACGCTTTTCCCAATGTACATAAAAGTTAGGCCTGCCGGTGAAAACTCTTAAGTGCTGCAGGAGTTCAAAGTGAAGTGAGATCAATGAGGACAGAAATACTCTTCCTAGTATCCCCTTGCTCCTTATTCCAAAACTTTCACTAGCTTACCACTGCCCTATGGAATAAAGTTTACCTTCTTGACTCAGGTATTCAAAACCCTCCACAATCTGGCTCCACCTACTTGTCCAGCCTTCTTTTTCAAACTTCTCCTCATCATATATTTTCCATTCTAACCAATATCTTGATTCCCTGTTCTCATCCTGCCCAGTTCTGTTTCAATGGCTTTGCTCACACCAGCCCCCATTTTGGGACTGGAGACCTCTCTCCCTACTCCCTTTCCTCCATCTTTGACTATTTCAATCCCTCCCTTTCTTCAAGGCAGGCCCTACTCAGGTGACACCTCCTATATGAAACATTCCTTAGCTTCCTTATAATTCCCCTACTACACACGTAAACGCCATCTCTCCTTCAAATTTCTCAGCACTTCGGTTTTCTTAGATCTTGCCATGTTCTAGCTCATTAGTGTACGCTTCATGCCATCCCTACCCATCTCCCCACTCACTCTCTGCTGCATTGCAACTCCCTCCCCAGGGCAAGGACTGTGTTATTTATCACTTCTGCACCCCATTGCCTAGAGCAATACCTTTTTACATACTGTGGTGGATCTATGATCTAACTGATGCAGGTCCTCCCTTCCAAGGTGCAGGTC
Organism: Vombatus ursinus; assembly: GCF_900497805.2. Taxonomy (NCBI): domain Eukaryota; kingdom Metazoa; phylum Chordata; class Mammalia; order Diprotodontia; family Vombatidae; genus Vombatus; species Vombatus ursinus. The sequence continues at coordinate 23,511,559 of NW_020954596.1, read as the reverse complement.
ACAATCCACCCATGCATTCTCATCCTATGACACCCTTGTCCATATCTTCCTGCATGTCTGCAAACAGAGTCCACTCACTATGCTAACTCCCTTGCCATTTCATGGACACCAGTGGAGTATGTGGGCCAGCTGTCACTTCTTTCTTGCTCTTGCTGTGGGACTGGCTCACACCCTTCTCTCATCACATAGGCATGATAATGTGTGGGGCTATATCTCTTGGGCAATTTTTCTTTGGGAAAATGCTATAGCCTATTCATGTACCCCTCCAATGCCCTTTGTTTAACATGCAACTTTTAATCTTCAGAGACTATGGTATTCCATGACTTACAGTCAAATAGCCGTAACTGGAAGAATATTTATGTTTAAGGAAAAAGTGGGCCTTCGCTTAAGGTAGATCCATGGGACCACTGAGAACCCTGTGTTATTTTCAGAATGTAATCCACTTCACTCTCCTTCTCCTCTCTAATTCTGGGTACAGTTCGTTGTCTGTCCATGGCATTTGTCTAAGATGTGTGCCCTTGTGAACTAACTCTATGGGATGACCTCCCACATGTATATCATAGTTTGGATGATTGACCTTCTTGGTTTCCTTTTTCCTCTGTAAACAGTGAGGTTGAAATCTTTCAAGTGATTAGAGGTTTCATTGAGGAGGCTCTGCAATGTCCCAGCTAGGTGCCCCAGGGGATAGAATTTTAGATAGCTGGTTGGGAAGACATGAATTAGAATCCTTCCTCAGTTACTTAGTAATTGTGTGACCTTGGGCATGTCAATAATTTCTCTAGGCCTCAATTTCCAAATGAGGATTGAACTCAATAGTCTCTCAGGTCCCTTTGAATTCTAAATCTATGATTTTATGACTAGTCAGCACAGTGTTGCTCTCAAACAGAGGATTCTTTTTTTGTTTTATTATTCTTTAAATTTTTTGGGGGGTGAGGCAATTGGGGTTAAGTGACTAGCCCAGGGTCACACAGCTAAGTAAATATTAAGTGTCTGAGGCTGCATTTGAACTCAGGTCCTCCTGACTCCAGGGCCAGTGCTCTATCATCTGTGCTACCTAACTACCCTGTTTTATTCTTAATATCTTTTATTTTCCCCCAATCACGTTAAAAACAATTTTTAACGTTTTTAAAAAGTTTTGAGTCCCAAATTCTATCCCTTTCTCTCCCAGCACCCACCCTGAGGGTAAACAATCTGATGTAAGTTATACGTGTAAAACATTTCCATATTAGTCATTTTTTAGGAGACTTGAGTAAAAGAAAAAAGAATGAACGTGAAAAGCATCATGCTTCAGTCTGTATTCAGACAGTATCAGTTCTTTCTCTGGGGGCAGATAGCGCGCTTCTTCTTGAGTCCTTTGGGATTGTTTTGATTGTTGTATTGAGGAGCACAGCTAAGTCATTCACGGTTCTTCACTGCACGATGTTGCTGTTGCTGTGTACAGTGTTCTCCTGGTTCTGCTCGCTTCATTTGGCATCAGTTCATGTAAATCTTTCCAGTTTTTTCTGAAGTCATCCTGCTCATTATTTCTTATAACTCAATAATATTCTACCACAATCATATACCATGGTTTATTCAGCCATTCCCCAATTGATAGGCATCATCTCTATATCCAATTTTTAGCCACCATAAAAAGAGCTGCCATATATATTTTTGTACAAATGAGTCCTTTCTCCTTTTTTTATGATCTCTTTGGGATACAGACCTAGTAGTGGTATTGCTGGATCAAAGAGTAAACACGGTGTGGTTGCCCTTTGGTCATAGTATCAAGTTGCTCTCCAGAATGATTGGATCAGTTCACAACTCTACCAATAGTGCATTAATGTCCAAATTTTCCTACATTCCCTCCAACATTTATCATTTTCCTTTTATGCCATATTAGCTAATCTGATAGGTGTGAGGTGGTACCTCAGAGTTGTTTTAATTTGCATTTCCCTAATAAATAGTGATTTAGAGAATTTTTTTTCACATGACTATAGATTTCTTTGTCTGAAAACTGCCACTAAAAGGGGATTCTCAAAGGCCTTATCATCTGTAAAGATAGTATAGTAGACACTCGTAGTAGGTGCTTAAATATTAGCTGAGCTGAAAGCTTCAGGAAGAAGATAAGATTTGAACTGGGCTTGGAGGATGGAGCTGCATTGACATAGGCAGAGGGAAGTGAGAAGAGCAGAAATTGTGCTTAAGTAATAAAGAAGACAAAAGGGTGGTAAATGAGCATATGTATATTTAAGCATGATTTAGGTCACAAAAGTTTTAGGTTTGGAAATTTTACTTGGTCACTTAATATTTGACTTTTAATCAATCAATCAATCAACATTTATTAAGCATGTATTATGTGCCAGGCACTGTGCTTAGTGCTGGGGATACAAAAGTAGGCAAAAGATGGTCCCTGCTCTGAAGAAGCTCATAGTTTATTGATTTTTTTTTTACTTAACTGAAAAATTTTTACTGTAAGAGTCTTAACTTGAGGTCTGTGAACTTTTTTAAAAACATATTTTGATCACTGTATTTTGATATAATTGGTTCCCTTTATATTCCTATTTACTTTTTTATTGGTTTTAAAACATAATTCTGAGAAGGGGTCATAGGCTTGACCAGATTGCCCAAGGGGTGCGTGACATAAATTTAAGAAGCTCTGCTTTACTGACCTAACCAGTATTACATAAAAGATAAAGATTTTATCCTTTTTCTGTCTTCCTTTAGCTCCCTCACCTCCATCCCCTATATGGATATTTACATGTAAATATATATAATTGTTGTTGTTCAGTTGTTTCAGTCATATATGACTCTTTGTGACCCCATTTAGGGTTTTCTTGGCAAAGATACTGGAGTGGTTTCGCCATTTCCTTCCCCAGCTCGTTTTACAAATGAGGAAACTGAGGCAAACAGGGTTCAGTGACTTGGCCAAGGCCATACAGCTAGTAAGTGTCTGAGGCCAGATTTGAACTCAGGAAGAGTATTCCTGACCCCAGGCCTCACATTCTATTCACTGAGCTACCTAGCTGCCCACCCTACCCCCTTCCTCCCTAACCCCCCCCACCCAAGTACCATATATAAGATCCTGTGTGATCTTAACTGATATTAACTCAAGATTTTGCCTTTTGGGCTCAGCTGCCTAGAGAGAACCTTGTGGGTGAATGTTCTTTTCTCAGCTTTCATGTGTAAAATCATTTTTTTATGAAAAAAAAAATGTGCATCTGATTTTGAAATGAAATAAATGCATGAAAAATTCATCTCTCAGCCCAGACCTGGCATGTTAAATTCAGCCTGGAGCAAAATTTCATGGCTGAGTTACAGCCCCGAAAATAACATCCTGCATTTGAAGTTCTGAACCAGCCTTCACATTCCATCCCTGTTTAAAGTAACACTTCTAGTCTACCATGCAGTAACACTCTTGCAAAGGGAGTTTTTGCCTGAGAAGAAAAAGTGGAAAAAGACATGAGGATTTGTTTTCTTCGCAGTGACACATCCAGGCTACCTTTTAGTAAACATTAGAGATCAGAATAAAATCCAGGAGAAAAACCTGGTGGGATTGTTCACTTGGAGACAGTCTTAGTCCTCAACTTCACCTTTTGTCAAATATTTTGCAACCTGTGACTTATAAAGTCACTTCTTTTAATTACTTTCTTTAGCAATAAGCAAGACATTCCTGACATTACAAGGCAGCTCCCCAGCTGTACTCTGAGCTTCATGCCAGTCACTTTCCATGTGCCAATACTCGGATTATAATAAACAGGACTGGGCATGTTTGGGGTCATTTAACTTTCAAATCATATCTATGTTTCCCTTTTTGAAAGAGTTAATTGTCTCAGAGTTAAGAGACTGAGCAGAGATCAAACTCGAAAACCAAAATGCAGGTAACACAATATAGCCTAAATCAACAAGCTCTCTAGGACATAGCATACAAGAAAGGACGGCCAGATTCAATTATTCAGGCATTTCTCTTGACATTTTATTTATTGAGGCAGTTTGGTTTATAGGATAGTCTTCTTTGTTCACCATTTATTGCTGTTTCATCTGGCTCAAAGTGGAAAATGTAGGCAAAGCTGGACTGGAAATGTTACTGTAACACTTGCTGTTTTTCTTAAGAAAAAACCTGGAAACAGAGAGTTTGTTTGGGTAGGCTCAGAGGAGCTTAGCTACTTAGTTGGATGCTGAAGGGGAAAGATGGCTGAGTTTGTCAGAACCACAGCTTTGTAGTGAACATCAGAAATATTTTTTTTTCCTTTTTGTTTGTCTAAACTTATGAATTCATTGAGAAAGGGATATTCTGGTGTGGAAATTCCCTCCTCTAACAGTCCAGCAATTCTACCATGACTTAAGCATGTTAGAGAGTTACCTGGGGATACACAGAGGTTAAGGGTCTCATATATGGCTAGGATGGGTCAGGGGCTGGATGAACTTTATAACCATTATTTTATTGATGTTTCATAAAAACTCAGGGGTGTGTTAGCATCCTACAGATGATAAAAATGAAGCCAAGAGCTGAAGTGACTTGTTCAAGGTTATAATGCAAGTAAGGGTCATAGCTAGGATTTTAACTCAGATCTTCTGATTTTATGTCCTTTCAGACCCTGTTACACACCCTTGGTTCTTGCCTTGCACAGTCCAATTAACCAGTCTCCCTAAACCATTGTGTTAATGAAGCAAAGGCCACAAATTCTATTACTGTAATAACCTTATCCCTACTAATGGAAAAAAAAAATTCTGTTATGAGAAATGATGAACTTGATAATCTTAGAAAAACACAGAAAGACTTGCACAAAATAATGAAAAGCTAAATGAGCAGAACCAAGAGAATACTGTATATAGCAACAGCAATATTGTTTTAAGAATGACTTCGAGCGAATAAGTCCTTTTGACTATTAGAAATACCCAAATTAACTATAAAGGACCTATGAAGAAAGATGCTATCTTCATCCAGAGAAAGAACTGATAAATAGAAATATATATAGAATAATTTTATACACACACATATACATATACATACACACATATATACCTATTTGTGTCTAATGGTAGCCATCTTTAGGGTGGGGGGAAGGGGAAAAAAGAAAAAAGAAACTTACGTGATAACTTTATTATATATTTAAAAAGAATAGCAAGTTATACATGATAGATTTGCAGTTTCATGTGCAATCATCTTTTTTATTATATTATGTTATGGAAATACTTGTTTTATTCCAGAAATTAAAAGTAAAATAAAAAAGTAATTAAAAAAAAGAAAATTTTGTTTTTATGTGCACTGACTGTATTCACACAATTTGTGGGCATTTGACAAATATATTCTTTGCATTAGGTCACTGTGAAAATTCAGAGTAGGGAGTGGGGCTGCCTCAGCGCAATCTATCACTACCATAACTGGAAAAAGTAATTTATAATGTTAGAGTTAGAGGGAGTGTTTAGTCTAGTACCACTCTCCAGATTAATTTAAAAAAATATTGATGCATTTTTTTATACCATAGACATTTCCCAATATTTCTATCCCTTTTCCTACCTTGAACCCTCATGTGTTGGGCTTTGTCCTACATCACCTCAATGTGTTCAGTCTTCACCTTTTTTGGGGGGGAGTATTTGACTTTTGAAGATAATTCAATGAAATTTGTGGCCACATCTGGTGAGTGAAAAGGGAAGCCCCAGAACTGAGTTCCATATATTTCATTCACTAGCTGTGGGACCCTGGACAATTTGTTTTACCTTTACATTCTTTAGTTTCCCCCGCTCTAAAGCAGGGAGCTTAGACTACAACATCTCTAATGTTCCCTTCTAGCTCTAACATTCTGTTTTTCTCTGAACTCATTTTATCCTCTTTGAGTGTCGATTTTCTCATCTGTAAAATGGGAGTAGTAATATCTGTAGGTCCTGCCTTTTAGGATTTTTGAGAAGACTCAAATGAGGTAACACATGTAAGACATTTAGTCAATCTGAAAGCACCATATAAACCTCACTTACGGTACTTTGAAAACTACAAAAACAAATGAAGTCTTGCTACAAAGGAATAAAAAATAAATTTCTTTTTTGTCTGTGAAGTGACTTTGAAGGTAATATGCAATAATATTCAGAGTCACACAGCATGGAACAGAGATCTAGGGTCAGAAGACATTATAGAGATCATCTAATCTAATCCCCTTTATTTTATATATAAAGAAACTCAAGCTCTGAGAAGTCATTCGGCTTTCTTTATATCACACAGGTAGTCGAGGAAAAAGTGGGAATTGAACCCAGGTCCTCTGACTTGAAATCTGATATTTTCCCCAACACTTCACATTGCCTCACCCTGCCCTGTCCATTTTGCAGATGAAGAAACTGAGGTACTGAGAGAGTTAATACTTGTTCAAAGTCATACAGCTTGTTAGCAGAGAAGCCATGATTAAAACTAAGATTTTCTGATTCTAAGTCTGGTTCTCATCCTTTCCTCTGCTGCCTTCATGAAACATTAAATTTTATACCACTGAAAGTGGCTCTGCTCTTTGTCCTTAATGTCTTTCAGCTAAGAGGGGAATGACAAAACAGGTTACAGACCTTAGAGGCAGTCCAATTGTATTGAAGTGGACTGAAGGATGGCTGATACAATGGAAAAACCTGACTGATTCACACTGATTTACAGTATGAAGAATTGGATGTCATATTTAAAAAAGGGCATAGATAAGCTGGTATCCATCTAGAGGAGTCTAGAGTGATAGGAAGGACTGAGAGGATCAGTTGAAGGCAAGGGGCAACTTCAGGAACAGATAGAGATTTTTCAGTAGAAACAGCATTATTATTACATGACTAACATGATAGAGAACCAGATATTTTCTCCAGTCCTTTCTGAGTCTCAAAAAATCAAAAACAATGTTCAGTCAAAAAGGAGTTATGTACCAGAGGTAGAGAAATTATAGCTGTACTCACAAGACAAGCAACCTAGCAACAAGACCTTATTAATTAATAGTGGAGAATGCCAGTACATAATTCACTCACTCAGCAAACCTCCACCATTACTTTTAATGCTTTCATAATGCACACAAACTTTACTTTGAGTCTCTGGGATTTCTCTTCTGCTGCAAAGATTCTGCTGAAAAAATCCCAATCAACCTAGCTTTTCTCTCATTATCCTATTCTAGCCAGCATGAGATAGCGACTTGATCCAGTTGAGTAAGAACTAGGAAGTATAGAAGTATCAAAACAGATTTCCCACCGCCTGGGTTGACTCCTAGGGTAAAGAAGCCCCAAGGCTTTAGAGGCCGTCTTTCCCAACCCCACAAAAACACGAGGTGCTGAGTAAGCCCTGTCAAAGATTTAAAGAATGAAGAAAATCGGGGCAGGAGTATAGTGTGTATGGGCATGCTAAACAAGAAGGAAAGGGGATTGCAATCTAGCTGGGCTCTATCCTATCCTCCAGAAGCTGTTTGGAATATGGCTTGAAGTTGGTGAAAAGTAAGTTCCTCAAAGTGGAAGGAGATGGTGACAGCTTTGCAGTTTAACTCTGAGTGTGTATTCACCTTCAAAGGAAAAGAAGTCACAAAAATGAATGGATAAGAAAATATTAGAACAAAGGCTAAAATCACTAAGTTCTCAAGAGAAATATAAATCTATTTAAAATCAAAAGAGAAAATATCAAAATTAGATGGGAGGATGAGCATAAAATATACAAAATATGACAAACCTCTTTAAATATGGATTGTAAGATGAAGGGAATTGAACTAACTGGTGAAACATAGAACCCTATGGATTCTCAAGAAAGGATGGAACCACAGCAAGGGTTCCAGAAAGATCCAAAAGAGAAAAAAGAATCTTGAGAGACATTTAGAGGGAACAAATAGTACAATTCATGACCTTCAAAGTTCAAGTAATTAGCAAGTAGAAAAATTTGAATCCACAGTGGCAAGTTTCTCTAAAGAAGCCAAAGAGAGAACAGCAGATTGGGAATGCTAAAATGAAAGATGGTCTAGAAGAAGAAAAGAAAAAGGCAATTATGTCACATGAACACATGATCTTTATATAGACAATAATCATTGATCTTGAAGACAGATTGAGTAGAGGCAGCTTAAGGATCATAGGCCTCCCAGAAGAACATGACAAGCTGAAAAACTTGAGTGCCATAGTATAGAAAATAAACAAGAGAACTACCCCAGAACTTCTGCATACAGAAGACAAAACATTAATTGAAAGAACCCACATTTCACCTCTGCAAGAACAAAAAACAACTATGCTTCATATTTTAAGACATAAAGTAGTTAAATTAAAAAAAATTCCAGTAACAAACAGCAAACTTCACAAACGGCCAAGAAAAAGACTTTAAAATATAAAAGAAAGGAAATTTGAATATCACAAGACTATTCTGCATCTGTCAGAAAGCCCATGCAGAAATGGAATAATATGTTCCAAATAATAAAGGAGCCAAAGGTGCAAATCCTAATGATACACCTTCCAAGCCTGAGTCTAATCATCAATTAGAAATGATAATCAACAAATAAAGGTTTTCGAATGATCCTGTAAAAAAAAAACCAACAAAATAAACAACCCCCTGCCCATATATGGGCAGATTGTTCTATTTTCAAATACCTCAAATATCAGAAACACAAGAAAGAAAAATAAATACAATTACCAAGAAGAGAATAAGTAATGAAATAAATTTCACTATCTCTAGAGAAAGATATATATCAAGTTAAAAAGATGGACTATTGATTTTTTTTTAAATACACAAAGGAATAAAAGTGAAGACAGAATTTGAAGAAATAGGAGAAACGATGGTGGAGAAGCAAGCCTAAAACACCATGGACCATCTTTTCCAGGTGATTCAATTTGTTTTGCAGGACAAAAATGCAGAAAGGGAGGATACACAAAGGGGGAGACTAGAGGTGGAGAATTGAGGGAAATTAGAAATATATACTAACTAAACTTATGAGTGGGGGGCCAGTTAGGTAGCACAGTGGATAGAGTGAAGGGTCTGAAGTCAGGAAGATTCGTCCTGAGTTAAAGTCTGACCTCAGAAACTTGCTAGCTGTGTGATCCTGGCCAAGTCACTAAATTCTGTTTGCCTCAGTTTCCTCATCTGTAAAATGAGCTGGAGAAAGAAAGGGCAAACAGCTCTATCATCTTTGCCAAGAAAACCCCAAATGGGGTCACAAAGAATTGGACGTGAGTGAAATGACTTAACAACAACAGCAACAACGAAATGCATGGATGATCAATCAAGGTCTGATAACTGTTATTGTCCGTCAGTAAATAACAGAATATTGGTAAGGGGGAGAATTGGAATGCACAATTGGTGACACACAGAAATGTTCACCACGGAGCAATGTTTCTATCTTCATTACTTCCCTCAGGAAATGGTAGTTCTAATATTGAGATACAACAGAAAAAATGATTCAGATGACAAGAGATAAAAAGGCAGTAATAGAAATTGGCCAGATAGTTGGACTTGCTATTTCAGACATTTTGATTCCAAGGGAAGACAAAGAGATTTAAAAAAGGAATGAATAAGTGTAAAGACCATGAAACAAATTAAAAAAGTTCAAAATAGAAAAGGAGCAGAATTAATTAAGACAAAGCTAAAGTAAGGAGACAATAAAAAACCTACAAGTTCAGAAAAAATATTACTAGAAATACACATTCAGGAAAACATAAATCTTTCATAACATTAAATATGAATGGATTAAACACTCCAATAAGACAAAAGAGGGTGACAGACTAAATAATGAAAAACTCCACAATCTGTTGCTTTCAGGAAACAACTATAAAAAAAAAACAAAAACAAAAAACCAAAGACATAGAATAAAAATGAAAGTCTAGATATAACATTAAGTGAAACCCAAAAAGCAGACATAATCATGCTCCAAATGGCATATCACTGAATTTAACAAAAGAAAAATTGTTTGAATTTCAAAAAGATATAGATAGTAACAATGGTAGTTACTCAGTTGCTTCAGTCATATTCAACCCTTTGTGACCCCATTTGGGGTTTTCTTGGCAAAGATACTGGAGTAGTTTGCCATTTCTTTCTCCCTATACACTGTGCCATCTACCTGCCCCACAATGCTAGTAAGGGTTGGACATATCTTACAAAAAAGATAAGCCAAAAGGAAAATATAGAGTTAGAGAAATTGTTTGAGTAATTGCAACTAAAAAAATTGTTGACTCTGAATGGGACACCTACATAATACACAAATCGTTTGACATCTTTTGAAACTTTTACAAAAAATGACCTTGTTCTAGGGCAGAAACAAATTGCGAATAAATGTAAAAAGGCCGAAATACTAAACATATGCTTTACAGATCATAATACATAAAATGACAACAAATGCATAGAGTTCAAACAAAAGATGGAGATTTAAAAATGAAATCCTAAATAGTGAGTATTCTTGTGTTGGATTTTTGTATTTCTTTTTTTAACTGTAGAAGGAAGCAGAATGCTTTTATTTCATGTTTTAGGCTTTATTGATGCATTCTGTTTTATATCACAATGATTTCCTGTTATACCCACACTCTGTGGAATAATCTTTTATAAAGGAAAAGAATTATGAAAAAACCAACCAACAAAATTAACAAGTCTGACCCCACATGCAAAACTCCACATTCTCAATCCCATACCTGTCTTCTAGGTAGAAGGAAGCATATTTCATCATCTGTTCTCTGGGCCAAGATAGGTCATTACAATTATCCAGAGTTTGGATGACTTTTAGATTTGTTTTTGTTCACATTATTGTAGTCATTGTTTATCATGCCCTCTTTATTCTGCTTACTTCACTCTTCATCACATTACACAGGTCTTCCCATGCTACTGTGAAAATTTCTCATGTCATTTCTTTTGAGTTGCCTTTTAAAATACATGTATGTAAAAGATTTTATTTTTTAGCTCCCCCTCATCTCCCACCTTCGTACCCAGTTTACTATTAATTTTTATTTTACTTCTGGCAATGCAATATGTGACTCAAATGTTACTAAATAGTTGGGAGTGCCCTGCCCCACTGAACCCCTGAGTCAGCAGGTGAATGAAACCTCAAAGAGCCAAGAGTTGTTAAATATTGAGCTTCCTCACCCTTTATCTTAATTAGGCATTCTCTCTACTACCAAAATTGTTTGGGATTCATTCCATAATGCAAGCCTACTTTTACATGCAGTACATCCAATAAATCCATCCTCTGATGCTCCATTATAATCCTACATTCTCAAGGGACGTATCAAAGGAGCACATGCTTTAGCAGGTCCTACCAAACTGGAAAAGCTTCAATATCTGCCCAAGGTTGAATGATTAACTAAAGACCAGCCTGGCTAAATGCTGTAAGGCCCATTGCCAGAAGTTTGGCCACATTGTTATGAATTTTGTGTGGCATGGCAAAGAATTTCCTAAGATGCAGAAGAGCTGAAATATGCATGCATATGTAGAAGGACTGACCATATTGATGACATCACAGAGTTTCAGAAGTATTGAAGCACAGCAATCTTAGACAACGTGCAAGTTACAATAAAGAAATCAGATATATTTAAGCTCAGAGCCTAAATAAGAAATAGCTTACAATTATTACTTTTTATTATCACTTATTTATTTAATCTAATCAGTTCAATTAAATCAATTCAATTATTGATATTTAATTATTTTTATTTATGATAATTAAATAGTTAATACTTAATACATTTATTTCCTTAATTGCTTCATTCAAAATAAAGGCAAGGGAATAGAGCATACTTTAGGCAAAAGTGTAACAGACAAAGGTGGCTTGATGTTTCCATAGAATCTTGAAATTGTAGAATCTCAGAGTTGGAAACAGTCTCAGAGGTCATCTCCTCCAACTTCTTATCCAACGCACGAATCTCCTTTGAAACATCCTAAGTGAGTGGTTATTTATTTTGTACCTGAATATCTCTAGTGACTGGGAATTCACTATCCTAACTTCTTTACTAACACAGAATCTCCCTTCTTCCTATACACATACCCCCCCCACACACACACAAACACACACACATGCGCACGCACATACACCCACACACACATGCACACACACATGCACACACACATATGCACACACCTGCACACACACACACACATACACACATACACCCACACACACCCGCATATACACACGCACATACACACATATGCACACACATGCACACACCTGCACACACACACATTCCCTGTGCTCTCATAATCTCTTTTGATTTTAGTTACCCCAAGGTATGACATACCCCTTCCTAAGGATTTATATTAACTAGAAATAAAATATAGTTGAATGGTGCCTCAGATTTCAGGAATCAGTCAGTAGTTGGGGCAGAATTCAGGGTATATGAAGAGGAGCCTTTCCAGTATCCTTGAAATTTCCTTACCCCCATGTTAACTATCCCTATCATGTCTATTAGTAGGGGCAACCCTTTAAGGAGATGGCAAGAAGGTCACTATAATGGTCAGTATGATGTGTTCAGTCTTGTAGTAATACTACTAATGCTACTACTACTAATAATAACAACGATATTGACGATGATGATCTTGCTCACAGAGTGAAAGACACAATTAGGAAGAAAAAGAACCCACTCAATGTTATTCAGACTATTCTCAGCAGAGGCAAAATGTAAAATGACTAACCAGTAACTCTTTTTTTTTCTTTTTTTTGGGGGGGGGTGTGAGGTAATTGGGGCTAAATGTCTTGCCCAGAGTGTTATACGTTTGAGTCTGGATTTGAACTCAGGTCCTCCTGACTCCAGGGCTGATGCTGTATCCACTACACCACCCAGCTGTCCCTAATTAGTAACTCTTGTAAAACAAATTCTTGGAAACATCTCAATGAGGTTCCTAAGGGAAGGGTGTCCAGGAGGTGGTGTAAATGCTTCAGAGAGGTCAAAGAAGATGCAGATTGAGGAAAGGCCATTAGATAAGGTGACAAAAAGATCACTGATAACTTTGGAAAGAGCAATTTCAAGTGTATTATCAGAAGCCAGATATCAAAAAGATGGGAAGTAAGCGGAGACAATGATTATATGCCAATTTTTCTAGGAGTTTCTCAAAGGGAGAAGAAATATAGGATGACAGCATGAAGGCATGGAAGGGCAAAGAAAAAGTTTCTAAAGACTGAAGTAGACTATCATTGAGGGGAAAAACCATTGTGGAGAACTTCCTCATCACCACCAGAAGCGATTGCTGACCAGCTGAGTCCAACAGCTCTGGAAGTGGCATCCTCCCACTCTCCCTTCATCCCCCTAGAATATCAGTACTGCTTCCAGCCTATCCCTCAGAGCCATCATCTAGGGAAGCAGTCGCTGTGGGGGCAGCCTTTTCTACCAACTGCCACTCACAGGATAGGCAAGCCAGCCTAGCTGAAGCAGCAAGGTGTACTGAGCTACAGACTGGAGGTAGCACGTGTCAAGCAAGTCATACCGCCACCACCACCTTGACCACCATCTCACCTCAGATCCTGTTGGAAATAACCCAGTACTTTGAAACAAAAGAGCCTTGGGAATATGGATGCTTCCAGCCCAGAGTCTGTCTAGCCTTCTGGGAAACAATCTTGGTGGAGATACAACTGCTCCTGCATGTGCTGTAGCCTCATCTTTGAAAACATAGAAAAGAAAGTTCTTGTCATCAAAATCTTCGGCATTGTTAAATGGTTCAATATCAGAGACTGATAGGACTTTAGCAATGAAAATGACATTAAAAAAGAATTGTCATCTGTTTTGCCACTGCATCCAATGGACTGTGGGACCTTTCCATCTGACTTGCTTCTGAAACCTTCCATATATATTATCTCCCTCATTAGAATGTGAACTCCTTGAGAACAGGGAGTGTCCTACTTTTCTATTTGTGTCATCAGTGCTATCACAGTGTTTTATACATAAGTGTTTAATAAAAACTTCATTCATTCATTCATTCACCTAAGATATATATGTAGGCAGTGAGGAAAGCTTCCTTCCTTCCTTCCTTCCTTCATTCATTCACCTAAGACATATATGTAGGCAGTAAGGAAAGACCCAGTCACTAAAGAGTTTGAAAATCAGAGTACTGTACTCCTTCCTCAGCCCATGGGTATAAAGGGTGAGCTTTCCATCCAGGGGTCCATTATTTTGGATGTCCCCCAACTGTACTTTAGTCCCAACTCTTACTCTTACCATCTATCTTTTTAGAGGCATACCTTTTAGGATTTGGGACTCAAGTTACACATGAAGAACTACCCAGAAAACTATTTGGGCCCAGAAATTGGGAACTAAGCATCCCAATCAGTTAGGTTCCCAAATTAACCCAATCATAGGATACCAGCTAATACCTGGACAAAGCCAGACTGCAAGGGGTTGAAAAATGAATGAGAGGAACAAGTTTGGATGGCTTTTTCTTAGAGTCTAACTATGAAAGTGGAGAGAAATACTGAGAGTATGGCAGAGTTAAGAGAAAGTTTAGACTTAAGTATTTTTCTAGAAAATTGGCAAAGTCGGTAGAAAAGGTGAGATTGAAAATGAGAATGTGATGTTGAATGAGAGTTGGGGTTGAAAGTTTACTTCCTGGTGATGGTGGATAAGGCTTGTAAGTATGAGCTTCTTTCTGGAGTGATGCAGTTTTCTTGGGGTGCTGCTGACTGCTGAATCATACACAGTTCTCAGAGAGGGTTTATAACTGTCTGCAACTGTATTTTGAGATGAACAAAAGCCTTGCTCTTCCTTTAAATATCTTAAAACACAAAGTACATTCTACTAAGTATTCTCCCTTTAATATTTAAAGTCACATTTTAAGGGAAATAACTTTCCTAAGTTTCTGACCCACTTATGCTCAGATCACCGCAATATCATTCAAGAGTCAGTTGGCATCCAATAAGACTTTCTGCCTTGTTTAATGACTTTTAAACATTCTTCTTTCCTACAATCAAAATTATATGAATTTTTCAAATACCAAAAGGTTCAGTTTTAGTGCTGAACTCCAGAATTGTGAATTCTGAATGGAACTGAAACTTGACAAAAAAAGTCTGAAAATCAGAAAAAACTAAATATTAAATTTTTAAAAATGATAGAGAAAGAAACTGGAAGATCCTTTGAGATCATCCACACCAACCTCTTCATTTTATAAATAAGGAAACTGAAGCCAAGAGAGAAAACGTGACTTGCCTAAGGTCATGGGTAGTCACTCCTCAAGTCTTACTTGACTTATTAAAGATCAATGCACATCAATAGGTTGTGAGAATGTCTAAAGTCCCTAAGGGAGTCATTATCCTTTGTTCTTTCAATATGGAATACTTAAGAAGAAATTGATCTGTACTTTTTCTTCAGAACATGTAGGAATGACCTCTAAGGTCCCTTGTGGCTCAAAATCTATGATCTGATAATCCTATGTAGAGAGGAATATACTCCTGCACAGAAGAACTGCTATTCTCCCTAGCAATAGGGAGAATAATTTTCATGTAGCAGGAGTAAGGTGTAGCTAAGTGGCACAGTGGACAGAGTACTAGACCTGGAGTCAGAAAGACCTGAGTTCAAATCTAGCCTTGGACTCTTAATAGATATGTAACCCTGGTTAAGTCATTTCACCTTTGTTGCCTCAATTTCCTCAACTGTAAAATGGGGGTAACAATAGCATGTACCTCCCAGGGTTGTTGTGAGGCAATCAAATAAGATAATATTTATAAAAGGCTTATCGCAGTACCTGGTACATGGTAGGTGCTTAATAAATGCTTGTTCCCTTATTTTCCCTCTCCTTTCCCTTCTCCTCTCTCTTTTCTACTTCAAGCCATGGAGTCTCTGTCTCTGACTCCAGGAAAGAAGAACTCAAAATGAAGTTTCTTATAGAAATAATGTTATACCTGTCACTTAGCAGTTGTAGTAATAATAAAAACTACTTCCACAAGCTGACATATATCACTTGGTTTATGATGTACTTTACACAGCTTATCTCAGTTAATTTTTGTAACATCCTGGTGAGGGGGATACTACAATGCAGGTTTTGTTATACCTGTTTGACAAATAGTTAAATGACTTATGGTCACATATTTTGTGGTGGCAGAATTTGAACCCAGGTCCTTCCAACATACCATACTGACTCCTTGTCGTACAAAGTATTAGCTAGCCTTCCCAGTTTTGTCCCATCTTCGAATCTGATAAGCATGTCTTCAATGTTTGGGAGCATTAAGAGTGCTGGACTTGGCATTGGAAGACTTGGATTATAATCTTGACTGATGCTAACTGTGTGACCATGAACCAGTCACTAAACTTTCCTGAAGTTCAACTTTTTATTCTTTTTTTCACGTGTAAAATAAAGAAAATAATATTTGCATCATCTAACTCATGGATTTATTGTATGGAAGATTCTTGGCACATTTACTAGTCTCGTCTCCTCTCCTCCCCTTCGCTCCCCTCCCCTTCCCTCTCCTCCCCTCTCTTCCCCTCTCTTCCCCTCCCCTCTCCTCCCCTCCCCTCCCCTCTCTCTCTTTTTGTCTCTGTCCTGCTCTTTCCCACACCCCTGTCTCTGTCTGTGTGTCTGTCTCTTTTCCTTTCCTTCCCTACATTTTTCCACCCTACAGCTTGCTGAAATAGGTTCAAATTGCCCTCTGACTCCTTGGACTTTTTTTTGTCTTTTCCTTTCTGTTAGAAAAGAGTTATTTCTTCAGTATTTTCATTTTGTTACCCAGCAAGGAGATCATCTGGCATTTTGTGCTGTATCATTGAACTTGGTACCATAAGAAGCATGAACACAGCACATTGTTTTTTGAATCATTATAACAGGAGCCCAGCTCTCCATACTTGCTAAGGACTGAAATCCTTAGTTCTCTGTGAGTCCTGCTTACGGTTCCAGGTGATCTATCACTTAAGAACTCATGTCTAAAGACCTGGATCCATCCTCCTCTTAGCTACCAAAGTGATTTTTCTAAATTGTAGGTCTGACCATGGCATCCCCCTGTTCTTTAAGCTCCAGTGTCTCCCTATCACTTCCAGGATCAAATATAAAGTCCTCTAGCATTTAAAGCTACTCATAAGCCTGGTCCCTTCCAACCTTTCCAGCCTTCTTCTACCTTCTCCCCCTTCATACACTCTGATTCAGCAACATTGGCTTTCCTGCTATTCTTCTAACATGACACTTCTTTCTCTTTGCCTTCTCAGTGACCTTCATGCTTTCCTCCTTCCCTCTGTCTTCCATTTCTCTGACTTCCTTTAAGACTCAGCTCAGAACCCAGAAGACCTCTTCCCTCTGAGATGATCTCCCATTTATACAGCTTGCATCTTCTATGTACCTAGTTATTAACATGTTCATATTTACATTTAATACAATTAAATTATTCATTTCACAAGTGCACCAGTTGTTTTTTGTTTTTTGTTTTTTCTTTTTTTTGCCTTTCTTTCTGTCTCCATCTCTTAGCAAAGTGCCTGGCACAGAGTAAGCATTTAATAAATGTTTTTCGACTGACTCAATGAGAGTGAATACCTCAAACATGTCTCATCCCTCTATAACTAGCCTAGATCCAAGACTTCAAATATCCCTACCTTGATTGCTGGGGAGGTCCAGTGGCTGCACGTCTTCTCTTGCCCCACTGTCAGAACACCTTCTTGTTTTTCTACTCCTTTTTCAGGGATTGATAATGAAATCAACATTGCTTTTGCTACAACTGCTCTTTGGCTACACTAATAATTCCTCTGTTTCTGAGTTGTGGGCTGTTTAGATGAAATCTCTGTTTCCTGACCCCCTACTTAGCCTGCTCCCTTGTATTTATTTATGTCAGCTCCATCATTCTCATAGTCCTGTCCATTATCCCTTCTGGAATGCCTGTTATCATATTGTCCTTCATATTAGACCTGTGGGTCCCCCAGCTCACTCTGCACATACAGTTATCTCTTCCACATTGAAATTTTCCCCACTCCAGTTTCTATACATCACCAGTCAACATAAGAAATTAAATGGGAATTTTGGGGGAGTTTTTCGGAAGCCTCAGGTGACTTGTGAAAGCCAGCAGATGACACAGAAAAAAAGTTTAGAAACTCAGAAATGCATAAAATAGGAGTACAGTATTGCAAAATATCAACATATTTTATCTTATAATGCCATAATAATTCAGATGTCTTCTGTGGTAGGAAGGGAGGGCCAAAATTTTTTACACAGTAACTCCCTTGATATGGAAAGAATAGCTGTATGTTGTATGTCTTTACTTATATGTATACATATTATTTCTCCCGCCCCTAATACTTTCCAACTGTCCCCTCCCCCCCCGCCAAAAAAGAATGTAAGTTCCTGGCAGGTAGAGATTGGACGTGTGTGTATATGTTTGTATGTCTTTGTAACCTCAGCACTTTGGACAGTGTCTGACTGTTTGTTGAACTGAATTACCAACCGCCTGTGTGTCTTTGCACAAGACAGTACCTCTACCTTGGTCTCAGTTTCACCATCTGTAAAATGAGGGGGTTGGTCTATAGTGATTTCTAAGAGCCTTTCTGCTGAGTTCTCAGTTTGAGTCAGCTAGCTGTTAGTCAACAACTGGAGTAAAATAATTCACACTAACGTGTGAATGAGACTTAATCTTCTCCAGTGGGTGGCATTTTTTTTCAGAGAAACTTGTTAACCTCAAAGAATCTCTAATTAGAATCATAGAATATTAGAATTAGGTCATCTAGTACCGCCTCCCACCTAATTCAATAATTCTCTCTCTGATGTCTATGACAGGTTGGCAGCCTCTGTTTGACTACTTCCAGGGACAGGATGCCATTGCCTTATGAGACAATACATTCCATTTTAAATACAGTAGTCATAATTATAACAACATTCTTCCTCCTCATTACACTGTCATCATATCTGTCTCCCCATAACTTCCCCAAACCCACCTATTCTCCTTCTATGGCATTTCAGAAGTGAAGTAGGGGATGAGTAAGAAAGGGAAGAGGTGACAGAAGAAACAATGAGTGTGTTTTCTGGGGGTGGGTGGGATGGTTTGGGGAAAACTTTATTTGGGCTCCATGGCAGGGACTGACTTTTAACCTGTCTCATTTTCTCCACTTTTTTTTTTCACCCTGGGACTTGGATAGAGGGAACTAATTAATATAGACCTGGATTCTAATCCATGTTCTGCCACTGATTAGCTGTGTGACTTTAAGCAAATTATTTCCATCTCTGAACTTTCTTTTCCATTCAGTGGAGGAAAAAAAAGGGCTTGGATTAATCAAACTCATAAGTCTAGAATTCGATGAGTCTGTGACCCTGTAGGTGAATTGTGGAAGAATGCACTTTCAGAATAAATAATTAATATGCGGGGAAGATCAGCAAAGAACAAGAGACAAAATACTCCTGAGAATAATAGACAGAATAAGTAGCTGGAGTACTTTTTTCTCCTTCAGGAGCAAAGTGTTCAAAACCCCATTAGCATCCCTATGGTCTGGCTAATCTTTGATCTCCCTTTCTCTACTAGTCGCATCACTTTGGCCTACAAACATGCCACTGTCTTCCCCTGATCATTTAGTACCTACCTAAAGCCTTCAGCAAGCATCATATATAATGGAGACAAGCTAGAAGCATTTCCTATAAGATCAGGGGTGGGGGCAGCTAGGTGGCACAGTGGATAGAGCATCGGCCCTGGATTCAGGAGGACCTGAGTTCAAATGTAGCCTCAGCTACATAACACTTACTAGCTTTAGCAATAAGAGAAGAAAAATAAATTGAAGGCAAAGAATAGGCAAAGAAGAAACAAAGCTATCACTCTTTGCAGATGATATGATGATATACTTAGAGAATCCTAGAGAATCAAGCAAAAAACTACTTGAAATAATCAACAACTTTAGCAAAGTTGCAGGCTATAAAATAAACCCATATAAATCACCGGCATTTCTATATATTACCAACAAAGTCCAACAGCAAGAGATAGAAAGAGAAATTCCGTTTAAAGTTACTGTAGACATTATAAAATATTTAGGAGTGTACCTACCGAAACAAACCCAGGAAGTATATGAACACAATTACAAAACACTTTTCACACAAATAAAGTCAGATCTAAATAATTGGAAAAAACATCAGTTGCTCATGGGTAGACCAAGTTAATCTAAATAAAAATGACAATTCTATCCAAACTAATTTACTTATTCAGTGTCATACCAATCAAACTACCAAAAAATTACTTCATAGAGCTAGAAAAAAATAATAACATGAAAACATGAAACAGGAAGGACTTTCTATGAATAGTCAAAGTAACTCTGATTCCTTTGCAGGTGAACCCTACCAGTATAATCAGTATAATTCTTCAAACTTAAAATAATACCCCAGGTTTGAAGAAGATAGGGCACGTGTCTTCTGCATTCTTAAAAAAAAAAAAAACAAACCTTCACTTGATCATTCTTGCCAGCTATGGTCTTTCATCACTCCTGCCATTTAGGGCTAAATTCTTTGAGAAAGCCATTTAGAATTGGAATTTCCACTTCTCTCTTTCTCTTCCTAACCCTCGTGCAATCTGACTTTATACTCATCATTCAACTGAAAATATCCTCTCCAAAGTTGCCAAAGATCTCTTTATTGCTAAATCTAGTTATCTTTTTTTAGTCTTCATCCTTCTGACCCCTAGCAGGCTTTTACACTGTTGATCCTGCCCTCCTCCTGGATATACTCTTTTCTCTAGTTTCTTTGGGATGTTGCTGACTACTGGTCTTCCTGCTTTATATCAGCCCACTCTTTCTCTGGATTCTTTGTTGTATCTTCATACATCTTACCCTCCCTAACTAGGCACATCTCTCCAGGCTTGCTCCTGGGCCCTCTTCCCTTTTTCTCTGTATCAGAGGTTCTTAAGCTTTTATGTGTTGCAAACCCCTTTGACAGTTAAGGCAAAACCTATGGACCCCTTCTCAGAAGAAAATGCCTTTTACTTATTTATTTTGGCTAGGCCATTGGGACTAAGTTAACTTGCCCAGGGTCACACAGCTAGTAAGTGTCAAGTGTCTGAGGCTGTATTTGAACTCAGGTCCTCCTGACTCCAGGGCTGGTGCTCTATCCACTGTGCCACCTAGCTGCCCCCCAAATGCCTTTTAAATGTTCCAAATAAAATACATAGGCTTAGAAGGAATCAAATTATATTGAAATATGATTTCCAAAATGTATGTAAATTTAAAAAAAGTTCATAAATTTCTAGGTTAAGAACCCTACCCCCATACTATTTAACCTGGCGATCTCATTACCTCCCAGGAGTTTAGTGTTCCTCTCTATGCAGATGATTCCCAGATCTAAACTGCTAGCTCCAGTCTCTCCTGAGCTCCATTCCCATAGCTCCAACTGCCTTTTGAACATCTCAAATTAGATGTCCCACAGTCTCCTCAAACTCTGCCTTTACAAAACAGAGACCACTATTTTCCCCTTTAAACTCTCCCCTTTCTAACTTCCTTATTTTTTTTTTTGAGGGCACTGCTATCCTCCCAGTCACCCAGGCTTGCAAGCTGAGTTTCATCCTCATCCTCACTCACATCATTCAAGGGTGAGGAACCTGTGGACTCAAGGCCACATATGGCCCTCTAGGTCCTCAGGTGAGGCCCTTTGACTGAATCTAAACAAATCTCCAAAGGATTTGTTCTATGAAATTTGGATTCAGTCAAAAGGTCGCACTTGAGGACCTAGAGGGCCACATGTAACCTTGAGGCCACAGATTCCTCACTCCTGAATTTAATCACTTGCCCAAATGCTATGACTCCTGCCATCAGAACACCTTTTGTGTATATATTTCTTTTTTTTTCCTACTCCCAGAACTTCTATTGTAGGCCGTCATCACCTCTTACCTAAACTAGTACAATAGTCTTCTGATAAGTCCCTATCCTCAAATTTCTCCCTACTCTGATCAATACACTTAGCTGCCAAAATGATTTCCCCAAAATATCAGGCCGCCCATGCCATCTCCACACTCAATAGACTCTAGTGATGCCTATCACTTCCAGGATCAAATAAATTCTGTCCTGAAATGATTAGTAAAATATCAGCAGAATTATTCATTTTCTCCAGTACATACCTACCTAGGCATTGTAAACACAGAGCCTATTGAAAGAGCTTCTGTAATTTCATACCTAGGAAGGGAGAGTGCTGGGGAGGAAGGATTACCATGGCATTTTGAGTACACGGCATTGAAACAAAGGAATTTTATTTCTGCCCAGGGAAGGGATTAGAGTCTTGTTTGCTGCAGTTCAAGAAAAGGGTACTGGTCAAGGACTGTGAATTATACCTAGGGTACTGTTAACCTATAGGCAGTTATAAAATGTTTCTTAATGAAACAGGTGTCTTTTATGGAGGCTCTAGTGATACACACACACACACACACACACACACACACACACAAACACAGTACCTTGTCTAGTATAGTAGAAAAAAACATTGCCTCTGGAGGAAAAAAATCTTGACTCTCTTAGTGACTAAGTGTGTGAGTTTGGGTATGTCTCTTCTGCTAACAATTGCAATTCATAACTTTTTTTTTAAACAGCTGTTTTACTGTTTTGATCCCTGTTGTCTCATATATATGATATATACAGGGTGTACCAAATACAGTTTTAATACAGTTTTAAGCTTTATATTACATATGCACATACTTTATATAGTTACATGTATATTTATTACGTACAAATATATAAAAATATATAATATTCTGGATTGGGATAGAAATTAGACCTGTAATTTCATTGATACAGGGAACTCTCATATGAAAAAACCTCCTCTATCAATGCAGGTGGGCACCTTCTCTTGTAAGGCACAGTCTCAGGGAGTTTCCTGGAACATTGAGTGGTTAAGAGACTTGCTCAGGGTAACTCAGTAGGTATAGAAAAGAAATGGAACCTGAACCCATATTTTCCTGATTCTGATCCCAGCTTTCTGTCTACCCACTGCTCAACTGTCAAATTATCCCCTTATATTGATATTGGTATAAGTTTTCCTTCTTTCTTTGAAAAAGAAAAAAAAAACTATTATTTTCTCATGTTCTCTCCTGGTCTTTGATCTCAAAGTTTGACATTCTATCATGGGCTGCTTCTTATTTCTGAACTGGAGATTTCCTTATCTTCTGGATTCTGTTGTGGGTACTATATTTATGAAATATCCAGCTTCCATTTCTATACAGTGCAGTGGGAGAACATTAGATTTGGTCCCAGAGGGCTTGGGTTCAAATCTTAACTTAAAATTTTTTATAGCTTGGGCAAATCACTTAGCCTTTCTGGACCTCAGTTTCTTCATCCGTAAAGTGAGGAGGAGGTTGAATTAGACCCCCTCTAAGGTCCCTTCTAACTCTAAATATCATCACTGGAACTTGGACTTTATTCTTCATCAGCTGTTCTGCTTGGTTTCTACTCCACAAACATCAATGCCTCTGCCAGGAACCCTCTGGCATTTCCCCAACTGCTTTTCAGCTTCCTTTTCCATTAGATTGTAAGTTCCTGGAGGGCAAGGATTGTCTTTCTTTTCCTTTGGTTTCACCAATAAATAGCACTGTACCTGACACATAGTAGGTGCTTATTAAATATTTATTGACTATTGATTCTGCTCCTGCATTCTCTGGTTCTGAGAATCAAGCCTCTAGCCACTTCCTAGAAATCTTTTTTTTTTTTTTGCTCTCCTATTGTCATCCCCTTGTTTTTCCCTCCAGAATCTTGGATTCTACCCAAGTATCTTTTGGCTTTGATAGTGGCCATGCCCCTTCTTGTTGAATCCCCACCATATTGCAGTGTATCTTCCCTCCCTCCAACCTTTTCAGTATCCCTTTATGTTTTGTCTTCCCCAAATAGAATGTAATTTCATTGAGGCCAGCAGGGACTGTCTTGCTCACTTGTATTTGTATTCTCAGCACTCACTATAGGGCCTTGTACACAGTAAGCACTTAATATATGTTTTTTCTATCTATCTCTAGCTCTATTTCTATCTCTCTGTCTAGCTCTATCTCTATAACCTCTATCTCTCATCTATTTCTCTGTCTGTCTCTGTCTATCTAAATATACGATCCTATGCCTAGATAATCTCTAAGATCTCTTCTGGTTATAAGCGTGTGATCCCAATGTAGAACATTGCTGTCCCTGAATCGGAAAGCGAAGGAATAATTTCTTATTCCTGACACTGGGTTGGGTTTGGGGGTTGGGAAGTGTCGCCACTGCAGTATCAGATGATTTTTTTTATCAGCATTGGTGCTGACATGTTGGCCACAACTGTGATAGTACTAGAAATATTTTGAGGGTTTTGAAATTTATAAATGTAAATAAATGGAGAACTGGGGCTTGGTAGAAAGACTCTCCTCCCTTCTCAAAACTCCTCCTCCTGCTTCAATCCTCGTAACTTTGCTTTGTCAGTCACTTTTGCTGGAATGAACCAGTACCATTAATAGGGTATTAGGTATTAGTAGGGTATTAAATTACATCCTATTTGGGGAAGATAAAACAAAGGGGAACTGAAAAAGTTGGAGGGAGGGAAGATACACTGCAATATGGTGGGGATTGGCCACTATCAAAGCCAAAAAGATCCTTAGGTGGAATCCAAGATTCTGGAGGGAAAAACAAGGGGATGATGAGAAGAGAGCAAATAAAAGGAGTATTGGGTACATAGATTCTTAAGTTGGAGGGGCAAAAGAGGCAGTCTTCTGAAGGCCCAACGTGGTAGTACAGAAAGCAGCAGCCTGGTTTAGTGCCAAAATCCATGGAGTAGGAGCAGAAGACATGGCTTTGGTCCTAATTCTGCCAGTGTACCAACATAATAAGCAAGTCACTCCACCCCCTAGCCTCAAAATGAGGAAGCAGAACTTCATGGTGTCTAAAGTCCCTTCCAGTTCTAAGATTCTATGGTTTTAGGTAACCTTCAACATTTGCGTATTACCGGTTTTGAATATTCAATGGAGAGAGAGAGAGAGAGAGAGAGAGAGAGAGAGAGAGAGAGAGAGAGAGAGTATATTCCTTCCTTGTTTCCACCACCCAAGCTCACAGCCAGTTTTGGGAAAACCCCAGATGACTGCTACAATACCTGGACCCTTTCAGATGGATTCCCTACCAAGAAGTAAATAAAGAACACTGGTTGGGAACGAGGACTGAGAAGGAAAAAGACAGAGTATAATAGAGTAGAGAGAACATTGGATTTGGAATAAGAAAACCTAGGTTCAAATCAGAGTGCTGCTATTTATTACCTATGAAACTTCCTCTGTCTGCACTTTAGTTTCCTTGTTTATAAAATAAGAGGGTTACCCTGTTCTCCAAGGTTTGTTCTAGCCCTAAAGCCTATAATACATTGGCTAAACAGTGACCTGGAGGTTCCTAAGGGTCCTTTCTAGGAATCTTAGAGGGCTTTAGAATTTGGGTTTCTACCTCATTCATGCTCTTTGCTTTCTCAATATGAAGAGATCTTTACATAATGTATCTACTATGAAAGCTGAAGTTGTGCCATACTTACGTAGGAATTAGTCTTCTTAATAAGTAGCATTAATATCACGTTTGAGCTCTTGGTAAGGAATTGAACATGTCTGTTAAAGACTACACAGTAAGGTAAGAATCTATCAGTATATAATTTTATTCATTGTTTGCTTAATTCATTCAAAATTAAAAAAAAAAAAGAATAAATCCTGCAGGCCCAATTGTAACTGCTCCAATGTTTTTACTCCAAGGCCCATTATTAAAGGATATTATGTGCTGAGATCAGTGTTGCAGGCCTTCTACAAAAACTATTCAGCTATTGAGTAAATATTTTATGCACATGGTGTGCTTTACTGTATGGAGAGAGATACCACTGACTCTTAAGCTATTGGGTTAGGTTGTACGCTCTTAAGGACCTAGATGAATTCTTTCAGTCACATTTGAGGTTTAAACTCGAAGTTGTTTCATGGCAATAGTTCTGAATTAGGGGCCATGCATCAAATCCTAGCTCTACTCCTTACTGACTGGGTGATTGTGGCTTAGTCAGTTTTACTCCTTCTGGTCTCAATTTCCTCATTTGCAACATGAGGAAACTGGACTAGATCAGAGGATCTTAGCTAGTGAATCTGTAAACATTACACAGGATTTGTAATCCTATGCCTTTTATTTTATTTATTTTACAACATTATTCTGAGAAGGGGTCCATGAGCTTCACCAGATTGCCAAAGAGGTGCATTACAAAAAAAGAAGTCCTGAACCCCTGAACTAGATGATCTCTAAGCTCACTTCCAGCCCTAACATTACATGAGCCTACCATGTAGGATTGGTAAGAGGAGGGAGAAGGATCCTTTTCCAACTAGAACAGGAGGAGTAAAGACCATTCATGATGGAAGAGGAGCACGCTGGCAGCTTCTGTACGTCAGAAGCCACGTGGGGTAGTGGAAAGGCTGCTGACTTTAGAGTCAGAGCACCTGGGTGTGGATTCTGGACCAGACCCTTTATTACCTGTGAGTTTGACCTGTGACCTTTAACCTCTCTGGGTCTCAGTTTCCTTGTTTATAAAATGAAGGGGTTGTGTTAGGTAACTCCTAGGATCCCTTTTAGCTCTAAATCTACAAACCTGCACTGGGGGAGGAATACATTGAGGCCTAACTTCTTGGCTGTTAGTTGACCCCTGTGGAACATTTCCCACCTTCTTTCCTTAAGAGGTTCCTGATCCAAGCCTGATCTAGTGAACAAGACAAATGGAGGGCAAAATGTGGACCTGGGGACAGGCCTACCCTGTCATAGTCCTCCCCTCTTCCCAGGGCTCTTCCCAGACTCCTCTTACTCTTCACCTAGTAAAGAAATCTGTAAAATACATTTCCCACTGAAGTGTTAGAGACTTAATGTGTTAACGATAGGTGACCAGTAGGCCTATCTACACTTGAAAAATCCCTCCCACAAGGGGGGATTTTTTTAAAAAAAGGAAACAAATCACTGATGGTCAACTTTCAGGCACCTTGCAACAGAGATTGTTAACTTTTTTGGTATCATGGACCACTATGGGAGTGTGGTGAAACCTATAGACCCCTTTTCAGAATCATATTTTAAAACATTTAAATAAAATGTATAGTATTACAAAAGAAATATATGTATACAAAACACATATAGGATTACAAAGGAAATATATGTGTAAACTTAGAAATATAAAACACATATGTGTAAACACACACACACACCCACACCCACACCCCCACACACACACATACACAGAAGCTCAAGGATCTCAGATTGAGTCCCTGAAGAGGACACTGGGGATCATAACTGCAATGCTTTCTACTGTTTAGGGAAAGGGCACTCTATGATGATGAACCAACTTTGATCTGTGTGCCAACCTCACCTTGAATCTGTTGTTCTCCCTTCTGAATGCCAGCTCCATTTTTGGGCCTACCCCCTGGATCTCTCACCTCCTCTGGTGGAGTCCTGGCTCTGGTCTTTGGACTGTGTCTCTGGTTGTTCTTTGGCATGGGTCACTGCGCTTGAATCATGCTAGCCCTGAGTTGGTTTCCAAGCTTTTGCTTCATGGTCTCTCTTGCTGGTTAATCTCCCATTAATTTCAGGCTTTCTGGGCTCCCCGCCCAGCAGGGTAGGGGCTGAGATGTGACATTTGAGGAGAGAGATTTCCTATTCTCCCTCAGGTCACACAAAATAGCTCACCCCTATTCAACCTCAACCAGTTTTGCTCCCCTTGATAAACACCCCCAGTGAAGAAAGATAATTCCTCATGTCCAGGGAGGTAAAACACCAAAACAAATAAGAGAGGCGTTGATGGTAGTTACCATCGTCACATGTCCCTGAAGATCCCAGCATATGAAGAAATGACCTTTTCCCAGTCCCCACCCACGAACACTGACCTGGGCCTTGTCTTCACACTCATTATTTGAAGAAGTGAATGCTATATGTAAAACCTGTGGTTATGTGTTAACCTGCCTCCTATATACCAGGTTGGCTTTCAATGTTTCCCTACAAAGAGTGACCCCTTCATGATTGTTCCATGTCAAACTTCTTATGCCTATACCTATTTGTTACTTTTTTCTCCTCTCCTCAACCTTCCCAGCCAATTATAGCCTTCTTTTTGAAAAGGATCTCTGAAGTTATATGCATACCTCATTTAGTTGCACTTTGCTTTGTTGTGCTTTGCAGATATTGCGGTGTTTTTTTTTTTAACAAATTAAAGATTTGCGGCAACCTTGCATTGAGCAGGTCTATTGGTGCCAATAGCATCTGCTCACATTGTGTCATTGTGTCACATTTTGGTAATTCTAGCAACATTTCAAACTTATTCATTATTACAATATCTGCTATGGTGATCTGTGATGAGTGATCTTTGATATTACTATTATAACTGTTTTGGGGCCCACGAACCTCACCCACATAAGATGGCAAACTTTACCAATACATGTTGCATGTTCTGTCTGCTCTACCAACCTGCCATTCCCCAATCTCTCTCCCTCTCCTTGAGCTTTGTACTCCCTAAGACAGAGCAATATTGAAATCAGGTCAATTATTAAGCCTATAATGGCCTCTTAGTGTTCAAGTGAAAGGAAGAGTCAATGGATATGGCAAGCTTCATTGTTGTCTTATTTTAAGAAATCGCCGTAGCTACTCCAGCCTTTAGCAACCACCACTCTGATCAGTCAACAACCATCAACATTGAACAAGACCCTCAACTAGCAAAGAGATTATGACTCACTGAAGGCTCAAATGATAGTTAGCAGTTTTTAGCAATGAAGTATTTTTAAATAAAGGTATATACATTGTTTTTTAAACATATAAATACTATAGAAGGGCAGCTAGGTGACGCAGTGGATAGAACACTGGCCCTGAAGTCAGGAGGACCTGAGTTCAAATCTGGCCTCAGACCAAACACTTGACACTTACTAGCTGTGTGACCCTGGGCAAGTCACTTAACCCCAATTACCAAAAAAAAAAAAAGATATAATACTACAGTTTGCTTAATAATAGACTATAGTATAGTGTAAACATAACTTGCATATGTACTGGGAAACCAAAAAAATTCATGTGACCTGCTTTCTTGCTATATTTGCTTTATTGTGGTGGTCTGGAACTGAACTTGCAATATCTCTGAGGTATGCCTGTACTTAAGAAATTTCTCCTGTCTCAATGTTTCTTTCTTTCTTTCTTTTTTTTTTCCTTAGAAATGTTATCTTATTATTATTGATTATTTTTGTTATTACATCACATTCTTTTCTAAATATACTCCTCCCATATCTAGCAAACCATCCCTTGTAATGCATATTAAAAAGACAAGAGGAAAATAAAAGTTCAGCAAAATTTACACACATTAAATTTGTATGACAGTTTATGGAACGAATGTTGAATAAAACCCTTTCGATGTTGCATAAACCACTTCACATTAATATATATATATATTTCCTTTTGTTCTTCATCATATTATTTCTACATATATCCATACCGCTCAGTGGGTCTTCCATTTGTGAAGAAGTACCGCAAAACCAATAGGTAGCTAGATGGTTCATAGTATAGAGCACTGGACCTAGAGTCAGGAAGACCTGAGTTCAAATACAGTCTCAGACATTTACTATCTGTGTGAACCTAGGCAAGTCACTTAACCCTGGTTGCCTTAATCTACTGGAGAAGTAAATGGCAAACCAGCAAGAAAACCCCAAGGGCAGTGGTGTCTACAGGGTCACAAAGAGTCAGATTCAGCAAAATCAACCCACACAATGAATGTATCTGGTAGTGAATGTATTACTGTATACTCTGAGGCTACCACATCTTGTATGAATGGAGAGGGAGTTGTAATATCTTTTCTATAGAGTCAAGATTGGTCAATAATTATATAGCATCCATCATGCTTTCTTATTAGTTTTCTTCTAATTTTTATTATTGTTGTCATTGTATGTATTGTTTTCCAGATTTTACATACTTCTTTCTGCATAAGTTCATACAAAGATTTCTTTGATTTTTTCGTACTCCTCCTTTCTTATGGTGTAATAGGACTCTATTACATACATATAGCATGATTTCTTTATTCTTGAATAAATGGGCATCCACTTTGTTTCAAGTTCTTTGCTAACACAAATAGTTTGCCATTAATATTTTATTTTGTATAGGAAGTTTTTTGGTTTTGTTTTGTTTTGTTTTTGACCTTCTTGGTGGCACATGCTCAATTGTCCTACCCTATTTCTGCTTTTCACACATGAGTTTATTATCTAAACACTTTTTGACTCCCTGGTTAGGAGAATGGTTGAGACACACCCTAGACACAATTGAATGGCTTGTCTAGTCAAATGACACCAAAGCCTGCATGGGAAAAAACAATATATTATGCTGATGTAATACAACAAATTATATCCTTGAATCTCATACCAACTTAGTGAGACAGACAGGATGGGGATTGTTAGCCTTATTTTATTTTTATTTATTTTTAGGTTTTGCTGATGTCTTTTGTTTTTCAAAAGTCAGCTATTTCTTGATGTACTCAACCCATTGAATAAAGAAAATAGTTAAGCAAAGACAAAAGACAAAATGTTTGTATCTGACATAGTATGCAACATTCTGTCCCCTTTGTCCTCCACCTCTTTACTAACAGGAGGAAAGTATGTTTTATAAGACCAAAATTGGTCACTATAATGAAGATGTTGGGCCTCATTTTAATGTTTCATTTATGTTATTTTAGTTATTCAGCATGTTATTCTGGTCCTTGTTTACTTCATGATGCATTATTTCATATGTATTCCCATGTTTTTCTAAATGACTCATATTTGTTATCTCTAAAGGCACAGTAATAATCCATTATATTTTTATACCACAATTTGTTCAGTTATTTCCCAGTTGATCTCATGTTTTCCCTATTTTTTTTCTTTCCATCACAAGACCCATTTCACAATAGAGAAAATGGAGATTTTGAAAGGTCATATTCTTGCTAGAAAATGGCAGAGTTGGGATTAGAATCCAACTTAACTCCCCTAGTTTCTGGTCTACTCTACTCCCCTGTGACTATTCAAGCAATACAGGAGTTGGCCAACTTGCCCAGGAGTATGCCAATAGACTACATTTACCTTCCTCATCCTTTGCCCCTTTGGGGTGCCCCATATAATCCAGACAGTAGGTACAGAGTATGGAAAACCTTTTAAGGAACACTAAGATAGATCCCTTTATAGATTGTCTATGATTAAGAGACAGAATACATAGTCAAAGGTCTTGGGGATAATAGATAAATAGAGGAAGATGGGGGAATGGGAGGGCAAGATAATTAAATTCAATAAAAAATAAATTGCTCTAAACAAAATCAGTAATAAATTAGTATTTAGAAATTATCTTGTTTATGTCTAAACTAGGGGTTCTTAACATTTTTTGTATTAAGAATCTTTTGTCATTCTGGCAAAACCTATGGCCCCCTTCTCATAAAAATATTTCTAAATGTATACAATAAAATTTTTAAAAATAGCATTACATAGGAAACATATCAAGTTGAAATATGGTTGTCATTGTTGATGTTTTTAAGTTCTAGAACCCTAGGCTGAACACTCCTGGTAAATGGATGGGAAGAAGAATCTTTATTTAGAACTCAAAATACTGTCACTATACTTCAAGGATCCACAGTGTCATTTGTGAGGTTGTTCTGTCCATTGACGCCAAACACTGAGCCACTATAACTTAGTAGACTGACTTCTTGAGTTGTTGTGCCGCCCAAATCCACTACTGGATTGCCATCTTTTTGGTGATGAACCTTCCAAACTTAACTAGGCTGGTTCTGCTTGGTCCTTGGGTGGCTGACACATGGTTCAAGGCTTGAATAGCACCTTGGATAGTACCTGCCATATATTGCTTTATAGTGTCTGGGGTTAAGTTATCTACATGCCATGAGGATGAATTAGAATAAAGCTTTAGGGGAGGGTTGCCTTGTATCTTCAGAAATACAAAATTGCCATTAAAGTACATCACTGAAGACACATATGACCAGAAAAGAGGGTGGGCTACCTTGACAGACTTATTACACATTTGTTTTTTGTCATTCAGTCATTTTCCCATTGTGTCCAACTCTTTGTGACTCCATTTGGGGTTTTCTTAGCAAGATCCTGGAGTGGTTTGATGTTTCCTTCTCCAGCTCATTTTACAGGTGAGGAAACTGAGGCAAACAGGGTTAAGTGACTCGCCTAGGGTCACACAGCTAGTGAATGTCTGAGGCCACATTTGGACTCAGATCTTCCTGACTCCAGGGTGGGCACTCTAACCACAGCACCCCCTAGCTGCCTCTATTACACATTACTCCCCTTCACACATTCTATGGTGTCATTTCTCATTTCTTCTCATGTCTCCATGCTCCTTTGCACTGACTCCTGCCATGCCTAGGGGCACTCCCTCATCACCCCTGCTGCCTCTTAGAATCCCTAATTTCCTTCACAGTTCATTTCAAATGCAACTCTCTAAGTGAGGCCTTTTCTTATGCCTCTAGCAGGGAGTAACCCTTCACCAATTACCTTTGTATATGTTCTGGCTCTATTTCTATGTATAGGTACTGTTTGTCTATTAGAATGAAAGATCCTTAAGGCCAGGTACTTTTTCATTTATACCTTTATACCCTTAGTAACTATCAGAGTCGTTGGCCAATAGTAGGTGTTTAATACATGTTTCTTGATTGATTGATTGACTCTAGTGTGGATAAACCATAGCAGGTGCACAGTCTGAGTGGCAAATTGCTATTCATGAAATATAAAAGGAAGATGAGAAAGGCCTCCAGGGAAGGGGTAGATTCTGGATGAGGGATTCAAGGGAAGCAAGGGTCAGATGTAATTGGGATGAGAAGGGGCCTTCCAGCTATGTAAGTGGAGTAAGTGTCCAAAATGAGGAATTCCTGGATCCTTTTAAGCATTCTGCCATAAAAATGGCAGAAAACCCCAGAATGAGACACCACAGAAGCTGCATCACATGCCTGGATCTGGAGACAGCTTGCTTGTCGACAATCTGTGATAGCAACTTGCAAATGCACAAATGAGCTGGAATATTATGTTCCTAATTAGACAACTGTCTTGTGATGCTTGATAATTATGTCTTTCACAAAGCTTTCTAGTGACGAGGGCTGATGGCTGCAGTGTTAAACAACCATAAATAAGGATCAGGCAATGGAGTGAAGGTGTTAACATTTAATGTGCAATAATAAATCCGTCCCAGCACTAAGAAAAGAAAGCATCTTTTTGGTTCATGGCATTTTCCTCTGGCCTTCTTGCTGAGTCACTGTGGTGTGTTTGAGAGCTGCAGGAGGAATGAGAGGCACTGGGCCCAGAGCCAAGATGTGTGTGTGTGTGTGTGTCTGTGTGTGTGTTTCGGGTTGGAGTGTTCCCCCGGGGGAGTTGTGTGAATTCCTCTATGTAGCACTGGAGTATCTCTAATGTAGATGGCCCCAATCACAAACTTTATAAAACATAAAATTACTGCTTAAATCAGGAAACCTAAATTGTCCTTGTGGGTGTCTCCTGTAGTGGAATAAGAATTAATAGAAAGTGAAAGGATGTGTGCAGGCATTTCAAGGAGCAAAGCATATTTCTAAACTCTTCTGGCTGTGAGAGCCTCCAAAATTCATCCAATCTGATCTCCCTACCAGGGGTGGGGACCCTGAAGCCTCGGGGCTACATGTGGCCCTCTGGGTCCTCCAGCGTGGCCCTTTGACTGAATCCAAACTTCAAGTTTGGGCCTAGGCCTTCAAAGGAACTCTTTGCTTCAGTCTGGCTGGTCAGCTCACAATTCCTCTGCCTAATTAATTCACTATTCTCACCCCTTTCCTCTACTTATGTTATCCTGACCACCTGAAATGCTCTGCCCACTTCTCCTCCACCTAGTAACCCACGAAAACCCAGCTCAAACTCTAGGTCCTACATGATGCCTTTCCTAATGAGAAGAAAATATCTGCATCCCTCTTCCCGGCTCCTCTGGTATTTCTTTCCTGAGTAGCACAGTGAATTTCTTACAGTGGTCTATTCTTCCATTGTCTGTACAGCCCACATTGTTAGTTTAGTTCAATGGAAACAGCTCTGACTTTCAATTCCAAAAACATCTTACTAGCTCCTTGCACAAGACTCATCTTTCTGGCTCTTAAGTTCTTCTAAAAACTAAATGTGAACTAGATGACCTCTCCAACTTCCATATTCTAGGTTCTAATAGTGCTTTTAACTCCAACATTTCATGTTTTCTAATTATCCCTCCTGCTTTAACATTCTATATGCTATTTTCTAAAGTACCTCCTAGCTCTTTAGAATTTCCTAGACTCTAAAGTTCTTTCTAAGCACAACATCATCTAATTCTACCACAAATAAGCTTTTAAAAAAATATTCTCAGTGTCTCTCTGGAATTTTAATCTTGTGTTACCAGATGCCAACTGGGCATTTCAAACTGGATGTCCCAGAGAGACCTTGACCTCAACATATTCAAAATGGAACTTGTTATCTTTCTCCCAAACCCACCCCTCTTCCAAAATTTTCTATTTCTATAGGAGGTTCTGTCATTCTCCTGGTCTCCCAGATTCATAGTGCATGAAGCCTTGACTTCTCACTGTCCTTCAGCCAATTAGTTACCAAATCTTGTCATTTCTATCTCCATAACACTTCTCCCATCCTACCCCCTTTCTTAATTTACACAGCTATGCCCCCCCCCCCCCCCCGTTCAGGATCTCATCACTTCTTGTCCAGGCTATTGCAATGGTCACTTAATTAGGTTCTTTGGCTCAAGTCTCTCCCCACTCTACTCCATTCTCCACATAGCTGCTAAAGTCATTTTCCTTCAGGACAAATCTGACCATGTCACTCTCCTACTCACAGTCAACTCCAGTGATTCCCCATTCTAACTGGGATAAAATACAAACTCCTGATTTGCTTTTAAAATTTCACAATCTGGCTCTCAACTACCTTTTCAGTCATTATAAATTAGCCTTCTTCCTGTACTTTATGCCTCTGATATTACTTTGCATACTTATTCTATCTCTCCCACTCTCTACCCCTTACTCCCTTCCTCTCTGTCTGCCTCTCTCTGTCTCTCCCCTTTGTCTCTCTGTCTTTCTCCCTCTCTGTCTCTGTCATATCTGTCTCTTTGTCTCTGTCTGCCTGTCTCTTGTTTCTGTCTCTGTCTCTCTTTGTTTCCAAGCCAGACTAACCTTTTCTGTGTTCTTCGCTATGCACCTTTTCAAAGGCTGTCTTCCATTCCAGGAATGAATTTCCTTCTTGTCTCAGTCTCAGAATTCCTCTTTTCCTTCAAGAAACATCTTGAATATCCCCTTTACTCCAAGCCTTTCCTGATCTCCCTTTGCCCTCAGTTGCTAGTTTACCTCCCAAACAACCTTATATGTTACTACCTTATCCTTATTTTATATTTATTCTGCACATACTAATATACGTAGATCATGTTACAAAGTGCTAGCTCCTTGACGATAGAGATTGCTTCATCTCTGTCTTTGGGTCTGTGGTGCCTGTTGAAGAGTGGGCATTTAATTACACAGTTCTTGCTGATTGAATGTTTCATGATACCTTGGCTTCTTTCCCCAATTAGATAGAAAGCTCCTTTAGGGCAAATATTATGCCTCATTCTTCTCCTGTATCACCTTCAGTGCTTAGTATTGTGCTAAGCATGTGGAGAAGAGTGATCAGAGTTGTTTTGCTTGGTTCCAGAGGGCAATGGGAGATCTAGAAGCAATGGGCTTAATTTACAAGGGTAAGTTTTTGATTGATATCAAAGAGAGAGAGAGAGAGAGAGAGAGAGAGAGAGAGAGAAACAAACAACTTGCCTAATAGTTTATGGTGATGTAAAGGAGAAATAAAAGATAAGGTTTGAGAAGTAAATGAAGGGGTGGGGAAAGGGAGGGAGTTGGTGGTAGAACATGGAAACTTATTTTCTATGTAACTCATATAGCATTTGTAGTGCACTCATCACTCATTGCCTACATTGTCATTTACCCTTTCATAAGTATTTGTCTTATTCCTCAAATATAATATACACTATTCATTTCACAAAGGAGAAAATCAAGGTCCAGAGAGGTCAAGTGATTTGTCCAAAATCACACAGAAAGCTTATGGTAAAGCCACATCAAGGATGACATGTCTCTGCACAGGCATCTCCCACTCCTGGGATGTTCTACCCCTTCCTTCTTGCTTGGTTCCTGGCTTCCCTGGCTTCCTATAAGACTGGTTCGAATCTCATTTGATGCTAGAGATTTTATGCAGGAGCTCCACCCCCATCTTCCCCACTAATAGTATCTTAATTTATGAGCTTATCTTACATCCATTGTGTGTATATGTATATGTATGTGTGTATGTATAGATACATTGATCTCAGAGAGATCTCTCAGAGAAAGAGAGACAGATAGAGAGAGACAGAGGAAAAAGAGAGAGAGAGGAGAGAGAAAGAGAGAGAGAGAGAGAGAGAGAGAGAATAATTAGGGAAGGTAATCTTAGAAGTGCATACATATATATACATATGTAAAGTTTTATTTTATATATAATGTGTGTCTGTATACATCTATCTATCTATCTATCTATCACCTATCTATCTATCTATATATCTTTCTTGTATATACCTACTTATTTACATGTTGTCTCCCTCATTAGACTAAAAGCTCCCTGAAGTCAGGCACTGTTTTTGTTTTTCTTTGTATTCTGATTCTTACCACAGAGTAAGTGCTGACTCACTATGACTGGGTCCTCAGGTCTTGGTCACCAGGTAACTACAGGTCCTAGAATGAGTTAACCAAAAGCAGGTCATTTCCCACCAATCTGATATTTTTTGAGAAAGTTGCTAGACTGGTAGATGAGAGGAATGCTTACTTGGATTTCAGCAGGAGATTAGAGAAAGTCTCTCATCATATTCCAGAGAAGAAGGTAAAGAGACGGGAGTTAAACAATTGTGTACTAGGTAGATAAATTCAGAAGTGGTGAAATGATTAGATCCCCAAAGTAGCAATCAAATAATACAATGCCCAGTGGCAGTCTCTTTTGGACAGCCACAAGGCTCCTTCCTTATTCCTGTATTACTTGTTCAATATTTTTATCAATGACTCGATACGACGAAAACAAGGTGGAATGCTTATCAAATATGCTGGGAAGGATAGCTAACATGTTGAATGATGAAATCAGTATCCAAGGGATCTCAACTGGCTACAACTGACAAGTTGAATCTAATAAGATGAAATGTAATAAAGATATGTGAATGTAAAGTATGCCTTAGTACAGGAATGGGGAGATGTGGATAGACAACAGTTATGTGAAAAAGTACCAGTTATTGGCAAACTTCAAGCCCAAGTTATGTCAGCAGTTATAGCCAAATAAGCTAAAGCAATTTTAGCCTTTTTAAAAAAGAATAGCGTCCAGAATGATAGAGATGATGTAGCTGTTCTTCTATTCAGACCACATGTGGAGTAATGTATTACGTTCTAGATGGAACATTTTAGGAAACAATTTGACAAACTTGAGTATATCTACAGGAAGGCAATGAGGATGGTGAAGGTATAAACCATAGCACCCAAAAATCAGATGGAAGAACTGGTGATGTTTGGTCTGCAAAGAGAAAGTATTTGAAGAGCAAGCAGGCAGAAAAAATGATCAAACTTATCCTGCTTGATCCCAGAGGGCAGAACTAGGAGCAATGGGTTGAATCTGGTGCATAGTAGGTGCTTACTAAATGTTTACTGATTGATTGAATGCAGAGGCATACTTTTTGGTCCATAAGAGTCATGGATTTTCTATCACTGGACATCCTTCTGTGGAAGCTGAGTAACCACTTAGCAGGGTTGTTTAGAGGGGTTACTCAGTATAACATCTAAGATTCTTTCTATCTCAAAGATTCAGTGATTTTTTTTTATTCTGAAGCAGCAGGTAAACAGATAGGAAGGAAACATCAAGGCTAAGGGTCCCAGAATAAATGTTCCCCAAGAATGGCCCCTTCTCAGGGATGCATAGAGTCTTTTTCTGCTCTTTTGGAAATGGGGATGTCCAGATTGAAAGGAGTCTAGGAAGTACAACAAGGGAGAGCTGGGAAGGCAAATGAGAAGGAAGCGTGGCAGGCTGTGTGGGAACACAAGGTAGGTGGGGTAGGAGAAGGACGATAAGTTTAAAAAATGCATGAGATGGGTACATAGAAGAGGGTGTAAAATAGGGATATGATAAAATGATATAGGAATTGAGGGATTACAAGGCCTGAAGGAACTGGGTAGAGAAAGGGCCATGATTGTGTTATGTGGTATTAATTTTCATTAGTATATATTAATGGTACTTCATGATCAAAACTATAAAGTAAATGAATGGGCCCAACAGTCTCAAAGAGAAACATTAGTAAAGGAACACATGCTGCCTCATTTCAGAACATGTTATTTTATTAAATGTAAGTGGTTGTTTCTGTTTCTGGTTCCACATTAAACTTAATTTATATAAGTAACTGGTGGCACAGGAGATATGTTTGGCTGTGAAAGTTGCAGAATTCTTCTGACTTCTCTATTTTGGGAATGGCTTCTAGAGCCAAAGCATATTTTAAAGCCCTCTACTATGATATATTTCCTCTGCTAGTGCTGGGCTCGCAGTCGAAAAACTGGGTTTGTCCTGTCACTAATGCTAGTGACAATAACATTTCCAGAGCGCTTTAAAGATGAGAAAATGGCTTTTTTCCATAAAATTGTAAAGATGATGGCACAAGTATTAGTATTTCCATTTTACAGATGGAGAAACTGAGGCTGAGAAGTTAGTTCATTTGTTCAGGTTTATGGAGTTAGTAAGTTAAGTGCTGGATCCAGGTTCTCTATGTCCTCCTCTAATGCTTTTTTGGTTTCTTCTTCTGTGTGACCTCGGGCAAGTCAGCTCTCTTCTCTGGGGATGTTTCTTCCTCTATACAGGGAAAGGGTTAGTCCACTGATCTCAAAGGTCCTTCCCAATTCTAAATCCTGTGATTCTATTACCAACTGATCCTAAGGGTCCCTTTAAACCCTGGAATTCTACAATTGTAAACAGAGCATATATGTCCCCTGGAGTCTAAGAGGTTCTCTCAGAGATGGGTTGTGTTGATGATAAATTTGTACATGATGTCCAAAGAATACTTTGAATTTTTATAATAAATGAGTTCCTATGTACAAAGGAATCTCAACATGTTTGTTGAATGAAAGGAGACCAAAAAAATTCCTTGCACAGAATTATATGGTCTAATATCCCCATTTTACAGGAAACTGAGATCTAGGGATGTCAAATAACTTTCCCCAAAATCAAACAGGTAGCAAGTTTCGGCGGTGGAATTTAAACATAGATCCTAAAGTCAATGCTTATTCCACTGCACCACACTGTCTCCTAAAACTTTCTTTCTCTTTTTTAATCTGTTAAAGACATGTAACACTCCAGAGTGACAAAGGGTTGAGTAAGAAATAAAAACCACTAAGATCTCACTCTGGGTGGTGCCATGATGAAAATGTATACTTTCCAGTGGGCCACTTACACCAGCACTAGGCATCTGCTTGTGATTACATTGCTTAGTGGGCTCCACCAAAGACCCTCTAGGCCCTTCCCCTCTTTGGAAACAGAACATTTTTTTTTTTTAGAAACCACACCCTTACTTTAAAACCTCTCTGAGAATGTAAATGAACAAACACTGCTTAATATTTTCAAAAAGGAAATATCATCTGGGCATAGGTTTTGAAGTGAGGATGGGGAAAGCCAACTGGAACTGGCATGTTGGGAGAATTGCTTAGCACTAGTGTTATTGTCAGTGAATATTGCTTTGGACAAGTCACTTTATTTCTCTGAAACTCAGTTTCTTTGTCTGTAAAATGGGGATCAGAGGCAGTGGAGTAAGGTGAAAAAAAGCATTGGTTATGGAGTGAGAGGACATGAATTCAAATCCCAACTCTGAGGTTTACTACTTATGTGACCTCTAGCAAATGCCTTAACTTACCCTGACTTCAGCTTTTCTCATCTGTAAAATGAAGGGTTTGAATTAGATGCCTCCTGAAAGCTCTAAATCTATGATCCTGTAATACTCAAGTTAAGTGACCTTGGGTGGGTCACTTAACTCTATTTGGCTCAAGATTTTATACATATATGTATGTGCCCGCACGTGTGTGTGTGTGTGTATGTGTATGTATATATATAATATTTGAAAGTTGAATGCTATTTCAACATATATAATGTATAATATATTATATACATATTGTATATTATATATAATACATTATATTATATATTATATTACATATAATATATATATTATAGGGTTATTGGGATGAAATTGCATTGGAACCATTACAATCCTATGGAACTGAAAACAATTATTATTCAGCTACACCATCCCTTCCCTATGCTGAAGGATGCTATATAGAAATCTTCCTGGCAATAAAAGGAAGACAAATTACTCTGAATTACCATTGTATCTCATTGTATCACCTTTATTCTCTCTTCTAGTCCAAATTATGCCATCATTTTCCTTTTTTTCTATTCTTCTCTCGCATGACTTACACTGTCCCCTCCCTTAATCAAGACATATATTCCCCCCTCCCCCAA
The DNA here is from genome assembly GCF_900497805.2 of Vombatus ursinus. Lineage (NCBI taxonomy): Eukaryota > Metazoa > Chordata > Mammalia > Diprotodontia > Vombatidae > Vombatus > Vombatus ursinus. The sequence continues at coordinate 23,471,249 of NW_020954596.1, read as the reverse complement.
CTCCCACCTTTCCACCTCTTTCTTCATTCACTTTCTATTCTCTAGGAAAGATCATCCTTCTTTGAGGCTACACTTTCAGGTCCTAATATGCCATTCAGGAATCATAGAAGGCTTCTCAGAGAAAACCAAATTTGAGTTGGCCTTTGATGATGGGAAAAATATCAACAGCTAGAGATAAACTTAGTGTGGAGGAGGAGGAATGTATTCTAGGCATTGGGGATAGCATGGTTAAAGTTGCTGTTGTTATTGAATCATTTTAGTCATGTCTGACTCTTTGTGACCCCATTTGGCGTTTTCTTGGCAAAGATACTGGAGTAGTTTGCTATTTGCTTCTCCAGTTCATTTTACAGATGAGGAAATTGAGGCAAATAGGGTTAAGTAATTTGCCCAGGGTCATACAGCTAGTAAGTATCTGAGGCTAGATTTGAACTCAGGGAAATGAGTCTTCTTGACTCCAGGTCCAGCACCCTGTCCACTGCGCCACCATGGGTAAAGTTGCATTGATGGAAAAGGTATATTCAACTGATCAATGCTGAAATTTTACTTGTTAGGTTAGTTGAATTATGGAATCTCACCATTGGGAGGGACCTTAGGTGTCCTATTGTCCAACCCAAGTGAAAACCTCTTCTATAGCATTCCTGAAGTCACCCATTACATTGTGCTGAAATAATTTTCCTTGTAACTTCCAATCATTGGCCCAAGTTATGCCTTCTCAGACTACAGAGACAGCAAGGTAGCTTGGTGGATTGAGTGCTAGACGGGAAGCCAGGAAGATCTGAATTTGAATCTAGCTTCACACCTTTACTAGTTACTTGACCTTGAGCAAGTCACTTCAGTTTGCCTCAGTTTCCTCATCTGAAAAATGGGGAAAAACAATACCATCTACTTCCCAGGGTTGTTATGATGATTAAATGAGATAAAATTTGTAAAGTACTTTGCCAACCTTAAAGTGTTGTATAAATGTTAGCTATTATTACACAGAAAGAATAAGCCTCCTTCTTTCATGTGACAGCCCTTTTCTATTTTTGAAGCCAGCTATCATTTCTATTAGTTTGTCCACGCCCTTTTAAATATCGTACCCAGAACCAAACACAGTATTCTAGGTTTGAAGGACTAATTCCAAGGGTTGGAGAGGTGCTCAGTCTTTCATTTCCATTCCCCAATATTTTGCCACAAATGTTCACTAAGTGGACAGTTACATGGTGAACATTACCACCATGGATTAAAGCAAAACTTAACATAGAACTCATAAATTTCATCAAAGTTTGTTAAAAGATATAGTACAATCAGTTGTATCTCAGATACCTAGGGAATATAGGGAAAATGAATGTTGTCAACATCCCTTTGGGTGCTTCTAGGTAAAAGGTGAAATCTTCTAGACTACCTGTGCTTAAAATCATCGTGCTGATAGAAGCAACATATTACATGTGAGAGTAATAGGACAAAACTTTGGCAGCCATGCAATTTGAGGTTCAATTGTTCTTTTTCTTTAATGAAGAGAAAAAAGCTCTGTTTATCATGGCATTTTTAAAATAGTGTCTTGTTCCAAGATCTGATTGTGAAAGTATGAGGAGAACTGATTGGCCAACATGTGCATACCTGAAATTCCGGACAGCCTTTCTGAATTCAAGATTGATCTTTTGAATAACTTGGTCTTGGTACACATCAAAAATCTTTGACCTCCTTGGGTGCAGGTGATCATTATATTGGTGGAAGTTCTATTCTAGGCAGTTTCTCATAATTAGTCCAAGCATGACACACCTTCAGTAAACTTAGAAAGTAGCTTTAATAATTATCCAGAGAACAACCTCAGAAAGGGACAAAACCCAGTAAGGCTTCTTACAAAAGTTATAAAGAAGAAAAAAAGTCTGTTGAATTTCCAGCATGCAACTATGAAGTTACTAAAGTTTATACTTGAAAGAAAACTGTCAGTTCGACGTGCAAACAAAAAGGATTCCAATAAACTATACTTAATACAAATGTTTCTTCTACTCAGGAAAGGAGTCTTTCCAAAAATGGGGCTGTCCTATAAGTTTCAGTAAACAATACATAGTAAAGGATTCAATCCCACTGAGGGGCTAGGTTTATCACTTAGCTTTAATTCTACAGATGGAAATTAGCATATCAATAACAATTTCAGTTGTGGGCCAAGTCACATAAAGCACTAGCCAATAAAAAAGACAATCCAAGCAGTAATTATGCCTTTTACAACTTATCACACAAGTTATCATTTGTTGTTGTTGTTCAGTCATTTTCAGCCATATCTGACTCTTCATGACCCCATTTGGGGTTTTCTTGGCAAAGATAGGGAAGTGGTTTGCCATTTGCTTCTCCAGCTTATTTTACAGATGAGGAAACTGAGTCAAACAGGGTTAAGTGACTTGTCCAAGGTCACCCAGCTAGTAAGCATCTGAGGCCAGATTTGAACTCAGGGAGATGAGTATTCCTGACTTCAGGCCTGGCACTCTATCCACTGAGTCACCTAATTTACCCAGGTTATCATTTAGCCTTTACTTAAAGACTTCCTGTGAAGGCAAAGACAGCTGACATATCTCCTTCCTCCTCCTTAAGTACTCTATTAGTACTTAATATCAGGCTATCTATCATTCCTTCAAATGATCCTCATAAGGCAAGACTTTGAGGCTTTCCACTACCCTGGTTAGATGTTCTTCAATTTACCAATAAACTTTCTAAAATGTGCAATTTAGTATGTCAACAGTTCACTGGAAGGGGGTAGGAGGGAGTCTGTGACAATCCTACAATTCAGATTCGGCCTAGTCTGCATGTCTGAGTAAGTTCTGAGATTCCTTCTGCCTCCAGGGGATGTGTGTTGCCTTCTAATTTCTTGAGTGAGTTTCCTCATTTAAAAAAAAAAAAAATTAAGGAGATGCAGGAGTTTGGGGCTAGGTATTTACAAATTCAGTACAGTATTCAGATTCTACTTCTTTTGCTCATTTATCTCGTCTTCTCTTCATTTCCACTTTTTTTGCACCAGAATAGTTCTGAAGTGGCCAAGTGAGCAACCTTCCTGATGAGGGATCCGCAAACTATGGAGATGGCCATATTCTCCTTCCTATTTCAATCTGTATTCTGAGATAGAATACAACTCCTTAAGATTTTCTATGCACAGAAGCAGTTTACCTCCATTTTTTTCTCCCCCAGTGAGTGGTTGTAGACTATTGATCCTATGGCCACAGAGATTTCCCTCATCTGACAGTTGATACTCTAATTCCCACTCCTCAATCTTCATCCTTTTCACTGAAAGATTTCATACCTATTGAAAAGCTTATCACTCTGGGAGGCAAGTGAGTGACACTTTAAGATAAGATCAGTCATTTAAAATTAATATTGCTAAGGTGATGGTATAGCAAGGTGATAAAGGGAGTGCCCACATTGATGAAATCACAGATGCATTGAAGTATTGAAAGCCAAGTAAGTCATTTACATTTGAGCAATGGTCTGTGTGGCACTATGGATAATGTTTCCCTTGCTTTGGATTTATGTAATGGTTCCCAGGGTGGCAAACTCCATTGCAAAAGAACAACTTATAAATTTTTTTGTAAATTGGAACTATTAAAAGAAGTTTAAATGTGGTTGACAGGCAAGGTCATAGGAAAAAAAGAACAGAAAATGAAAAAAAGACTTTGGACAGTTCATCACTGACCACTGATTCTAAGAATGGGGAGAAGGAATCATACTTGCTCCAAAAAACAGGAATAGTTCTATGAGGCTACCAATAGTGAGCAATTTAAACCTTAGCTTCTTATTAATAAAAATTAAGAAGACTTAGGTGAATATAAGCATAGCATAACCCAAATCGGACATTAAACAAGTGATCTAATGGCCATTTAAATGTCTACAGATAATTTTCACAATTGAAAATCCCTCTTGAGTAGGCTTAAAACCTGGGGTGGAGGAGGAGGAGAAAAGATTGATTCATAATTGATGTAATAAGACTCTCCCATGACTATCTTTGATGAGTGAACATGTGATGCTCATGGGTCAACAGCATTGCTATGTAACACTGAGTGATGTAAGAGATTAAAAGTGTTGTGGGCAGAAGATAAAAAAGCAGGTCAGCCTACTTTAGAACCAGCTCAGTTCCAAAGAGGGAAATTCTGAAAATACATCTGGAGGCTAAGGAAGATTATGAAGGCTGTTTTTCCATTCTTTTCCTAACTCTTCCTAGGTTAAGAACATCATAGGATGATAGGCCTGGAGCCAAAAGGAGAGAGAGCACTTAGTCCAATAACCTCATTTCTCAGAGGAGGACTTCTGAGGCCCCAGGTGATAAAAGGACTTGCCCAAAGGAACACAGGTGTTAAGCAGCCGATCAATAAACATTGACTGAGGGCCTGCTGGGTACTAGGCACTGTGCTAAGTATTGAGGTTACCAAGAAAGGCAAAAGACAGTCTATGCCCTCAAGGAGCTCACTATGTAATCAGGAGATAAAAGGCAAAGAAATATGGACTAATAAGCTATGTGCAGGATAAAAAGGAAATAATTAATGGAGGGAAGGCACTAGAATTAAGAGATATTTGAACTCAGGTTCTCTTATTCCAGTGCTCTTTCCATTATATCATGAATATGGAAACATTCAGGGACTGCTGACATTATCTGAGATTAGATCAGAGTGGCCTCAAGGAAAGTGAAGAAAGATACTTTGAAGAAAGATGATAGGAAAAAAAAGGAATTACACCTACTAAAAGCTTTAAAGCACTATATAAATGTCTGCTATTACTATTACTGCTATGAGATTGGGCTTCAGAGAAAGGGGGATTGGTCACAAAATGTGCTGCAGCAACCTTCAAACTTAATGAGCACGTGTGGTAAGGGGGTCTTCCTCCTCCCTTATGTTGTGGTTTGGATCTGGGGGCAGAGACTTTAAAAAGAAAGCAGAATGGAGGATTTGTATGTAAATAGAAGGATGCCTGTGTGTTTCTGATATCCAGAGACCATTGCTCTACCCTTTTTCCCTAAGGGAATTAATTTACTCAGCTCTGGAACTACACCTTGACTTGTAAGCTATTCTATTTGGTGAGGGAGTTAGTGTTAACTCACATAAACCACTATATTTAGCTAAACCCCGATCACACTTCACAGCCCATCCACAAGCAATCATTTACTACATGTCACCACTGTGTGTTAGTCTCTAAGACAAAAATAAAACAAAGATAAAAATTAGACAATGAAATTAAACCCTGCCTGGGCCCCAGAGCAGGTTTGACTTCTGCTTGAAAGACAATTAAATCTAAAGTCAATGAAGCAACCATCCTGATTAACCACCAGCATCATCGGGAAACACCCCTCCTTGTCCTTAGTGACCTAGCTAATGCTACCTCTCTCTCCTCACTGTGGGTCAGTGATGCCATTGATCACAATGTATTTCATGCAGAATCCACATCTCTCTAGGGTTTTAAAAATTATGCTATAGAACATTCAAGAATGAATGCATGAAGGACTCACAGATATGAGTTGATACAAGAAATGTACTGCTGGTATCATCACTAACCAATCAAATTTAATAGCTTTTTAAGTGAAGGTAGGATGATACCACACTATCCAAGATTTCTAAACTCTGAGATACATAGGGGCACAGATGGTACCATACTATTACATTTCTCTCTTTCCTTCCCTCCTTATCTCAGAACGTAAACTCTATGAGGTCAAGGCTTCTTTCCCTTGTATGTTTATATCTCCAATGGCTAGAGCAATGTCTTAAATACTTAACGCTTATTGTTGATTGAGTGATTGACTGTGACTGGAAGCTGGAGCTAGGCACCATTAAAGACAAGCAAGGACAAATAGGTGACACGGTAAATGTAGTGCTGGGAGTCAGAAGTCTCATCTTCATGAGTTCAAATCTGACCTCAGACACTTACTAACTGTGTGACTCTGGGCAAGTTACTTAATCCCTATTTGCCTTAGTTTCCTCACCTGTAAAATGGAGAAGGAAATGGCAAACCACTCCAGTATCTTAGCCAAGAAAACCTCAAATGGGGTCATGAAGAGTGGGACACAACTGAAACAACTGAACAACAACAACAACAACAAAGACCTGCAATCCCACTTGAAGTGATCAGTGAGGTAAAAGTAAGCACAAGCTTTTTGTACAATAAGGCACACTTTGTCGTCAGTACAAAGATGAACATCAGTAAGTTCACAGCACCAGAGATTGCTCTGTGGAGATCAAGCACTAAGCAGGATCAATTAAGGGTAAGCATTAAGGCTTATCTAAACTAACCAATGAGGATTAAAGAGGTGGACATTTGGATTGTGCTAAAACCCAGAAGAAATAAATCCAGGGATACAAAGTCTGACAAGGTGGTGAGTGAATGAATATTTCAGTCATGAAACAGACCCAGTCTTTCCAAGTTGTATAGGCTTTCAAAGGTCTAACTGCTCTGTCCTCTGGACAGCTATGTATTACATGAACTGTTTCCTGGTTGTCTTACTTCAATCACCAGGCCAGGCCAGAATGCTAGTTGCTAGCCAGAGTTTTACTACTCTTTGAGGATATGTCTGGCTAACACACATTCTTTTCAGTGAGTTTAAGGAATGCAAATGTCAGCCCTATCAATCAAATATCCACAGGAGACCTTCAATTTGCATCTGGATAAGGATCAATAGCCATTGTTATGGTGTAAGAGACACACCTTTGACATGGCTAATCTCAGTCTAAATATCAAAGTTCATTGAAACAAGACAATCAGAAGTACAGGCAAGTTAATTAATAATCCATTCCACAAGCAACATTTGCTGATTCTAATTACTGAAAAATCTAATTAGGTCTGGTCCAAAGGAGAGTATCCCAGCTGACTTTTCTGGTGACTGAAGTACACAGTCTTTGAAGCCCCTAAACAAAATTCAAGAATTACTTTTAGGTGATTGTGAGGGCTTTTATGAACCTTAAGGCACATCTGTAAATGTGAATAATTTTAATGTCATTATTTTATGTTTAACTTTGGCTATGAGTATTCCAGGGCATTAGATTTGGGCTCCAGCTATTGTGGAAGTTGTGATGGAATATAAAGAGTTCTGAAACATAATTGATAGACCTGGGCTTGAATCCTGCCTCAGAAACATCCTAGCTGTGTGACCGTGGGCAAGTAACTTACCTTTTCTGAATTGAGGTCCCCTTACGCATAAAATGAGGTTAAGAGCACTTATATTGCCTCTCTTACACGTGGTGACAGTTTCTTCCCATGTAAATGTTTCTTTCGCTTGAGGAATCATATATAGAATAGGTCCCCAGCTCTCTGGGCATCATATACACAGAAACGATTTCATATGTCCCTTGGAATATGTTTTACTTCCAAATAGAAGAGCCAGTTCCAAGATCTGGTCCTCTCTGTCCATAAAATCTAGCTTAATATGATTTTCTATAAGTCTGGTGAGAGTCGTTATATTCTTACATTTTTTAGGGTCTCAGAGAGCTCATTCCTGAAGCAGATTGTAAATTAATTCCTGAGCCTTTTTCATTTTTTTTTCATCAAATACTGTCTTCTGATGAAGAACTGCTTATAATCTTTGGGGGAAAAAAAAAGATATAAAAAGTATGCGTGAGGGGTAGAACCAGGTGGGGAGTCAGAAAGACCCAGTTTAAAGTCTTGTATCTCATACATACTGGCTGTGTGAGCCTAGGCAAATCCCTTCAAATCACTGTGTGAATCGTGCCCAAGTCTCTAAGACTGTATGTGGTAGTGCAGCACTATCCTACTCAATCAACTGCACTGGCTCCCTATTGCACTTAAGATAAAATATAAACCTTCTTTTTTCAGGTTTTAAAGTGTGGTCCTATCTATCTTTTCAGCCTGATTGAACATAACTCCTCTCTCCCTGCTCCCGCACTTGGGGACAGACAAATTCCACCTCCCCCTTTTTTGCTCCCCTCAATCAACATTCCATTTCTCATTTTGTGCCTTTGTAATGGCCATCCCCATTTCTGGAATTTACTCCTTTTTTGCTTCTAACTCATAGAATAGATCAATCAATTAACAAACATTTATTAAGCACCTACTATGTGCCACACGCTATGCTAAGAGCTGGGGGTACAGAAAGATGAAAAAGAGAATCCTTGCCCTCATGTTGCTGTTATTCAGTCTTTTTAGTCAGGTTCCACTCTTCCTGATCCCCCCCCCCCCCCCCCCGCCCAATTCCTTCTAGGACCTTACAATCTAACAGAAAAGACAACATGCAAACAAATATACCCCCCTTCCTTTAAAATGTAACAAACCCCAATTTCTAAGTGAATTATTTTCTGATCTACTCAACTGCTAATGCCCTCACCCCCAACTGGCTCATTATGTATCTGTTTTGTGTCTGGTGTTTATTCTCTTTACATACTTACTCTACATATACTTAGAGATGTATTTGTTTCCTTCCTCATCAGAATATAATCTCTTTGTGAGTAGAGATTGTTTCATTAATTGTATTTGTATCTCTATGATCAGACACATAATGGGTCCTTAATAAATACTTGAGGATTGATTTTTAAAGCATCATCAATCCAACCCTGTAGCTTCCTTGCTTAAAAACCTTCCTCCTTCTCCTCATTCCTCTTTAGCTTGATATTTAATTCCTTCATCATCTGACTCCAATCTTTTCCAGTATTCACATTCCTTTTCACGTACTATTTTCTCAATCCAAACTGTGCTATTAAATGTTCCCCAAATTCCACATACTATTGCCCCTTCTCTGCATTGGGATAAGCTATCCTCCATGTCCTGAATACACTTATGAAATGACCCAGTGGCCAGTACTACTGTAGTGAAGAGAACAATGGCCCTGGAATAAAAAGACCTGGGTTTTAGTGTCATTTCTGACACTTTAATAAGGTGGGTGCTCTTGGGTAACTTTAGTTTTCTCATCTGTGGAATGGGGATAATAACACACACACACTCCTTACTCCAGAATTGTTAAGAAGAACACTTTGAAACTCTAAAGTTAAACTCTAACTCTCTAGTGAGATGCTACCTTTTGTTGGCTGGTTGAGAACTTGGAGACCCAGACCCATTTGGACTTTGAGGAAGTGAAGGAGAGTTGATGAATGTTGGACACATGCCTCTAATCTCTTCCCTGATGCTTTTTAACAGCACCTTCTCCTTCTCTCTCCTAACCATGATTCATCTACAAGCCAGAGGCAAAATCTACACATTGACATAAAATGTGAATGTACCTATTAACATTTCTTCCAGTAAAATGAGATGCCTTTGGAATGGTCTCGGAAGTTTGGCCAGGTCGCTGGGTCAGCACATTCCAGGAAGTTGCAGAAAAGGGCAAACTTGGAATATTTACAGCCACATAGAAATGGACCATAAAAATGCATAAGGCTATGCTAATAAGCTGAGTGATGACTCTGATGAGAAATTCAATGTCTACACACTGTTACACTAAAAATATTCATACCTAATCAAATTGTCAGAGTTGTTTCTTTGGCAACAATAGGGTTTTTTCCCCCTTAAACTGAAATGGTTCACAGACGTTTCTATACATTGTGTCTCATTAATCCTTACCAGATCCCAGCAAGCTGGGTGGCAAATATTATGATCCCCATTTTATTGAAAAAGAAAGGAGATTGCTTCCCGCTTTCTCCATCCACTATATCCGAGTTCCTTGCCTATACAAGGAAAATGGTAATATTCTCTTTTGTGAAGCCTTCAGAGACAACTCCTGTTCACTGTAACCTCTCTTTTTTCTGACTTTGTGGCTGTCCTTGGTTATATCACTCATGTAACATTGAGAATTATAGAATTCTAGAGATCAGAGGGACCGAGGCAACCATGTATCCCATCCTACCCCACCTCACTCCACTTCCACAATCACCATTTTATGCATGAGAAAACAGTCTCAAATAGGTGAAATGCGTGATCCACGGGAACTGAGCTTATTATTATAGTTAGAAGAACCAGGAATAGCACCCCCTGGGGCCTGATTTCCAGTCCAAGGTTTCCTCTTCCTGTTAGACCATGCTGTTTTCACTAGCCTGTTGCTTCTCTTCTATTGTGACATTACCTTTTTGTGTCCTGGAGAGGTGTGGATTGATGGGAAGAGCTACTGCCTGGTAGTTAGCAGAGATGAGGTCTACCTCAGGATTTACTGAAAACCTCAGGGAAGTCATGCCATCTCTGGGGACCTCAGTTTCCTCCTCTGTAAAATGAGGAAGTTGGGCTAAATGACCTCTTAGATCCCTTCAGGCTCTAATGGTCAATAATTTATGATCTACATGCCTTTTCTCTCTAATAAGACTTTAAATTGTCTGAGGTCAGGGTGTGTTTCCTGCATAGTCACTCAGAGCCCTGTGCATTCAATACATGTTCATGGATTTGCTGATGGAAGAGAATCCGAAAATGATATTGGGTAATGCTGACTGCCTAACTTCTGCTCTTCTTAAGTTACCTTGTCTGTCTCTCCTTTCTCAATATCCTCAGAGAAGGGGTACCGGGAATGGAATCAGATGACCCAACTCTTACTACCTCGGGGACAATGGATAAGTAACTTCACTTTTTAGAAGCTCAGTTTCCTTATAAGTAAAATGAAGGGAGTTGGAATAGATGATTTGTGAGGTTCTTGATATATTGCTTTTATTAACCTACCTTCTGATCCCAAGAACTGGCCCATTTTATTATTAATAATAATGGTTAATATTTATATAGTGCTTACTATGCACCAGAAACTATGCAAAACACTTTACAAATATTATCGTCTTTGATACTCACAACAACCCTCTGATATGTGCTATTACTATCCTTATTTTACAGATGAAGAAAGTGAGACAAGTAGAGGTTACGTGACAGGGACACACATCTAGTAAATATCTAAGGCTGGATTTGAACTCAGGTCTTTCTGACTTCAGGTCCAGCGCTCAATCCCCAGAATGGCCTAGCTACCTCTATAATAACAGCACATGCTTATATGGCAACGTGCAGTTTACAGGCACTGTTATTCTCTCAACAGTCCTATGAGGTAGAACATGCAAATACTATTAATTTCATTTTATAAGTAAAACAACACACAGCTAGTAAGCGGCTGACCTGGGATTCAGACTCAGTGCTAGTCACCAATTGCACACTGCTTCTCTGTCTTGGACAATTTACCCTGGCTTAAAGTTTTCCACCTGACTCCATCCCTAAGCTGTAACTATCATTTTAGGGCCCTGGGCTCCAGAGGGAACTTGGATGATAAATATAATATATACCCTGTTCTCAGGAAGCTTCTTATCTAATTAGAATAGGGAGAACAAATGCATAGGTGACTATGATACTAAGGAAAATAAGGTAAGTTCAATGAAGAAATCTAGGAAAATGAATTTAGGAGAAATTGAAGGAGAGAGAGATCACTTTTACTGAGGTGAGAAAAGGAATGTGAGCATGGGAAGGTGAATTTCAGGACAGGATGTTTTGATGAAAGAAGAAGAGTCAGGAAAGATTCAGAGCTCAAGAAAGGCAAGCCCAAGTGGGCCCCTGAAGTGAGGGACCCAGGGCATCAGAAGGCCTGGGTGACAGACAGCGCAGTGCATGACAAGCACTAGACTGTGAATCAGAAGGTCTGGGTTCTAGTGTGAGTTGTACTATTGACTAGCTGGGTTATCTCGGGTAAGTCAGTTCGTCCTTCTGAGCCTCAATTTACTCATCTACAATAATTGTGCCTGGGAATAACTATACCCTGTCCTTCCTATCTCGTAGGGTCAAAAAGGGTTAAAGACAGTCCTAGGACTATAAATGAAAGAGGTGTTAGGACCCACCCCCTAAGGGGAGGAAACCACATGGCAGTTGCAGTGCAGCAGATGGCAGCAAAGTGCAGCTGAAGGCCAGTCCATGGTAGCAGGTAGTTATAGAGAGCGGCTCGGTGGAGATAACCCAGCATCGAACATTATGGAAGACAGGATAAAGTAGCAGAGGACGAGTTGCTCTGGTACATGATTGTCTCTTCATATGTGTTCCAGGCAACCTCTGAGAGAACATTCTGCTGTTTGTATGGAGTGTGTGTGTGTGTGTGTGTGTGTGTGCGCGCTAGCGCGTGAGTCTTTCATGTTCCTTATTTTCCTATTTCTTTTGACTAAATATCTTTAAACTGAACTCAGCTGTCCTCTGGTTGGCTGAGGAAAGTAAACTCATCAGCAGGGACCTACTTGTGTGGCTTAAGAGCCACAAAATGCCCTGAACTTGTGCTGGCTCTGTGGGGGCCCACATGTGAGGGGCCTTTGGGTGCTAAATTGATTCATTTTGCTTTTGTGCAATAGATATTTTCCAATAAACAACTTCCTTACATGGTCTATTTCTGGAAATCAGTTTACCAATTTTTATTGGCCACCATATTTGACACGAGTTTTGTTGCCTTTCCATGCTGACTTCATTTACATTATTGCAGTCTTTATGATGCATTGATTCAATTAGATTCTTTCCATATTGCAGCCAAACTGTTGATAACACTTGCTGATCTTGTCTGGCATTTTCTTGTTTTTATGTTTTTGCTGTCATCATCTCCCAGGCCTGGAAAGCATTCTCCTTCACTTCTCTGCCCGTTGAAGTGTTTCCTTTCCTTCTTGATCCAGCTCAAGTACTACTTCCTTATAAATCCTTCCCTGATTCCCCTCACTCCCTCCTCATCAATAGCATGGCATTTTGTCTGTATCCTTTGTACTTACTGTACTGCAACTTATACTACAGCTATCTGAGCTGCTGTTTAGGTGTTTCAGTCATGTCCAACTCTCCACGACCCCATTTGGGTTTCCTTGGCAAAGATACTGGAGTGGTTTGCCATTTGCTTCTCCAGCTCATTTCACAGATGAGGAACTGAGGCAAACAGGGTTAAACAACTTGCCCAGGGTCAGACAACTAGTAAATGTCTCAGGCCACATTCGAACTCAGAAAGGTGATTTTTCCTGACTCGAGACCCAACATTCTGTCCACTTCGGTCCTGGCTTCACCTCTAATTAGCTGTGTGACCTTAAGAAAGTCACTCAACCTCTTAGAATCCAAATGCCAGTGATTCATAAATTTCTAGAGCTAAAAAAAGAAGTAGCTAAATGTTGGCATTTTAGGAGAGGAATGCACAGAGAAATAAAGCAACCTATATAGGGTCACTCAGCTAGTCAATGGCAAAGCTGGAAAAAAAACTCAGCTCTTCTGACGTCTAGTTCTGGACTCTTCTCATTGTATATCAACCAAGCAGACTCACCCAAGGATGCTATGAAGATCAAGTGAAGTATAAGTTGTAACTGTGTTAATAAAAAATGATGTTCTATACAAAAGCAAAATGAATTAATGATTCTTGAACTAAATGAACCAATGTTTTGTCATCATTAGTGCTTCTCTCTAAAACCAAATCCCTTAGCAATAGTGAGCCTACTTCAGTGAAGCATAATGATTAATACTGATAATTACTAATATTATTATTATGGCTAGCATTTATATAGTGCTTTACATACACTATCTCAGTTGATGCTCAAAATAACCCTTTAAAGTAGGTACAAGGGCATGCTGGAGAATAGATTGTTAAGTTTTCAGTGTGAGCATTTACGTCTTGGTAATCAGCAACTGCTACAAATCAAGGCTTGATTGACTGTTTTGTTGATTATCAAGACTTAAGAAAGTGATGGAGAAAATGTAAATAATATAGATTAAGTGTAAAATAGGTCACTTATATGGGTGTTGGTTTTTTTTTTTTTTGTGAGAGTTGGTTGTTAAACATTTACCAGCACACTTCTGGATAGGTGCTGAGGCTGAGAAAGAGTAACTTGCCCTGGGTCATCCAGCTAGTAAGTGTTTGTGGCAGGATTTGCATTCAGGCCTTCCTTTCTCCAAGACCAACACTCCATCCTCTATACCACTTAGATGCCCAGACTCTAGAGGATGATGTGTCCGGTGGAGGGAAGTGGTGCTATCTTTACCAGTCTTTGCAAGTTTCAGTTCACTCAAAATTTTTTTCATCAAATAATGGAGACCTTTGTTTTCCAACAAAATAAGTGTGTCCTACACACACCCAGAGAGTGCTGGAGCTGGAGGGGACCACTTAGTAAGATAATTTTAGCACCCCAGAGAGAAAAAAGGTGGATAGTTCAAAGGCAAAGCAGTTCTTCATCTAAGTGCATTTTCTATTTGGATTTTCTTCTCCTTTATCAGACATTTTCCTTTCTAATTCTGCTTTAGGGTAAGATAAGGAGCAGCTGAATTTGTTTTCTTCACACACACACACACACACACACACACAATCTGAGGAAAGGGGTCCCAAAGCAGAATGGGTAGCAGTAAGCAACACAGCTTAGGATTCAAAATAGCACCTATTAAATCCACAAGGCAGATTGCTGCCTCCCCTCCCCCCCCAACATTGATAATTAAGAGTTGACTACTTTTCTCCACCACCACTCATTTCCCCCAGTTAGAGACTGATTAGATTATGCTGCAAATCCATGTTGGAGAGGAATCAGTGTAGCCCATTCCTATAAGGGAGCTCCTTAATACAACATTTCATGCTCAAATGAAGAAGTCATGCATGAGAGATTAACTATTACTCCCTATTATATGAAAAGAGTGGAATGCTGAATGAAAATAGTGCTTTCTCCCCAGACAGAGTGATATAGTATTATAAGCCCGGACAATTATACTTACCAAAAGATTCCACTGTAGAATTTTAGAATTTTGAAATTGTATGTTTGTAGAACTTGTGAATGTGAGATGTATAGCGTCATAGATTATTCATGATTAAACCCATTGCAAACCAACTATAAACAAGGCAGTGGGTTAAGTACTGGGGATACTAAGAGAAAAAAAATTCCTTGCCCTCAAGAACCACGTTTTATTGGGAGTTTGCATTTTACTGGGATATGGGCACAGTTGTGATTATAGATGGATGCAGTAAGGACGAGGTATTCAACCCCACTCTATATGTACATCTATTGTTGTGAGGCAAGCAATGGTTGTATTAGAACTTCTTCAATCTCTTAGGTCACCCTTGTCTCTTATAACACTTTTCTATCTTTGGTTATCCAATAATAGATCATGCTGACTAAGTTTCTTCTGTCATAGGGAAAACAGATCTGATAACCTCATTTATTGTAAGTCGTTCTCCTTCCAAGAGTAAAAAAAGGAACCCCATAAAAAAGAAAAGGGAAGAGGAAAGGAATTTTTTTTTAAGACTATGTGTATGTGTGAAGAAAAGTATCTGGAAGCTTTTAAAAAGACTCTTGGAGAAGGTAACACTTAACTAAAATGTCAATGAATGGCTAGTGGCCAGGCAAAATTTTAGGCACAATTGATGGAAAGAAAACTGGGGCCCTCCCAATGTCTCTCAAATCACATTATTTAGGTCATTGCATACTTTTGCCTATATGTCAAATCAGTCATGCTTATAGAGATGGGAGAATTCAAGATTTGGAGGGTAGAGTTAGCGATTTGCTACGTTCAGAGAAATGCAGCAAGAGTAGGAAGACCTGCTACGGTTAGTGACCTAGGACAGTCTTCCCTATAGATTTTTGGTGGGTATGGGGGCTGGAATAGGTGGGAATGCATAGGATGATGGTAAATGCATGACTCAGTAATACAGCTTCTGTGATTGTGAATTTCCATCTACACGATGGGATGTTCAGTGTAAAAATATTTACAAGTAATGGGGATTCCACAGAACACATAATTAAGCATAATTATGTGTTTCTGTGGTATTTCCATTTCTTAATGAGGACTTGCCTGATTTTTATTGTTCCTGATATTCTTAGAATGCACCCAATTCTTCTGCATTACTCTTCAGAAATCTAATCGAGATGGAGGGAACAATGTCTAATTTGGCATATGGTCAACTCATCAGAGGTCATCTGGGAAACCCACATCTAGAAAATACTGACATGAGAACGTTGGTCATCTATAGAGGAGGAGGAAGAAGGAAAGGAGGAAGAGATGATAGTCTGTGGTTCACAAACAATGTTAAAAGTTTAACTGGGAGAAATTGGCTGATCTTTTCCACTGATTTAATAAAAGAAGGTATTTAAAAATATTCTTGGATTCCTTTCTAATTAGTTCAATTTGGGAAACACTGATTAAGCACCGGCTTTGGTCAAAACATGGTGCTAGAGGAAGTATAAGTTTTACAATCTTATGAAGTTGACAGTCTCTTAGGGGTATTTGACACATACAAACACACGCGTATAAATTATTCCAGTATAAAATAACACATGGTGATGTGAAAGGAAGCATGGAATAATGACTAGAGGACTGGATTTACAGTCAGGAAGACCTCTGATACCTATTGTCTATGCAATTATGAGGCTCCATGTGAGCCTCAGTTTCCCCATCTTTAAAACCAAGATAATGGCACCTACATCACATGATTGTGGTGAGGATCAAATAAAGCACCTTGAAAATGTTAAAGTGCTATGTAAATGTTTGCTACTACTCTCTAAATGAAAGTTATTAATATGGGATTTTATGTTTTACCAGAAGCTTTTGACATAACAGCTCTTTTCGAGTATTATTATCCCCATTTTATAAGCAAGAAAATTGAGGCTTTGGGGAACAAAGCGACTTGCTCCCAGACCCATAGCTATGAAGTGTCACAGAAGCAATATCTGAGAAGGGGCAAGCCAATTTGGAAAAGCCCAGTATCTACTCCTGCTATCAAGGAAGGCTTCATGGGGTGGGTGGAAGTGGAGGAGCAGCATGATTACCATAGAGAGAGCTGCTCTCTGAGTCATGAAGACTGGGAATCAAGTCCTGCCTCTGTGTGACTCTGGGCAAGTCATTTTAACCTCTCACTGTTTTCACTTCAAGGGTGTCAGATACCCTGCCTGCCTTGGCCATCAACATTCAGGAGTGCAACCCGAAGTAGATCCAAATGGAACCAGGAGAGATTGAACAGCAGAAATAAAAATACAATAAAACACAGATAACATGACATTTCATAACCAAATCAATTTGGGACCCAGTCAATTTGGGATCTTCATGTAAGGATTAGTGGCCCTGATTCTGTTTGACTTTGATAGCACTGATCCGGGAAACTCCCTAATACTTTAACATGTAGAGAAGGTGTGAGCAAGCATCGGTGGAGGGAGTTTCCACAAACTCCCTGTATTTTTGAAAGATGACTAGGTATTCAAGAAGTTGGGTGGAGAGCTCTGGCTCTGCCAGGCTCTCATGACTGAGCACTTTATCTGATCTTGGCAGAAATCAGGTCTCTACTTCTTGCAGTTTCCTCCCTCTGTCTCTTCCTTCACTCCTTTTAGATGCTGTCTTTCCCCATTAGAAGGTACTCTCTTTGAGGACAAGGGATTGTCTTGCTTATTTGTATTTGTATTCCCAGAAATTAGCACAGTGCCTGACTCATAGTAAGTGCTTAATAAATGTTCTATCTAGTCTATTTCTCTCTCTCACTCTCTCTCTCTCTGTCTCTCTCTCATTTCTATTTCTGTCTATCTCTATCTATCTATTTCTGTCTACCTACTTCTCTCTCTCTCTCTATTTTTTTATATTTATATATATACATATACATATATATGTATATCCTGTCCATTTCTGTCTGTCTATATCTAGCTATCTGTC
Source organism: Vombatus ursinus (assembly GCF_900497805.2). NCBI lineage: Eukaryota > Metazoa > Chordata > Mammalia > Diprotodontia > Vombatidae > Vombatus > Vombatus ursinus. The sequence continues at coordinate 23,453,720 of NW_020954596.1, read as the reverse complement.
TGTCTGTCTAGGAGGTTATTCCAAGTATAGGGAAGAGAATGAAGAAAGTCATAAACATGATAAAGGCTCCAAATCTAACCCTGAGCTTTTGTGGAAAGAGAACACCATATTGCTTTGCAGTTAGAGACCAGACACTCCAATAGCATCATCAGGATCTGTATAGCTCAGAGCAAATATTGGCTTTTGAAGGTCCCAAGAGGGCTAAAGTAGAAAAGGACATGCAATCTGTCCCTTGAACCCATGAAACCCTGTCAATGGGCAACGTACTTGTACCATTTCACTCCACCCCACCCCATCCCATTCCACAATATTGCAGCAATTTCAGCAAGTACAAGCAGTTCTCCTATAATATGAAATATGTTCCTCCAAAATCATCATGCTATTTAAAATCAGATAAAAACCACAGAGCTTATGGAGAAAATGGGGTCAGTGACATAAATTTCATCAATGAGGGCAGCTAGGTGGTACAGTGGATAGAGCACCAGTTCTGGAGTCAGGAGGATCTGAATTCAAATCCAGCCTCAGACATTTATTAGCTATATGACTCTGGGCAAGTCACTTAACTCTGATTGCCTTCAAAAAAAAAAAAAGAAAACCAAACCAACTTCATCAATGATTCATAAAAAAGATAGGGACCTAATAAAAATGCTGAAAGTTTCATATATGTAAAAAGGTTAAGAAATGTGTCAATACTACTATAAATAGTGACCAAGTCCATGGCCTAGGGCTGTTGCTTGGCCTGGGCCCCAGGGCTACACAAGCAAGTTGGGCAGCCCCTCCACCCCAACTCTGGGCCTCAAACTGAAGGCTATGGATGAGGAGGGTGGGTAGGCTCTCAGCTTCTACTATGCCAGAAAATATACAATAAATATGGTGCTTTGCCTTGAGAAAGACCTGAAGTTTGCTTGGGGGAAGTGGGTGCCCTACAAGGTTGCAACTTGTGAGTTATTGTGAAGTAGTACAATTTTCTTAACTCTCAGTTTCTTATAGAAGAAATAGTGTATCAGCAACCTGAAATCTGAATAACACTCAAAACGTTCCCTAATATATTGGTGACACAGGAACAAATTCCCATTTTCAAAACACGTGTTGTGGAATCGACTGTATTTATCATTCTAAATATCCCTAGAAGGTGGAGGAGATGCAAAGAAAAGATAGGATATAACTTTTCTAAGATGGAGTTTACATTCTACAAAGGGAGAAGAAGCAGAGATGCAAGTACCTGTAATCTTAAATTAGAATGTAAAAGTATATAGGAGAAGTCTAGACCAGAGAATTCTAAGAAGGAAGAAATCACCTGAGGTTGGGATGGGGGAATCAAGCAAGCCTTCTTGGAGCAGATATTGGTTACCCTTGAGCTACAAAGGAGTTTAATGGGTGTGAATTCATAGCAGTAAAAATAACAATCAATTTGGAGTCAGAATATCTGGGTTTGAATACTTTTTATTTTATTGATTTTTTAATATCATCTTAACTTTCCAATATAGATCTCCCTCCTAAAGAAAAGGGATGAGGTGGAAGAGTTCATCAAAATTAACCAATGCATTAATCAAGGTCAGCAGTATATGCGATGTTCCACACAAAGAAGACAGAGATGTATACATTCTCATATCTTTTCAGGGTTGAGCTTGGTCATTATAATTACATAGCACTTGATTTGGATTGGTTGCTGTTCCTTCTTTCTGTTTGCATTGTTTTAGTTTGGCCTTGCATTATGAGTCTGCTACTTGCAACCTGTGTAACCTTGGGTGAGTTGCTTTCACTCCCTGAGCCTCAGTTTGCTCATATGTAGAAGAAGAACACTGAACTGCATGATTTCTGAAGTTCCTTTCACTGTTAAATCCTTATGCTCCTAATTGTTCCCTCCTCTTCACCCCCCCGCCCAGTTTCTTCTCTTCCCATGATTCTTGAATTTTGCTCCAAACTATAATCATCTTTCAGCAGGCTTACTGATCTGTTTACTTCTGGAAAAAGAATATGGGCTTCCTGTTTCCAAGGGAAAAGCTTAAGACTGTAAACCAGGCTCCCAAAGCTTGGATAGCAAACAAACATTACGAAACATTTGGATGTATTAAGAGTAAGTGCATCAGAAACATATGGATTAAATTTCCTTTAAAACACACACAGGCTTAAAAATTAATGGGGAAAATACTTGGCAGGGGGTGTTTTGGTTTTTCCAAACCCCAAATGTTTTCACACGCGCGCACACACACACACACACACACACACACACACACACACACACATACACAGGCACAAAATAGTCCAAGATGTTTAGCCAACTGAATGTATAACTGGACTTACCTTCTCTGTCAGGATAGCAAGGTCCACATATCAGCACTGCCCATGACTTTCCCATTGAAAGTCAAGGGATCTGGCTAGTGGTGGTTTATTCTAGGAATCTGGAATTTCCAAGGAAGAGGCCAAATGCAAGTCTGAGGTATAAGAAAGGGTGTATGGAGTGGGTTGTGTTTCCCTGAATGGGATCAAGGAATCTTGAAGGATTGGTCCTTAAGAGGCAGATGCTATTTTCCAAGGTAGGCATGAAAGGATGATTTTCTTAGCCTCTTTCTATTCTCCTAAGACAAATAAGGGTAGCTCTCAGAGAGGTAGTGTGGTGCAGTGGGAAATTACAAAGATTTAGCACTAGAAGACAGGTTCAAATTCTGGCTCTAAATACTTCCTAATTTTGTAAACTTGAGTTAATTATTTTACCTCTTGGAGCCTCAGTTTCCTCATCTATGAAATGGGGATAATAATATTTATACATGCTACTTTCTTCATAGGGGTGTTGTCAGACTCACGTGAAATCATGCTATATAAATGGAATTATTTATCCTTATCATCATTTATATTCTGTACCATTAACTTCTGCACATATAAAATCTTTTTTTTTTATCTTTTTCATGTTTTATTAGTCTCATTATCCCAGATACAATGTAAACTCATTGAGGGCAAAGATCATGCTTTCCTGTATTTCTCTGCACTTGCTCATCTATGGAGGTAGGAAGGCAGGAACTTTGCCAATAACCCCAAAATGGCATCAGTCTATTTCTCACTCTGAGGTCCCATACTTAGAAAGCTGTGGGTAAAAGACAGGAAAGGGAGAACCAATGGGTTGCTGTTTGTATAGTTCCATTCTACTGCTGTGACTGAGCTGATTGTCTGGGAAAGAGTAGGGGGTAGTGCTAAGTAGTGATCAATAGTGAAAAATAGTGATCTAGCTAGATCTTTATGAGCTATATTGGGAGTCTAGTGTTTCTGGGTGAATTTCTTTCTGTGTGTATGTGATCTCTTCTAGTGTATATGACTGGAGAAGTCTTATGTGTTGGGCTATGTTGCAAGCAACTTGATGACTTATTTGTCACCAGGTCAGTGACAGCTATGTCTTCGACCCTTTCTCAACACTTCCCTGTTCTCTTGGATTGTGGTTGTGTCAGAGGTCAATGACACTTGGCAATACCTACTCTGATGCAAGGCAAATGGAAACAATTGTTCGTATTTACATAAAATTTTAAGGTTACAAAGTACTCTCAGGCTTGGTTACATGGATAGCATAAAGCAGTTCAGATGTGTACTAAAGGCATGTCTGATGGGGGAACTCATTGCATTTCTCCCAAGACTCTTCTCTAGGCACATGGTGATTTCTCCAAAGAAAAGGAGGAAGATGGTGATCATGGCTGGGGGGTTGCACCCCAGGGAGAGGAAGATTTGCCAGCACAGCATGGAAATGATCATGACTGAAGGAAATAACACTGGAGACCAGCAAAGCCAAAGATTTCATGGAGATGACAAACAAGGGAGTGGGCAGCTAATATTAATGGTAGCAATATTTGAGTAGCAACTTCAAAACTGTTCACATTAGCAGCCTGATTCTATCCCTACACAAGAGCAGATTGTTTCCAAAATATTTTGAAGGAAAAGAGAAAAGTATTTCCATTACCTTAGTATTTTTTTTTCTGGTCCAGATTAAATATTTTACTGTTTCAATCCTGTCTTTTTCTGGCTTCTATTAGCACGTTGGCACCTGAATATTTTGTTCTGAGCAAATTTAGAGATTCCCTTTTGCCAAAGGGGTGTGTGTATGTGTGTTACAATAAACTAGGTGAGTTAATTTATATGGCTAAAGAATGGACCCATGATTTTATTGGTATAGGGAACACCCAGATGAGGAAATTGGCTATCAATGTTGGTTGGCACCTTCTCTGTAGCTTAGTCTACATTTCGTCTTTCCTGGAGCCCTGAGACATTAAATGATTTGTTTATGAAGGTTCACATGAAAGTTAAATTACAGTCATATAAAATGCCCTCACGTCTGAATTCTTCATCTGTGTGAATCCAGTGATAAGAAGCAGCCAGGTTGTAACCTAACCAACTACTTTGACCTCTGTAAGATAAATAGTAAAAGTATTATTATTCTCACTTTGGAGATGAAGAAACTGAGTCTCAGAGATGTCAATTGATTTGCTCAAGGATCACACAGCTAGAAAATACAGGAGCAAGAAACTGAAGCCATGTCTTCTGATTCCAAATTTAGGGTTCTTTGTTCTCAACTACAAATTTACATCCATTACATTTTCAGGTAGCCTAGGCATGTCCAACATTCCCTCTAACACTGAGTTGGAAGAGATCTCTCTTTCAGAAGTCTCTTAGAACTCAGTATGAACCTCTCCTAGGTACTGATCACATTCATTTTTTTTTAAATCTTTCTTACGAGGCCTGTGATTTTATTACTATCAGGTACTCCCAGTGAGGAAACTCCCTCTACCAATGTAGGTTAACATCTACTTGATAACTCGAAGTCTTAGGGCATTTCCTGGAGACACTGAGTGGTTCCATGCCTAGGGTCAAAGAGTCAGCACCTGTCAGACACCAGATGTATGTGTCAGAGGCCACACTTGCCCCCAGGTCTTCTTGTCCCAAGGCCCCTTATCCACAACACTAAACAGCCCCTCCACATTCTAGTTTGCACTAGGTTTATTTGTTCCTCTGCTTCTAGGTGTTAATCTCCTTATGGGCAGGGACTAGTTCTTACCCATTTTCATATCAGTCCCAGCCCCAGCACAGGCGTTTGAACATATCAGAATACTTGTTCAATAATACTTGTCGAAATGAAAATAAAAGGAGGAGATGGACCGAACAAAACTGAAGCTATGGAACACTGAAATTTAGGAGGTAATCTGTTAAAGAAGAAACTAATGCATGACAGACTTCAAGAAGCAAACATATTCCAAAAACAGCAGTAGCCAAAAAAGAAATAAGTAGGGTAATGCTAAAGATGAATTAGCTAGAGGCAAGTTTTCTCCCTTACCCCTCCCAAACTGAGGGGAAAGACAGGAGGGAGTCAAGTTTAGGAAAAGAGCTTTTTCCTCTTCAGGGATTGAGTGGCAGGCAGCTAGGTGGTATAGTGGGTAGAGCAGTGGGCTTAGAGTCAGGAAGACATCCTGTCTTTGACACAACTTTGTAACACTGGGTAAGTCACTCAGCCTCTGTTTCCTCATCTGTAAAAATGATCTCATTTAAAAAATTGAGGCAGCTTAGTGGCCAAGTGGATAGAGCACTGGACTTGGAGTTAGGAAGACCTAAATTCCAAGCCAACCTCAGCTACTTACTAGCTGAATAATCCTGGGCAAGTTATTTAAGCCCGTCTTCCCTATCTGCAAAATGAAGATAATGACAACACCTACCTCCCAGGGTTGCTGTGAGGATAAAGTGTTGAGCACTTTGCAAATCTTAAAGTGCTATCAATATAAATGCTAACTATTATTTAAATAATGGAGTCAGATTGGATGGCCTCAGAGGTCTCTTCCAGTTATGATCTGTTGGTTCTGCTTTGCCCATATTTCCACTCTCAGAGGCCAGTTTATTCTGACACATTGTACAGAGGCTCTGCAGCTCTTTGGCATCCCCTGAATTAATACTTCTACATTGCTGGCAAGTTAATCCTTTCCCTAAGCGGATTTTCAGAGATCCTTTGCCAGATCTGATTTAACCTTTAGATTTTCCCACTTCGAACTCACTCACTAGAATCCAAATAAAGAATTAAAAAACTTGAAAGGGACTTTCCATTATCAAAACAATCCTGTTTAATTTTCTGACCTTTTCTCTGGCTCCTTTCCTCTACTCCCCCTTCACTCTCCCTTCAATATATGGGAACCGATCCTGCCTGAGAATTCTCAGGGGCCTGGAGAAGAGGAGATGGCAAGCTCAGGTTAATTTTCCAAATTAAGTTTGAGCATTACCCTGATTTGCCAACTGGTATTTTGAGCCCTGGCCCTTTGGGAAACACCTGTGCGTGGGCGCTCTGCTACAGCTGGAGGAAGGTTTCTTGGTTTTGGGATCACATTCCAGGCAGTCACGGCAGGCCCCCATGTGCCCACACCATTTTCCCTTCCTGTTCCATTCATCCTGTGAGCTCAGTAATCAGATGCCACATGACGTCTTGGAGTGGTGTGGGACTGCCAAACCCTACCTGAATCATTCACAACATCCCTCATGAGTGGCCATTCAGCCTCTGCTTAAACATTTCTAATAATAGGGATTCACAGGATTTTGAGTGGGAAGGGCTTTTAGCTATTAGTCCAACTTCTTCATTTTAATGAGAAGGAAACTGAGGCACAGAGAGGCTAAGGAACTTGTCTAAGATCACACCTAGTAAGGAGCAGAATGATAGGCAGAATTCAGACACAAGTCCTCTGACCCTCGATACAGTGATATATTGACTACACTCTTCTGCCTTTCTAACTGGGAGCTCCCAACTTCCTGAGGAGGTTTATTCTATTGTTGGCCTGCTCAAATTGTCCTCATATTGGGATAGAAGGACAATCTTAGCTTGGAGGATAAAATTCTTATGTTGAGCTGAAATTTGTCTCCCTGTAGTCTCATCTCATTCTCCCTTAGTGGTCTCTGGAGCCAAGCAGAATAGATCTTCTACATAAAAGCTGTTCAAATATTTGAAGACAGTCATCATGTTCTCCCTTTGTCTTATCTAATCCAGTCTAAATAGCCATACTAATCTCAACTGATCCTTTATGGAACTAGTTATTCCAAGCTCTTCACTGGTTAATGGGTGCTCTGCTCTTCTTTCTTATTTTTTTGTTATTTTTGTGGCCTAATTCAATTTTGATTTCTTTTTGGGGCTTGCATAGGGGTATAAAACACAGATTCTTAACCAGTATTTATAATAATATTTACCTGTGCTATAGTTTATATTTGACACAAAACCTGACCTTACATGAGTGGAATGTATGGTTGCATGTGTAGAATAACTATAATAATTTACATATAAATAATAATTTCACATATATAATTGAATTTGATCCTCACAATACATCAGTGAGGTTGTGCAGATAGTATTCCCATTTTACAGACTTGAAAATAACCTCAGAGATATTATTTGCCCAAGTTTAAACACCCAAGATGCCTGTAACAGTAACAGTTAACATATTTCTAATGCTCTTTTAGTACTAGATTTTGGGTCTTCTGACCCTGAGTCCATTGATCTTTCTGCAACACCAGCTTAGATGGGTTTTGAAAGCAGAATGGATCAATTTCTAGTCTTGGTTTTATTGTGTGACATTGGACAAAGAGCTATTCTTCTGGATTTCAGGTTAATCACCTGTAAATTAGAATAAATGATCTTTAAGGTTTCTTCTAGCTCAGAAATGCCACAATTTAACACCTGAAATAAGCTACTTACATCCCAATAGTACCTGGGTAGTCCTGAACCATGGATCCCTTTAAGACTCAGCCACCTTCTTCTGGAGGCCTGTCTGGGTGGCCCTAGTCTCTTAAACTTTTTCTTCTAAGGTTACCTTCTGTCTACTGTGTGTGTATCTTGAATATATCTATTTATTTACATGTTGTCTCCTTTCCCTTAGAATATAAGCTCCTTGGGATCAGGGGCCAGTGATGTCTTTCTTTATATACGTAGCACTTAGCACAGTGTCTGGTTGTATATAGTAGGTACCTATAAAATGCTTGTTGATTGATTGATTGACTAATCATTTTCCTATTTCTTGTTCTGAATGGGCTGCTGGAAAAATCTCAATTTTTAGATAACTCAGCTTCCAGTTTGGGGAATTAGGGAAGACTTCCTGAAAGAAGTGGCCCCTGAACTGACTTTTGAAAGAAGAGAAAGATTCCCATTGAGAAGGAGGAGGATAGAGGGATCATGCTCCAGGCATAGAATATGGCCTGTGTCAATAAAACACATGGATGTGGGATAGGGCCTGAGGAGATTAGAAAACTGTCAAGTAACTCAGTTTCCTTTGAAAATAATATGAAATTAGGTTGGAAACAACAAAATGTGAAAAAAATACACGGAAGAGGAAGAGATTAGGAGGAGGCATGGAAGCAAAGAGGTTTTACTATTTTGCTAAAGTTAATAGATCTTTCCATTATAAGTACTTTTTAGTTTGTGATTTCTTGGCAGCTGGGTGGCACAGTGAGTGAATAGAATGTAGGGCCTGGGAGTCAGGAGGACTTCATCTTTCTGAGTTCAAATCTGGCTTCAGATATTTACTAGCTTTGTTACTCTGGGCATGTCAGTTAACCCTATTTACCTCAATTTCCTCATCTGTAAAATGAGCTGGAGAAGGAAATGGCAAACCACTCCAGTATCCTTGTCAAGAATACCCCAGATAGAGTCACGAGGAATTGGACATAACTGAAAAATGTCCGAATAACAACAGTTTGTGATTTTATGGATTATCACTTCTTATTTTTCTTTCATTGAACATTTGTTTTTCTTGATAGTTGACAATGTAAGAGGATTACCCTCAGTGGCTGGAAGCTTTGCCCTTTTTGTTGACAGTGTCTGTAGTGCTTCAGGCTGACACATTTAGAGCTTGAAGGCCCTTAAGGCCCCTTAAATTCAAACCCCTCATTGTTCAAACAAAGAAATTAGGCCCAAAAGGTTAAGTGACTTTGGTGAAGGTCATACAATTAGTAAGTGTAATCCTCAGATTCAAATCCAGATTCTCTGATTCCAAATCCAGCACAGTCTTGAGTGTCACGAAAGACTTGGGTTATTTTCATGGCCTGCTCTATGGAGGTGGGAATGGATGATGGTTATAAGGAATGATAGGAATAGCAAATGTAAATGGAAAGAGATAAAAGTGGTTTCCCTCAATCTCAAAGCAATCCCATTGCCTGTATTCTAACACAGACAATGCAGCAAAGCAACAGAGAAATCTTAGTGGACTGGTAGACAAGGGCAATGAATGCTGGAAAATGATGGGGGGGGGAGAGAGAGAGAGAGAGAGAGAGAGAGAGAGAGAGAGAGAGAGAGAGATTTGTGGGTCATAAGAAAGCTTCAATGTGGTAGGTAGCAGAGATAGATTGGTATGGTATGGTAAGGATCCCAAGGACTCAAGGAGGGACAAAACCAAAGAACAAAGAGGCACAGAGCCATAATTTGGAAGGGAAAACATGAGCCATGTTCTTCATTTATATTGTGAGTCATGGTAATTATACTGGTCTCAGTGATGGACCATAGACTCTAGTGAATCTGAGCTCTTTCTGCTCTTTGTGGAGCCTCCTTATGATGCTGTGAGTTCAGAATGAATGTATAGATTCCTGAACAAAGTAAAGACCAAAAGAGGGGAAGTTTTCTTGACTATCTATGGCCTCGGTTATAAGTCCATTCCATATACTTTATAGCATTCTATGTTCCAAACTTTGTTAGCCAGAATAATTGTAGGAGAATTGAATACCCTAGACTAGAATTAGAAATGAATAAAATTCACAAGTTCCCAGAATTCACTCTCTGTGGGAGAAAAAAATATACCACATAGATCATTTATTGCAAAGTTTCCAAGACTGAACCTGATTTGGATGAGCTTAGAGCTTCAGTAATGGGCCATGGGTCACACAAGTTTAGAATTAAGAAAACATTTTAAAGACTGGAAAGGTAGATTAGAGCCAGATTGTAGAGAGCTTTAAATGTCAAACTAGGAAGTTTTATTTTATCCTGAGGACAATAGGGAGACCATTAAAGTTTCCTATGTTCATGTGTAGAAGCCAAGTTCTCATTCATCTATTGTTTCATCAGTTTCTTCTGACCATAACTATCAGATATTATTATATTCAATTATAGTGATTTACAAAAAAAAATTGTGACTATTGGTGAAGTATTTTAGTCTGCACAGCTGTTCAAGGACATAAGAAAAGTAGTGAAGGGGATTTTGTGACCTGAAGGGATAGAATCATCACAGACTAATCTTGAATGGTAGTAGATATGGCTCAACTCCCTATCAGCCTGTGTGGTAGGACACAGGCACAAATAAAGCATTTCTTGGAGGCTTTCCTTTCTGGTGAGGAGGAATCACAGCAGAGGTCAGGAACATATTCCTGCACCCAGGAAAGTGTCCCAGGCACCCTACAATACTGTCATGCTGTTTCACCACATATAAAGTCTTATCTTACCCCTTCTCTCATTTCATTGCAATGTTTTACAGAATGAGAGAGGGGCAGTCTCACATGAAACAGTAAAGGTGTCACTGACTTGCCTGCATAGTTATTACGGCCAAAGGAAGCCTCTGGGTAACTCGAAGTGCCAGAGCTATTTCAGCATAAAAAAGTCATACCTGTTTCATCATTTCCCCAGAAGCTTTATTGCATTGATTTCTCCATGTACTAATACGCTTGTATGTGGGAATTTGTAATAATGTTTAAAAGAATTCCCATTGACTTTTAGAAATTGTGAGAGTGTAGGATTCTCCTTACCCCATGCATCTCTATAAACCTTGGCAGCTGGAAGGTCTATTTCAATTCAAGATATAATATTACATAGTGGATGGAGTGCTAGACTTGAATTCATAAAGACTGACTCAGATTCTAATCATATTTTAGACATTTCCTGGCTGCAGGACCTTGGGAAAGTTAACCTGTCTCTGAGTCTCAAGGTGGCACAGTGAATAGAGAACTGGACCTAGAGTCAGGAAGACATAAATTCAAATCTAGCCTCAGACTCTTACTTGCTGTGTGACCCTGGGCAAGTCACTTAACCTCTGCCTTGGGTTTCTTAACTGTAAAATGGAGATAATAGTACCTCTCTGTCAGGGTTGTTGTGAGGATCAAATGAGATAATATTTGTAAAGTGCTCAGCATAGTACCTGGTGCCTTAGCAATAACAACAACAACAATAACAATAACTATTATTGCTAAAATGGAACTAAAATGAGAATGTGTGCAAAGTGTTTTACAAAATTTAAAGCACAATATAAATGTATGTTATTATTATCAAACATTTATTAAGTGCCTACTATGCACCAAGTGCTAGGGATACAAAAACAAGCATGGAGCAGTCTATATCTAAAAGAAACTTATATTTTATTGTGAGAAACATGACCAAAGATAAATACGTAGCCTATGCACAGGTGTGGCTCCTATTCTTGCTCTCTAGCCTGGATCACTCATGAAGGCCTTCCCTCACACTAGCAGGTTGGTAGTTTTCAGAGATGGACCATCAATTATACCACCACCACAGGGATACAACTCAGTATTTACTCAGAGCCCTAGGAGTAACCTCTGTGTGTGTGTGTGTGAGCATATGTGTTTGTAAGTGTATATTCCTAGTACTCATCACAGAAGCTCATGAGCCCCCATCAACGTAATTACTTTCTACACAGAACAGACACCATTAACTCTCAAACATTAAATACTTACATAACAATTAGGCAAAAACAAGTGGTCTGCATGTTTTTTTATTTTAACATGGCTAATATGGAAATATATTTAGCATGACTGCACATAATCTATATCAAATTCTTTGACTTCTCAAAGAAAGGTTAGGTTAGGGGAAGGTGGGAGGGACAGAATTTGGAACTCAAAATTTTAGAAAATGAGTGTTAAAATTGTTTTTACATGTAATTAAAAATAAAATTAAAAATATTAAATAGTATCTCATCTTCTGGTTCTAATTCACTGCATGACTACATCTCAAAAGTTGCTCTTTGGAGCTACATTGGTGGCAAACTGGTGTCTGGTTCCAGTTCCTGGATCCCTCTCTATCCTTCTAAGTTCATAAGATCAAAGCCTACTACAATCTGCCTCCAAGACTCCTTCCCCTAAAGTAGGCAAGAATAGATACATCAGGGACAGAAGCAACAGCTGAGCCATATGCTCATGGCTTTCTGATGACTGAGTAAGGAAAGGCTGTCTCCCACCTCCAAGCCCACGATAGTTTACATTCCTCACCCAAACACCACCAGAGAGGAAAAGAGACCCATGTGCTCCTCTGGGAGTCTTTTGTATGCACATCCACTTCCAGCCAAACAAAAAGGCACACAGTAAACAGACTGGAAACAATCATAGTATAACTACACATGCTCTGAAGTGGAGAGCAGGGCCCTTTGGTACTCATGCCCAGAAATGAATGGATCAAACTTCCATCTGTATGTTTCCAGGTTTGGGATCTCATAAAACAGTCTCCAGTCCCATTCAAAATATACACAGGGTCATTGACTATGAAGCTGTTAAGGGGGACCATATACTTAGTTCTGATCTGTTCATTCTTTGGACTGCAGAAAATGTATCTCCATTTGTTGAAGGCTCTCCTTTCCTTCAAGGTCCAATTCAGGTGCCACTTTTTACATGAATTTTTTCCTGATCACCCTATGTGAAAGTGATATCTCTCTTCTGAAATATCTCACAGCATTTTACCCTCACCTCTTCTTTACACTTACCTCACTCTCATTTATATCTTAATTTAATTCAACTACCATTTATGGAGCAACCACTAAATGCCAGATACTGAGGATACATAAAGACAACAATGAAATTGCCTTCGAGGACCTTATATTCTACCGGATTTGTTCCTCCTGCCCCCATGATTATATATACAAAAGTATGTAAAAATAATTTCTAAGGGGAGGGGAAGGAAAAGCAAAACTATACATAGAGGAAGAATGGAAACCACAGGAAAATATTCACCACCAGTCTGTCATTGTGACAAATGCTGATATCCTCCGTATTTTAATCTATGTGTGTCATTGCTTGAATTAAATGGGGAGTGGCAATTGGGAAGCATCCAGGTAGGGAGAGAAAGATTTTGAAAATGTGGTACTTTTGCCAGTAATCTCCTGGTTTCAGGCTTAGAAGAAGAAAATTATTGATTCATTTTTACATCTTGGGGCAGAGAGAGAATAATTATACTGAAATCCCTCTGGGTAATGAATTAGTCAGGAGTGACTGGGATAGGACTAAGACAGAACCTCTGCCATTTTTTCCTGGGATTGATTTGAGAAGAAAATACTTCTCAGAGAAGATGAACTAAGAGAGTGGCTGGAGAGACAGCTGTGTCCTAGGTGAGGCCAGATCTACCAAAAGGTGAGGGTTGAATGCTTGTCAATGCTGACCACCAGCATAGCATTATGATTGCTGGAAGAGTAAGAAGCAGTATTGTGTAGTAGAGTTATTTGTATTTGTGTCATCCCCTATTAGACTATAAGCTCCTTGAATGCAGGAATTGTTACTTATATAAACTTTTCACCTTCTTCAGTGTTTACCACAGTGTTCTGAACACAGTAGGTGTTTAATTATTGTTTGTTGGATGAATACAAACTGAACAAAACCAAAATCATTACATCTATACTTTTTCTACCATGTAACAGCTTAGCATATAAATTTATACAGAAGGTACTTTTTTAATGTGGGGCTTAGGAAGTGCTAAGCTCTTCTGAAAGCAATCTTTATATGGGGAAGAAGGAATATGGGAGCTTCAGGCAGCTAAACTTTGTCTTGTTATTCTGGGTTTCTGCTAAGTTGACATTCATCAGATCTCATCTGAGTCACCAAGTTGTCAGCTGCTCTGAAAAGTCCTGAAGCCTGTGGAAAAACAACTCCAAACAATGGCACCATCTGTAGAGGAGGCTTCACTCTTAAGATTCTCTATTTGTACTCATTAAGTCATTACCTGATAAAGCCAGGCTTGTTCTTTAATAATCTGCAAAATAGGTTATAAAACACACATTTGTAAATTCATCCCAGGCTGTACTCCAGCTGACTGTTAGAAAGGCTTTTAAGATCCTTTTCTTACTGTAGCATGACTGTTAAATAGAATGTTTTCTCCTATGAGACAATCTGCCAAAAACTGTCATTTCATCTCAATAATATAACAGGAACCTGAATATCATTTATGTGCTTATTATTCCATTTTTTTCAACTCCACCCTCAGTCCCCCAGAGCCCTACCTTTGTCTGAAGTACCACAATATGACAGGTACATGGTTTAGTCCACATGAGAACTTTCCTACAGAACCAATTGCTTTGTGGTAGAACTGATCACAAGTAAGGCCCATTTGGGATCATTATCATTACTAAAGTACTGAAAAAGGCCTCCTTATAAACCTGGATCTAGAGGATGACATTTAATGAGTCTCAACTAAACACATCAATTTAATTCAACCAAAATTTATTAACTGCCCATGAACATGTTCATATACATGGAAGAAGAAGAAGAAGAAGAAGAAGAAGAAGAAGAAGAAGAAGAAGATGATGATGATGATGAAGGAGAAGGAGAAGGAGAAGAAGGAGGAGAAGAAGGAGGAGGAGGAGGAGGAGGAGAAAGAAGAGGAGGAACTGGCCTTAGAGTGTCTTAAAATTAGCGAAGTATTTAACCTACATTTATACCATTTAAACTTCATAATAATTATGACAGCTAGGTGGAACAGAGTTTGGAATTAGAAAGGTTGGAGTCCAAATCCTGCCTCAGACAGTTACTGACAGTGTGAACCTGGGTGAGTCACTTAACCTCTACCTGCCTCAATTTCTTCATCTGTAAAATGAGAATAATAATAGTACCTACCTCACAGAATAATTGGAACTATGTCCAAAATACTATAAAGCTGTTCGTATCCTTTGACTCAACAATACTACCACTAGGTCTGTATCCCAAGACATTAAAGAAAAAGGAAAAGACCAATATGTAAAAAAAAAAAATAATTGTAACAGTTCTTTTTGTTGTGGCAAAGAATCACAAATTGTGTGGACGTCCATCAGTTATGGAATGGCTGAACATGTTGTGATGCATGATTATGATGAAATATTATTATACTATAAGAAATGATGAGCAGGATGGTATCAGAAAAAAAAAACATGGGAAGACTTATATGAACTGAAACAAAGTGAAGTGAGCAGAACCAGGTGAACAACACACACAGTGAAAGCATTGTTGATAATCAATTGTGAAAGACTTAGCTACTGTAATCAATTACCCAAGATAATTCCACAGGGCCCATGATGAAAAATGCTGTCCACCTTTAGAGATAGAACTGATGAACTTTGAGTGCAGATTGAAGCTTTTTTTTTCACTTTATTTTCTTCCTTTTTTTTTTTTGCAACATGGCTAATATGGAAATAAGTTTTGTATGACTTCACATATATGATGAGTATCATTTTTTTTTGTCTCCTCGACAGGTAGGGGAGAGAATAGAGGAAGGGAGAGTATTTGGAACTGAAATTTTAAAAAATGAATGTTAAATACCATATAAGGTATGCTAGTTTCTACGGTTATTATGATTTCCAATTTATAGATAAAGAAATTGAGTCCTAAAGAAGTTGTGACTTGCCAAAGGTCCCATAGCTTGTAAGTGTCAGAAATGAGTTCACACCAGAATCACTATTTGGGTAGCAGATACTCACTATGGAGCATATTATCTAGAAGGTATGGTAAGACATTCACAAACATGAGTAAACAAGAGGGAGTACAAGGCTCAATGATATGATGCATTAAATGAGAAACACAGCTGTGGAAAGAGGAGGTGGAGCTGGAGCTGAGCCTTGAAGCATGGGCTAGGTTTCAACAGGTAAAGGTGGTGGTGAGAGGACATGGAGGTTTCCAGGTAGAAGGCACAATGAAGTGAACTAAGGCATGGATATTGGAAAGTATAGACAGTTTTCAAGGAGCAATTAGTTGCGCTGCTGTATATGGCATAAGAGATAGAGTTGTATAAGACTAGTTTGGAATTATAAGGGTATATCAGGTTGTAGAGACATTTGAATGCCAAGCTAACGATATGATTTATTAGGAAATGGTCAGTGGGTGAAGGGTTCTGAGTAGGGGACTAAAATGCTGAGAGCTGGCAATTAGGGATATTTTCTTGGCATTGGTGTATAGGGATTTTTTTTTTTTCACCATTGACAGTTCATTTGAATAGCTCAGGTTGAAGCTATTACTCAATTGTTTTTATCTTTATCCTTCTGATTTGATAATACTTCTGACCTTTGTACTAACTACGAAATCTGAGTGCATGTAATCAGCTAATTCTTATACAACTCCCATATAAAAAGCATGTTAAAATACAAGCTATTTGAGTAATATTCCCAAAATGGGAAATGGGAAAAAAGTCAAAGATTGACTTTGATTAGTTCATTTTTGTGGTCATACCTTGGTCAATGTAGTGCAGTTGTCAAAGTGAGGCAGCCAAATGAATTCCCAAGCCACTTTAACTAGCACTTACTTGATCTTCTTGTTACATAGAAACACATATTAATCAAAAGCAATATCAGTTTAGAATTGGTAAAAAAAAATAAAAAAATATCCTATGGTGGATGGTAGAAGGGTAAGAGCAGAGCTTCTTATAAAACAGGCAAAAAACAGTGGAAGTGAAAATAAGCCTATGGAAAGTTTGGCATGGGATCCAATTAAGATTACACATTTCAAGAGCATTTATAGATGAAATTGGCAAGAGGACAACATGGAAAATAGAACAAATTTGTCAACATTTCCATAATGCTATATTTTCATCAACAGTGACAGTGGAATCACTAAATTTGTACCTTCGGACCCCAGCTCTTGATATGCAATGTGATGAATTAAAAATGGCATTTAAGAAGATAAAGTTAGAAAAACTTCTGTACCTGACCAACTACACACAAAGGAAATTCAAGTTGGAGGCTACAGAATTTTGGAGGTATTAAGTCATAACATCAAAAAAAAAAAAAGTACAGAAAAGGGAAGATATCAAAAGAACAGGAGAAAATGACAAATTACATTATTATCCCCAAAAGGCAATCAAAGAAACATTAGTTTCAATTGATTCATATGCATTATTTCTCATCTTTATTAAATCATTATAAGTAATGATTTACACATGAATTCAGGTGTATTGCCGAAAATATGAGAAGAGGCATTTTCTCACTGAGGAATCTCTGTAATAGACTACATTTTTATAGCCTCATAGTTGACTGAATGGTGTTTATTGTTTAATGAATACATACGCACACACACACATATATATGTACATACATATATATGCGTGTGTGTGTTTGTGTGTGTGTGTGTGTGTGTGTGTGTGTGTATTTGAGAGAGGAAAATGTAGCCCCCAAGGAAATCTCCAATGAGGAGTCTCAGATGTATATGTTAAGATCAAGTATGATTCTTTGGTAAATACAACCACAGATAAATCCATTCAGCACCCCACCTTGTGATTATTGATATGAAGTGATACATAAAATAGATGATGCAATCCTTGCCAAAGATGCTTTCCATTGTCCTGAAAGTTATCTTGTTCAAAGTCCAAATGGAAGATGGCGATGTTGAGATTCTTCTAATGCTTCATTTTGCATATGCTCTTGTGCTGATTGTATCAAACCTCAGAATATTGCAGGACCTCTTTAATGAGACCTATGATTATTCAAAGGAGGTCAGTCAGCCTAACAGTCCAAGCAGGAAAAACTAAATTAAGGAAACACACATCCAGACTATAACATGTAGCTAGATGGCAAGTCCTTTGAGTTAGTAGTACACTAATACATCTATCTATGATTGAGAATGCAGAAGGACAAGGAGCTGGGAACATAATTCAGTGGGAAAATAAGATCTGGATGGATTTCATTTGGGAAATTGCATAGTGCTCTCTGTACAGTGATCCCAAACTGTTTTCTGGCATGAAACCAAACCTATTAATGAAAATATTCTCTCTGAAGTTCTATATGGTTGTGAATGATGACACAAGATAATCAAAGTAGTAGATTACCCAAAGGGCAATAGAGAGACACTTGGTAGACACAATTCACCTGAAGGATACTTCTAGTGATGACTTCTGTGCTAGAATGGCAGGATACCACTGAAGAAATGTAAGCTGGAAAAGGAGGTTAGCAAGTCTCAAGATGAGAATGAATGATACAGTGTATGCCGTACTGGTAACCTTGAACTCATTAACAAGTACTTAGAGGAAGGCCTCCAGAACCTTTGGGAAGGATATCATCAAAACATCTATGGGAAAATATGGACAAGAATCATACAGTATAAGAAGGCATGGTTGGATTGTGAGCTGTATTTATGAAGGGGAATGCCAACATTGATAAGGTCAAAGATCCATTGATCTCTACATGAATGAATCAACCAACTATCAGGCATTAAGCACCTACCACATACCAGAGATTGCTCTAAGCACTGAGGATACAAAAACAGTAGTGAGAAGAGAGACTGACATGAGGAGATCAATAGAGAGGCTCTTCCAATAATCCTGGTACATGTAATGAGAGTCTGATCTTATTTTTTACTTGCTTGTAATTTATCCATGAAAGCAGTTTTCCCCACTAATCAAGATCACCTGCATTGATTGAATGTAATACTTTTGAAAACACCATAATCAAAGGCTTAGAGAAATGAGTTTCTTTCCTATTCTCATGGAGTAGAAAAAATTCTGGTTTTGGATTCAGAAGATCTCGGTTCTAGTTTCTTCTTCAAGATGTTTTAGCTGGATGACCTTGGCAAAGTATGTCAATCTTATGGTGGATGAAAATTCTATCTTGCCATCCTTGTGTGGGAATCTACCTGCTGGTTAGCATAGAGTAGTAATGAGGATAAGGATTAATTCTGAGGGACTCATTTGACTCCTTTCTATTCTATGGCCTCATCATAACCCCAGGTGTATTACATGAGCTGTATGTATACAAGTAAGCACCTGAGGAAAAATGATTATATAAACCTATCCTTCTTTTGGACTCTGAGCTCCAAGGGCAGATGCCAGATCTTGTCCATCTCAGTCTTAACCACAGACTAATCTACTGCAGGACTTTGCATACAGGATTCTGGAGATTTTTGTTGAATGAATGGAGATGAACACAATATTATATCTCCCACCACTGTGCTTTTGCACTAGTTATCCCCTATGCCCAGAGGAAGGGGCAGCTACATGGTACGGTGAATAGAGTACCAGTCCTGAAGTCAGGAAGACTTATCTTAATTAGTTCAAATCTGGCTTCAGATATTTACTAGATATTTGACCCTGGCAAGCCATTTAACCCTGTTTGACTCCATTTCCTCATCTGTAAAAGGAGCTGGAGAAGGAAATGGCAAACCACTGCCAAATGCCAAGAAAACCACAATTGATGTCACAAAGAGTTGGATGTGACTGAAAATGAATGAACACCAAAAACACCCAGAGGAATCATAGTGAAGTGGAAAAAAATGTTGAATATGGCATTAAAGGATCTGTGTTTGAATCGTGGCTCTACCTCCATAACCTTATTGAGTTACTGAGGCCTAGGGAATTGTGTTAGATGACCCCTATGATGCCTCACAGCTCGAGATCTATGATCTTTATTCTTGTCTTTTGAAAGATTGAGCTTCCTTCAATGTCAAGCTCAAGTGTTGTCTAATACATACGTACATACACATGAATTATATGGTAAATTGACATGGATAAATATATAGATATTGACAAATATATAGATATATTGATAAATATATAAAGTCAGAGAGGGAAAGGAGATGAGCCTTTTTAAATCTACTGTCCCCACATCTAGTACTAACTTTGTATTTTCCTAGAATATCCTTTGTATTTATATCTTTCTTTGACATGCCTTGGCTTATTGAGGTCAGAATTGAACTGGTGATTTCAATCATATATGGAACTCCCGGATGAGAAAACCTACTATATCGCTAACCTCTGCAACTTGTAGTATTAGAGACTTGCCTGAAGCAGTGGTATAAAACTCAAATAGAAATGTGGCCAGCTGCTGGTCACATATTGGTTTGGAAAACCACAAATTAACATCATCTATGTCGTATTGAATTTTGATTTATTTTGTTAAACACCTACCAATTAAATTTTAATCTGCCTTAGCTGCACTGTACCCAAGTTTTATACCTATGATCTTGAATAGAGAGAGGTTAAGTGACTAACACAGGGCCACACAGTCAGTCTATGTCAGAGGCAGGATTCTCAACATAGATCTTTTTGGCTTTCAAGCTGTATCTCTATCTCATTAATAGCTTCTTATTGAATTGCATGAAATTGGGTGGATCTTGGCTAAGTACATTAGCCAGCCAGAGCCTTAGCTTCCTCACTTTTAAAGTGAGGAAAATAATATTGTACTATGTGCTTCACTGAGTTGTGAGGAAAGAGCCTCGTCAAAGTTCTATATCAATGTAAGTTATTACCTTTGTGAATAGAGGTTTGTAGTATTCATTTGTATTAATCAGATTATCATGGTCCCTAATACAAATATATCTGATTGATAGAATTTTTATCTTAGGAATTGATCGGAGGGTACCTGCTGCAGCAAAAAGAGAGCTAAGCATTGAATTTCAATATTTAAGTATAGGGAACTCCCAGTATGAAGATTGGTCATTTATTTTCTTAGAAAGTTGTCTAGGGGCATGGAGAGGTGGGCTAAATTACTTGCCAATGATCTCAAGGCTGATATATACCAGGGACAGAATCTGAATGCAGCTCTTTCTTATTCTAAGACTGTGCCTCTACCTGTGATGCTATACTCCTTTTCTATTATGCTTATATGAATTTTTGAAAGATAAATTTGGTTTTTAATTATGTGCTAACTTATGTTTTTATGTAAGGAAGCAAAAAAGTTGCCGGTGAGATGTAAGCCATTCACTTCATCTGGTGATATTATTTACAGCTTACATTTATAGACACATCTGTGCTTACTCAGAAAACCAGCCTGTGTTAATTGATTCAATAGGGTTTCAGGAAAACAGAAAACATTTGAACCACCTCCCATTTAACCAACTGGAATCGCCTTTGGATAGAACTTCTGACCCTAGAGCAAGGACCACTGGTGCTAATTAGCTTGGGTGTCAGAAAACAGAAATTCATTTTGTGGGCAGAATGCAGCCTGGCACAGCTTTACTTGGTTCAGGAGATAAAATGAAATTAATTAAGCCCATTATCTCATCATGTCAACAAATTGAATCTGGTTAAACACTCCACATTTTTCTGTGGCCAATGAAAGCTAGAATAAATGCATTTTTGTCAAAACCATCTCTTCTAATCTGTGCCCCCAAAAGTGAATTTTTGAGCTCCAATTTTTTACTTTGCTCTGTCTGCAAAAAAGCATTTTGTTGCATTTTGACAATGGAATGCAATTTTACTACAATCATTCTGTCAACATGGAGGAAAGCCACAATATCATTTGGTTCAAAGTTGATGCTTACCTCCTCCCTCTGAAAAGAAAATGACAGCATTCAAACTTGTATGGATAAAATAAACATTTATAATGGATACTGAATACCATTGAGGCCACTTGTAAAATTAGAAGTTGATCTTCATGGTTGAGGAAAGTGAAGAAATATGTTGGGTCTTTATCTAACTTTTGTTAAACATGCTTTTCTCTGATGGTTAAGCTTTGTTTACTATGTTTGAACAGAGGGGAAAATTGAGTCCTCTGACAAGTTAGCTTGTAAAACGCTGAGTCACCCTATGCTACTTACTATGAGAAGGCAAAGTCTGAGTGATAAATTAAGATCAACTAGGGATAGATAGAATGATGCTGTATGCTGCTGGTATAGAAGGTCCTTGAGAAAATATAAACTACTAATAGTATTTAAAAACTTGTAAGGATTTTAGAAATCATCTAATCCAGTTCCCTCTTTTACAGATGAGGAAACAGATGAGGTCAAGTGAGTTGCCTAATCTCAGAGACATAGATAAGCAATAGACCTTTGACTCAAACCCTTTTTAAAAAAAATTCTCAATCCAGTGTTCTTTCCATTATACCACAGTCTCCATTGAGGCATGACTACTTAGTCATGTGATGGCATATTTAACCAGGGCTGTGCTAGAGCTAGCTCAAAGGGGCTCATGAGAGTCAGCTGTTAAATTTTGAGTTATGTGATTTCAAAAGAAATTAGCAAATGCTACAAATCAGGTTTTAACTTGCTGTTTTCTTGACTGTATGGGAAGGAAGTAATGGCAAAAATGTTAATAATGAAAATTAAACTGAAAAGTATGTCATGCATATTTTCCCCCAGAGAATCAGTTATTAAATATTTGCCAGCATACCTCTGTCCATATGAAATGAAGCCAGAGTGTTGAGTTGAACCAATCCACCTCTGTAGTATGTGCTCAAACTTTTAAATCCTGTGTCCCTTGGGGAGGGGGTGGAGGTAGGGAAATGGATGAAACCAATATTTTTGGGCTTCCTTCTCTATGCTGAAAATGTAGATGTGGATTATGCCATCTGTATATAAATTACTCTTTTGTAACTTGCATCACATTGATGTTTCAGTTTTGCAAACATTTGTTATCTTTACACTTTGTTCTCTTTTTATTGACTACATGGTCTAGACCAAGATCATATTAATGAAATCAGAGAATCACAGAACTGAGGAGCCTCAGATTTGGAATGGAGCTCAGAGGATATCAGGTTATATGGAGCATGAATCCACTTTCATCAACAATGGTTGGTGATGATTCCAGGGGATCAATGATGAAGAATGCTACGTAACTCCTGAAAGAGAAGTGGTGGACTTAAACAGAAAGACTCATATATTTTTAAAGAAATATAATATGAAATTTGTCTAGCTTGATTGTATATATTTGTTACAAGGATTTTCTTTTCTTTTTTCCCCCAAGGTAGAGAAAGGAATGGAAGGGAAATGAACATAAATGCTTATTTGTTGAAAAAGATAATTTAAAAATCTGGATAGTCAGCCATTCTCTACAAAACTCTATTGAATTTGAAATCTTTGTAACTCATTCCACTTTTGGATAGATAGAATTGTTAGGAATTTTTTCTTTCAAACCCAAATCCACTTCTTTGTAACTTCACCTCTTGTAACCAGTTCTCTCTGGAGCAACGAAAAATAAGTCTCATGCTTGTTCCATGTAACACCTCTTTAAATAAAGAAAGCAATTATGTCCTCCCCCCTGCCAAGTTTCCTCTTCTCCATGTGTTAAAATCTCAGTTCCTTCAGCTGATCCTATTTGGGAAACATCTCATACTTGAGATGGTAGAATGACATAGTAGTAACGAGGACTTCAATTATCTTGTTGTCTGATGATATTCTCCCCTTGCCAAAAACACATTAGACATTACTTCCTTGAATTTCTGCATGCTACAACTTATGAATGATATTGGTAAGCTGGAAATCATCTAGTGAAGGGCAACCAGATAGTTAAGGGCATTGAAATCAAGCCATGTAAAGATTGGTTGAAGAACTTGGAGATATTTTTCTTGGAGAAGAGATGACTTATGGGGGTAATCAATCATTATTGTCAAGTATTTGACCAGCTGCTATATAGAAGAGAGGTTATATTTGTTCCTGGTCTCATGGATGGATTTTGTAAAGAGACAGATTTATATTCAATGAATGGAAAAAAAATTCCTAACAATTAGAGCTATTCAGGAGTAGAATGTATTACCTTAGGATGGCATGGATTTACAAAACTTGAGAGTTGAAAGGGACCTCAGTGGCCACCTAGATGAACCCATACATGAAAGGAATTCCAGTTACTAGAAGTAATTATGGAAAAAAAACCGAGTGATCGATTGTTGTAATGCCCAGGGAGTCTTGGGAAGGACAAGACATGGGTTTGGATAAGCATGAGTATTATCTAGGGAGAGTTCGGAAAGGAAATGCAGCTGTGTCTTAAGTTCTGATACTTCTTATGAGGCAATTTCCAAGGAAGAATAATCTCTAGATCTGACTACTTCAGTGATCATCTGGTTTCTTTGCAGAGAAGGCCAACATTCCTTAGAGCTACAGTGAGTTTCCTTAGCAGTTCTCTGTGAGTGACTGATTTTCCTGTGTTTTGCCTAATTATTGTATTTCAAAGTCTTTGCTTTGAATACTTGGTCATCCGGTTTGATCTCATAAAAGAAGCCATGGTTGGAGTTCATGAGCTATGGATTTGAGTAGCCAATTACTTTAAGAGAATCATGAACCTGAGTGTAGCTAAGAAGAGGGCCACATTATTCTGACATATTATAGTAGGGATTTCTGTTCAGTTATGGAATGGATTCTCTGGCCTCACAAGCCCTCTTCAGCTCTAAGATTCTTTGATCTGTATGACAGGCTCTTGAGTTCTTTTACCATCATGACTGCTCTCCTCTACAACCACTTTAGGTTGCCAATATCTTTTTTTTGGCTAGGCAATGGGGTTAAGTGACTTGCCCAGGGTCACACAGCTAGTAAGTGTTATGTGTCTGAGGTCAGATTTGAACTCAGGTCCTCCTGAATCCAGGGCCAGTGCTTTATCCACTGTGCCTCCAAGTTGCCCCCCAGTATCTTCTTAATCTGTGGTTTTCAGAACTTAACCCAGTATTTCATATGTGTCTGATCAGAGCAGAGTAAAAGCACACCTTAAAAACATATCATAAAAACCTCCCTTGTTATGCATATAACACATCCAAAGATTACATTAGCTTTTTAGCTGCCATTCTACACTGTCAAGTTATATTAAACTTGTATTTAATTAAAATATCCAAATCATTTTAAAGAAACTGTTGTCTAACTATGTCTCCCCTATCTTCAAAGGTTTGAAATTTATTTTTGAAACCCAAATGGAGAACTTCACATTTCCTTCTATTAAATTTTATCTCATTTATCCCATCATTCTAGGTTGCCAAGATTTGGAGCAGGGGTGGGGGAAGAGAAGAGTATCCGCACTGATTATCATAAGGTGTATAAGCTATTCTTTCCAGCTTGATGGCACGTACAAATTTGATGTGCATGTCATCTATGCTTGTATTCAAATCATTGCTATTAATATTAAACAGCAAAGGGCTAAGTATAAAATGTTGGGGCTTCTATTGGATATCTCCTTTCAAGATGACATTGGCCCTGACATTCAATTAGTTCCTAATATAACTAATTGTATTTTTATTCTGTTTACATCTTTCCTTTGTTTCCTCAAAAAAAGTGTGAGAGATTCTGTTAAGTGCTTTGCTAAAATATAGGTAAACTACAGTGTATCTGTACTAGGGGTTCTTAACTTTGGGATCCATGAGCTATTTTGAAATATTTTTAGACAATTGTATTTCAATATAAATAGTTTTCTTTTTAAATCTTTCTATTTTGTTTTAAGCATTTAAATCATTATTCTTAGATGAGCTACATCAGCTTCATATGACTGACAAAGGGGTGCATGATATAAAAAATATTAAGAATTTTGGAATACTATTCTTATGACCTACCTGTATCATAATCCTATCAAAAACCACCAAAATGAGTTTAGTCTTGTATGACCTGTTCTTGATAAAGCCAAATTGAATTCTGGTGATCTCTGCTTCCTTTTTGAGATCTAATCAACTCAATTATAATATTCTAGAATTTAGCTATAAATTCAATCCCCTCCCTCCCCATTAAAACAATCAGGACATTTGCCCTTCTCTTGTCCTGGTATCTGTCTTATTATTTCCAATCTTAAATGTCACCAATAGCACCACAGCAATCCCATCTGCCAGGTTCCCCCCTGCCCCCCCCATCTTAGGATGTAGTTCATAGAGGTCAGGTGACTTGAAGAAATCAAGGACATCTAGCTGCCCTATAACTATCTCCTTACTTATTCAGGATGTTAAATCCCTAGGAGCCATATTTGTTCTGCACCACCTAGTACAAAGATTATTATCTGCTATTTGTTCTGTACCTCCTATTACATAGATTATTATCGTTGGCGGAGAAAACAGAAGTAAATAGAGTCTACCAGTTCTGCCTTCTTTCCTTTCTTATCACTACTGTCCAATCCACCCCCAGCAGCAGTCTTACACTTTCTTTGTTCCTCCCCCATCTAGCTAAGAAATCCTTTCATGTTAGCATTAGCTTCTCTCACCAACCTCAGCTCATGCTGATAGTATTCTTACAGGACCTTGTGCAGCTTGGCTGCAGTGGACAGAATTAGCAGCAATGAGTGGAAATAGCAGAGAGACAGATAGAAGAAGCAAAGATAGTTGTTCCCAAAATAGAAGGAGCTGTCTTAAGAGACAGTTTGTTGCAGTAATTTGAGGTCTTCAAGTGGAGATTAGGGATATTGTAGGTCTGGGGCCTATTGGATGAGATGTCTTCTAAGATTTCCTCCAAATCTGACATTCTATGCTTTATGTTTCTCTAATCCGAAGCCTAAAGTTTTAATGGAATAGAACAATTTATTTCTATGTCTCTGCCAAAATGGCTTAGGTTATTTGAATGGCATTAACCAATTACCAATATCAAAGTTCAATATACTTTCTTGGAAAAGTCACTTATGTGATTTTTCATAATCATAAAATATAGGATCCTAATTCAATCCTGAAAATTATAAAAATGAAAGTGTTATTTCATTGAACCAGGAAATCAATCATCTACATTTTAATTACTTGGTATCTTTTACATCTCATTGGGTCCCCTATGCTATGGGCTGGGTAATAGTATGAAATCCCTTATTAATATAAGTGACCTTGTTTTCCAGGAAGAAAAGTGTTTTTACATACACACACACACACACACACACACACACACACACACACACACACACACACACACACCACTGACGTTGAAGTGTCTTTCCTGACATGAACAAATCAGTAAAATTTTTAGAGGTCTATCAGGAAATCTCTGGCTTGTGGCTTCACATAACACTGGGAATGTGATTATTTGGCTTGCTTTGGTTTTCCACAAGGGTCCTCAGTGCTGTTGTAAGCACTTAGGTTAATAAGATATCAACTATAGAATAGATTTTATTCAAACTACCCACAAATGTGGAAGGATTACAAACTTGAGTCCTTTAATAGTTAGGGAAACTCCTGCCCACCCCATTTTGTTTAAACACACATTATTTCAAGGTTTTATCTCAAAGGAGATGCCTCAAAACATACATACACATTCATAGTAATTTCTGAAGATTCAATCCCAAGCCATCAAACTCTACTATGTCATAAAGAAAAACTGATGAGCAAAACCTACTGATAAAGCAACATGTTTCCAAAAATAAAAACAAAATTCCAGCTACCTGTCTATCAAGAAGAAGGATGTGTTTCATCCTCTGTTCTTTTTAACCAAGATTGTCATTACAAATAGTCTGGATTCAGTTTTGTTTTGTGCTGTTTTCATTTACATCATTGAAATCATTACACATATTGTTCTCTTGGTTCCATTTTATTTGTTCTGAACCACTTCATGCAAATCTTATATTTCTCTAAATCCTTCATATTTACTATTTCTTGTGGCACAGTAATGTTCCATTATATTCCTATGCCAAAAATTTTTAGCCATTCTCCAATTGTTGGATGGCAATTTCTTCCTTCCTTCCTTCCTTCCTTCCTTCCTTCCTTCCTTCCTTCCTTCCTTCCCTCCTTCCTTCCTTTCTTTCTTTTTCTTTCATTCTCTTCCTTGTTTCTTTTCCTTGTTTTTTCTTCCTTCCTTCCTTTTCATGTTCTTTTCCTTCTCTTCCTCCTCCTTCTCCTCTCCTCTGAATATCTCAATGCAAATGATAACTTTCATTTAGTCACTGATCTCCTATGTATGTGCACAATGATAGGATTGCTGGGTCAAAGGACATAATTAGATTTTTTTCTAGCATAATTCCAAATTATTTTCCAAAACAGGTGGATTCATTCACATCTCCACCAAAAGTATACTAGTGTGTCTGTTTTGCCACAATCCCTGCAATATTGATAGTTCCTATCTTTTATCATCTGCCACTTTGATGGTTATAAAGTAAAACCCCAGGGTTGTTTTACTGTATACTTAACCTTATTATTAGTCCATTGCAATTTATTTTTTTAAATGTGGTTGTGAAACATTTGCAATTCTTCTTCTGAAAACCATTTATATCCTTTGGCCACTTGTCTTTTGGGTATTGGCACTTGGTTTTGTTCTAATTCCCTATGTAGTTTATATATCAGATTTTTTTTTTCTTAATCAGTGTGGACATGCCTCTTGTAATTTCAGATTCTGCATGGCACAGTGAATAGAGAAGTAGCTTCAGAGGCTTGAAGAGGTGAGTTAAGATCTAGCTTTACAAATCTAGGCTGCATGACTCTGGGCAAGTGGTTTGAATTCTCATGCTCCACTAAATGGGACATTCTCATGCCCTACTAAGCGGTAGTAGAACAGTTGCAAATATGAATTTGTGCACGGAATGTCTTCAATAGGAGTTGCCTAGACCAATGAAGTATATCTGGACCAAATACATACATTGTCTCCCCAGTAAGAAGAGTACACTTTCCTATTTACCTTTCAGTTTAAAACACAAAGTCTTTTTGATACTGCTATCTTAGAAAGGAGGAGCTCTCATAAATCCAGTCATCAGATGAGAGATAAAAGACCTCAGTGGTTTTTATTTTTCCCATCAGGAGTGTCTGTCTGTCTGTCTGTCTGTCTTCAGAGCCTTGTCTGTAAGGACCATTTATTCTCCAAAAGGAGATTCCTTGACGTAAGAGACAAACTTTGGAATAACGTACAACTCTTCTAGATAATTGGTACTTGAATGATAAATTCTATTTTTTCACCTCTATTTCTTGCTTTCCAAGGGCAAAATCTCTATTAGAAGTCTCAGTTGTGATTTAAGGTTAAGAATTCCTTCTTGCTTACCTTCATATTGCTAAATTGCAATCAGCACAAGTTTAGACGAATTGTCAATGGTTTTATGGATTTGAAGACTTTCCCAATTTTCTCAACTTTAATATTACTTTATTCTCCCATACAAATGGCTGAACTGAAACAAAACTAAGACCAAGAGGCAAAATGATTGTCTTCCTCCCTATTCCTGCCTTTATTATTGATAGTTGAATGCAACAAGCCAACCCACCACTTTATCCAAATGTATGTGAAAAATGTTATGTCACCTCTATACTGTTTTCCCTTCATTTTAAGGCCTGGTGTCTGGACTAGGAAGTAGCATATGGCTATGTGGTTAAAAGTGAGTTGATTGCTTTTGGCATGAGCTGCAGAAATAGTGATATAATGTCAGTGATGGGAGGGATCTTAGAATGTCCAAGTTAGAGCTAGAAGAGATTCTTAGAACATAGAGCACAGAATGTCAAAGGTGGAAGGGACCTTAAAATATATATCTTAGGTTGCCAGACCTGGAAAGGATAACTGCCTTCAAGTATTTGTTGACTGACTATCATGTAGAGGATTAGGATCTTTCTTACTGGCCTCCGAATGCAGAAATAAGAGCAAGGGGTCAAAACCACAAGAAATTTTTGTCTTGATAAACTGAAAAGCTATCTAACAATTAGAACTTACCAATAGTGAAGGGCCTACCTTGGGAAATAATGGGTTCTTCTTCTTTGAGATTTTTAAGCAAAGGTTGTATATCCATTTGTCAGATATTCTGTAGATAGAATTATTTTTCAGATATTGTTGGACTAGATGTCATTTGAGGTCGTTTCAGGGGTGTCTGGGTAAGTGTGTAATGATTGACTCTGAAAGGAGAAAAAGTACCCACAACACACTTGTAAGTCTAATTTGAATTATAAACATTTTCCCATCACTTTCTTAAATGTAGACAACCAAGACAATAAATCCTTGTCTCATTTGTATCATTTGCTGATTCCTCACAATTAAAATTTAACAATTGGCTCTCAAATGGTTCAACCGACTCCAACATACCCATGGATCACTTTCAACTATGCAATTCTGCTCTCAGAGATGAGAGTGAACTTAAAAAAACAGAAAACCCAGGTATTAGAGCTGCAAGGGAACCAAGAAATAGTATAGTCCAATCATCTCATCTGACAGATGAAGAAACTGAGGAAAGCTCAAGTGTTGTCTAAGGTATCACAGCTAGTTTCAACATCACAACTAGAACACAGATCCCCTGAATCTTGGCCCTGTGCTCCTTCTACTTTCTCCCTCCTTTCCAAAGAAGGAGTTTAGCAGTCTCATTTCAATTCAGAGTGAATAGCTGTTAGCATTAAAAACCCATACCTACCATTTGTCACAGCTGGCAGTGTGTGTTAGAGAAGGGGCCAGACCTTCATTGCCATGGAAACGCCATTACCTTGCCTTCGTTCAGAAAAGGGTTTTAGCAGGTTGTGGTTGGCTTCACTCCTAGAGCCTTCATTGTTGTGGGGGATGTGGGAACGTTGTGGGGGAGGGGAAGAGCAGGGTAAAGGGCACTAGCCTCTCACGGCACTATCCCAGCCTTCTCTTCCTCCAGCACAGCTCCGATGTTTTTACCTTCACTTTTTCCATGATTTGCTCATCAGCTCAAAATGGACCTCAGTGGGCTCAGGGAAAAGAATAAATTGAGTCATTTACAATAAAATCCCTACATTTCTTCTTCCTTCTTTCCCTTTTCTTCCTCCTCTTTCTTTGCTGTCTCTGTCCCTTATTTTGGTAAAAACCAAATTTGATCTTCAAATTTTATATTAGGATCCTGTGTGGGAAAAGGAAGCCTTAAGAAAAAAATATGAAGTTGCCAAATTTGAACCACACCATCAATCCATCAAGGCATCAGTCAACAAATATTTATTAAGCACCTACTATGTGCCAGGTGCCGTGCTAAATGCTGAGGATAGAAGTACAAAGAATGAAAATAGCCCTCCATCATTCTAACAGGGGAGACATATACAGCATAAATATAAAGTGAATAAGCACATTCATTTACCAAGCAGTGAAATGCAAGGTAACTTAGGAGGGGAAACACTGGCAGTTGGAGGGATAAGAAAGACTTCATGCAGAAGATTGTGCTTGAGCTTTGGATGGAAGCTGGAAGCTTGAAGCTTGAAGACAAAAGAGAGAGTCCACCTCAGGCCCGTGGAACCAAGGCACAGATGAGATGGCCAGCTAGGTGGTGCAGTGAATAGAGTGCCAGGTCTGGAGTCAGGAAGATTCATCTTCCCGAGTTCAAATCTGGTTTCAGATACTTCCTAGCTGTGTCACCCTGGGCAAATCTTTTAACCCTGTTTGCCTCAGTTTCCTCGTCTGAAGAAGGAAATGGCAAACCACTCCAGTATCTTTGCCAAGAAAACCTCAAATGGGGTCACGAAGAGTCAGACATGACCAAACAACAACAGAGATGAAAAGATGGATTCCTGGATGAGGAATGGAAAGAGTTTTGAACTGGGAGCCAAGAGTCCAGGGTTCAAGTGTTGGTTCTGGGATAAATCTCTTCAGTTCTGTGACCTCAGTTTCCTCATATTTAAAACAGAAGGAATAACACTTGTTCTGTCTTCCTGGGGTGCTGTTGGAAGATTCAGATGAGATGTGTGGCAAAGTCATAATTGTTAAAAGAGAGATATAAATATAAATTCTTATTATTTAGTGAGCCCCAGTTCTCCCTTTCTTCACTTCTGAGGAACATTACTGCAGTGCCATAGTAAGATCCAGAACTTTCTTCAGCCATTTACATCTTAATTAGAATTTAAACCAGTATAGGACCTCTCTCAGGTATTTGAATTTTAAATTTGAACTCCCAAAAAGTAGTAAAGTCTCTTCTCTTTAGGAATTTTTAGCCCATATTAGCAGGTACTTGCACTTGTTGTGGATGGGAGGACCTCATAATACCTCCTGAAATTGTGTGAGGGAAGGAACTAATAAAGAGAGTTGGCCTCAATTAGGAAGGCCTTGGGTTCATATCTTGTCTCTGATAAAACTGGCTATGATACCGTTGGTAAGTCATTAAACTTTGTTCCAGGAAATTCTCTGAAATTACAAGTTGCAATATTTGCTGATCTTCATTGGTGAAAGGAATTTCCTCACCTGGGAGTTCCCTATACTTGGTTCCAGTTGGAATTGGTTCCCAAAAGTCACTTGTTAAATTTTCATCATAAGCATTTAAATCTGGGAAATCAGTAAGTGCTATGAATTTATTGATTTGTTGAATATCTAGACTTAAGAAAGTTGTGAGGGAAATGTTAAAAACAGATGAAATCTAAAAGTATGTTTTGGAGACTCTTTTCCCCCAGCGAGTGGCTTTTTTAACTTTTCCCATCACATTGTTGCCTAGATCCAATGAAATAGGTCCGGTACCAGTCACCAAAGGATTTCTTGTTCTGCATTGGTGAGAGGATGCTTTTTCACTGGGAAAGAGAGCTCCCTAAACTCATGAACTGCTAGGTGAAGTCAAATAAACAAATCTGGAAGGCTCTCCCAGGCAGAGACTGAGAAGACGAGACGTCTTATTCCTCCTTACATTTGATTCCTAGAAGGTTGTCTTTTCTACATGTGTTCAAGCAGGTGAGACTGACAGAGGATGGAATGTGGGTGTATGTACACACAGACACAGAAGCCTTGGGCTGTGTGGTCTCTTGTCTTCCCTGAAACAAGTCCCCTCAGAGAATACAAACTCTGCTGTTCCTGGGAGCAGAGACTTTTAGAGGCTAATTGCAGGTGTTATTTTGAAAATGTAAGCAAAAACTCTTGGTGTGAGTATTCAGTCTTGTTATGACAATTAATTTAATGTAAAAAGTCCTTGAGTATACAACTTCTGTCTAATACCTTCACCCCTAACCTCTCTTTCCATCAGTCTAATAAGTCCCCCTGTGCTCTCCTCTCTTTTCCCATTCTTGCTTTCCACTCCATCACCTACTTCAAATCTTGCTTTTCAGCAAGTTATCAGAAAGGGAGGAGGATATTTGAATAATTGGAGACCTAAGAACTATTCAAATAGAGAAGCAGTCATACATTTGCTGATGGAACTGCTCGAGCAAGCCTATCAAAGAAGAGTTTTGATAAAATTGACCCAGTAGGAAAGGTGACAATTCTCAGAATATCAGGTACTCCTCTTTCCTTGTCTTCCAGTAATAGAGTCAGATTGGTACAGTGGAAAGAACTGTGTATTGAGAAGCAGGAGACTTTGAGCAAGTCACTTTATTTCTCTTTGCTAAGGCAGTTAAATGGTGCAGTGGATAGAGTGTTGGTCTGGAAGCAGGAAACCATGAGTTCAAATCTGGCCTCAGACACCTATTAGTTGTGTGACCCTGAGCTGAGTCACTTAACCCTGTTTCCTCATCAATAAAATGAGCTAAGGAGAAAATGGCAAATCACTCCAGTATCTTTGCTAAAAAACAAACAAACAAAAACAAATAGGGTTACAGAGTCAGACACAGCTGAAATGACAGAACAACAAAACAGGGGCAGGAGTTGGAGAAGAAAATCTCAAATATTATTTTCAGCTTTATAAGCCTATTTTTTTTTAAAGTTTTATTCATGCTTTTAAAAAAATGTCTAATCATTTCTAATGCTCATCTTGCCCTTCCCTTTCTTCTTCCCTTTCCCTAATTGAACCCTCCCTCTTGACAAAGAAGCAGTTTTTAAACAAAACAAAACAAATCAACACTGCTAGTTAGGTCTGATGAAATATGCCTTAGGCCGCACCTGTAGCCCACCTTCCCCCTAGGAGAGCAGAGATCTTGCTTCACCTTCAGTCTTCGAAAGTCACCATTGGTCACTGCAGTAATCAGAGCTTCCAAATCTTTCATTGTGGTTTTCCTTTATATTATTATGGTCATTATGCAAATGGTTCTCCATTAGTTCATAAAATGTCTCCAATTTCTCCGAATTCTTTGTAATCACAATTTCTCAAGTATAATGGTAATCCATGATATTTGTATATTATAATTTGTTCTTCCATTCCCCAGATGGTGGACATGTAAATATTTCTATATACATGAATTTTTCCCTCTGCCTTTGAACTCCTGGGGTGTTATTTAGCTGGCATCCCTGAGTCAAAGGTTTATATGTAGTTTAGTGGCAATCTATGATTCTGAGACCTTTCAGTTGGCTAAGGTGGGATTTTATTTCTGTCTATGGTTGTTTATTTAGGGGATTTTCAGATCATCTCTCCAGTCTCTTGAGTTTATTCATATGCAAAATGAGTGGTTTTGCTCATGCATTAATTTTTGTTTCTTTGTATATTTGTTGTTGTTACTATTTTAACCAAAGGTGTAATTTCATCTATAAGGGGAATTACTGTTGTGGGAACTCCTGCCAACTGTGTGGACAGGCAACTCCTCTGTAACCTATCAGCTGAGGTTGCTGCTTGGGGAACCGAGAGTTTAAGGCTCACCATAGGAACACAACCAGTATGTATCAAAGGCAAGACTAGAACTGAAGATTTCTCAAATCAAAAGTAAGCTTGCTCTACACATTTTAACACCACCTCTCAAAAATGAGAGTAATCCTATTTAACATTCAATTTGGATCAAGTATTTTCTTAATTAACTTGTGTTCATAAAATAAATTGGTATTCTCAAATTCTAAGATCAAATAGAAATAGAATTCTTCAAAAGCAATGTTTTGGGTTCCTGGGAGAGAGGGGATAGTTGTGAAGGAAAGCTATCAGGAAAATGCTTTGTTATAAGGAAGACTTTGCTTGCAATCACAATGTTCATTAATAGAACGAACTACCTTCCATTTGTCTGAGATTATTCCTAGGTGGAAGGTGGACTAGATGATGGGAAAGTCCTCACTAACACAAAAATCTATGCTCCTACAAAGTAAGTGGCAATTGCTGCTTGCCCAATAAAAGGGGTTGTGAAGAACTTGGCTTTCTTTTGGAAATAGCTGAAAAAAAGATCTCTAGCAAGAGTAGGAATATTTTCTTTCTTAATGGACAAGCAAATCATAGGTTATATGTAACCAAAGGTTAAAGGCCATTTGTATAAGATTCTCCTTATTGGGGGCTCTGTGCCTGTTCAAGGTATTGTCTCCTTTTCATATTGACTTTTTCACACAGTTTTTTTTCTTCTTCTCCCCTTTGGGGACTTCTTCCTGAAGAAAATGGGGGCCTCTTGATGCCAGAAGTGAGAAAACCAAGGATCTCTCTTCTCTCAAACTCTTGCCAAATTTGAACCTCAGACAGATGTGTCTATGTGAAGCGCAATACAAATGGTGTAGTAGAAATCCAATCCCCTCATTTTACTGACATCAGATAAATTGGATCTTGAGACTTCTCCTGGTTGGAGGAAGGGAAATAGAGGTCATACTTTCAGCATCCAGAACAGTGCCTAACACATAATAGGGATTAATAAATGCTTGTTGACTGATTGAGTCTATGATGATGGTGGCCATCATTAATAATAGCCACTGACTAAGCACTAAGTATAAAGCATTGTGCTAGATGCTGTCTTAACTGTTTATCTGGTTGCCAGAAATGCTCTAGATTGAGCAGTCCTATTATAGAGAGCACAGCCAGAACTCCATTATGGGATAGGACCTGTTCAAGGAGAGAATACATAGGCATGCATTACTGGAAATGTTTGGAGGAAGAGGGGAAAGAGTAAAACGGATAAGAAGGCAAGAGTTTCTCCCACAGTAGGGCTCCCTCCTGAGGCAATTAGTGGGAGCATTCTTCATTTGTGGTAGTGCTGAACTTTGTGGGATGTAGAAGTGGGGGACGCTCTGCAGACCTTGAGGCTTCACACTTTTTTTATAGAAAACCTTCAGTCTTCAAGATTCCTGTGCTAAAGGTCCTAGTCATCAGGGTTTCAGCATTTATCCACCAGGCAAGTCCTTAGACTCTTTCTGGTCCACCACTTGTAAAACAAAGAACAGAGAGGTGACTCGTTAAAGTGGGGATGAGGGGATTTCCACGTAGAGGGCCCTTGAAGATCATCTAATCCTTGGGTTTTCAATCTTTCTTTGTGTGTGTTATGGACAATAGTCTGGTGAACCTGTAGACTTCTCAGAATAAAGTTTCTAAATGTACAGGTAAAATACATAGGGTTACAAAGGAAACCAATTATATTGAAACACATTTATAAAATTTTTTTTAAGAGTTCATGGATCTCAGTTTAAGATTCTTGATCCAATCCAGCTCCCTCATTTTTTTTTTTTTTTGTTCTTGGTGTGTGAGCCTATGATTTCATCAATGTCAGGAGTTCCTTGGGAGGAATCTCTCTAGCAATGCAGTTTAACATCTCTTCTGTACTTTCAGTTTTAAGGTGTTGCCTCAGAAACTGCTACATGAAGTGACTTTCCCAGGCTAAGTCAGTATATATACCAGAGATATGTGAATCCAAGACTTCCTGACTTTGAGGCAGTCTCTCTGGGTACCACAACATGCTGCCTCCCAGAGCACACGTAATTCTTTCTTTATAACTGTTCTGTTCTGTTCTGTGAAGTAGTACAGGCATTATTTTCCTTATTTGTAGATGTGGAAACTCAGGTTCAGAGGAATTAATTAACTTGCTCAACTCCAGCCATCTGGAATTAGCAGTACAGGGTAGTAGAAAGCTCTGAATATGGAATCAGAGGGAATGGACTTGAGTACAAGGTTTGACACTTATGAGCTCTGTGACCCTGGAAATATTCTTACATCTTTTCCAGTCTCAGTTTCCTCATCTCTAAAATGAGACATCAGGACTAGGTGACTGCTAAGGTCCTTTTCAAATAGGAAATTCTTCAATCTTTAGTTTCCGCTTCAGAGTTCTTTCGACCATAACAAGTCACTAGGAAAAGATGCTAAAGGATGTTTAATTATTGGATTAATGAAGACAGTGGACTAGATATCCCTAAAGTTTTATTTCTAATACATTAACAACAATAATAAATTAGCATTTATATAGAATATTAAAGTTTGCAAAATGCTTTACATATGCTATCTCATTTGATGTACGAAACAAGCCTAGGAGGTAGGTGCTATTACTAATCCTCATTTTACAGATGAAGAAACTGAGGCTGAGAGAGGTCAAAGTTTTTCATGGTGCTGCTTAAGATTCTAGATTGTTGGATCAAATTTGGTCCTGTGGCCATCTTCCTATTATTGTTTACTCCAAATTAAGTCTTAAATCTAAACAACAGCGATTTCTTTTAGCTTTGTGCTGAGTGGCCATTTCCAAAATATTCCCATATGCACAATGCCAATTGAATATGCATTTGAATAAAAATAGCTAAGTTAGCCATTTCTGCCTTTCCCTTCTGGACTATAGAAAGAGAGAATTGGTGATTTCAATGTTCTCCTCACCCAGTTCTGCTGAGCCTCTTTAGAACTAAAGACAGTTTTCAAATTGAATTCAGCAGAGGCTAGAAGAGAAAAAAAAATCCATAAAATCTTGGGTTAGAGGTGAGACTTTGTAGGGGAAATTAATTAAACATTGCACTAAAAATAATTCTGAATTAGAAAGAATTAGAGCCTCTTTGGACCATGGAAAAATAGAGCAAGGATAGGAAGTGCACTCACAGGGTGTTGATTCAGGCTACATCATTAATTATAATTCATAATCTAATTATGTAGCCTGAATCAACACCCTGCCAGTCTATTTCCTATGCTTCTCCTACTTCCCTACTCTGACAATGAGAAGAGGATGTGGTCCTTGAAGCCTTTTAAAAAACCTTCATTTAAGAAGAACAACAGAAGATGTCCCCCATGGTTTTTTCACTTGGAACCTATTTTCCCCCTTTAGTCCTTGTTAGCTAGATTGATTTTCTATCTCTTTAATAAAACAGCATGAGGTAGTACAAAGAGCACTCATCTTGGGAGTCTGCAGATCTTAGGGTCGAATCCTGATTTTCTCACCGAGTTATTTGTGTGATTTGGGGCAAATGAGTTATACTCTGAGCCTCAGTTTCCTCACCTATTATATGGAGATAATAATTCCTGCTGTTTATTTCACAAGGTTCTAATAATGCATGAAAGTGTTTCATAATTGTAAAGCATTACATAAGTATAAGCTATTACTTCTGCTAAATTTCAGGTTTCTTAAATGCAGGTACCAATGTCTTATATTTCTGCCAGGGCTGATTATATAGTACATACTCCACCTGAATGGATTCACTATTTGTACTAATCAGGGAGATAGTATAGACCAGCACTTCTTAAAGTGTGCATCATAATCCCATATGGGGTCGAGGAAAATTTGGCTGCAGTAAAAGGTTTCTGAATGCAAAACGACCAAAAATTAATTAAAAATCAAACAAGTAATGAGTCCGAGGTGTTTCTGAAAGCATTCGCCCGTTCCCTGGAACCTTGGTTCTGAACACAAAGCATGTGCACTTTGTACTGTGTATGCCTTCAGGCCATGGAACACCAACTAATGCTGCCTAAATGTGAAAAGGCATTGAAAGGGGAAAAAGTTTAAGAAGCCCTGGTATAGACCAACAAATTGTTGGTGGATAAAAAATATGAAGCTCATTAGTAGTGAGTTTGCATTTTCCTAAGCATAAATCTATTCAATAAACAACATTTCAAAATATTAGAACTTATGACATGAATTGGTTTAAAATTTAAATAAATGAGGCACAAAAATGCCCAAGGAATTTTCTTCTTTCATCTTTCCCTCTCTCATAAGAATAATGATAACTTTTAAAAATAATTCAGGTGAATGAACATTCAGTTCAATATAGCATTGCTCAGTTCTATCTCCTACAATTTGAATTCTAAAGTGTGAAATGCAGTTCAACCATCCTTAATAAGCATATCGAGGCAGGAACACCTGGAATGAATGTAGCATATAATACTTAAATCAGACTTCTTGGCTTATGAGTTTCTATTTTCAAAGATTCAGTGAGGCTTCTGAGTTGTCCATGGCTCATAGGACTTCCAAATATGCTGGGTGACTATTATTGAAGGCCTTTGAATGCCTAGAACTACCAAGGCCTGGCTGCACAGTAAATATTTCTTTGTAGTAAAATTGACTAGAAATTATTGAGGAAGGAAGGTAATAAACATTTAGTAAGTACTTATATTCCAGGCACTGTGCTAAGTAAGGGCTTTTCAAGTATCTCATTTGATCCTCACAAAAGCCCTGAGAAGTAGGTGCTATTATTATCCCCACAGTTGAGGAAACTGAGGTAAACCAGGTTGAAATAATTTGCCCAGTGTCACATTGCTAGTACCTGGGGCTGGGTTTATGCTCAAGTCTTCCTGACTTCAGGTTTAGTGCTCTATCTGCTATGCTACCTAGCTGCCTGTAGTATTAGACTGCAGAACAGGCTTTTCACACTTAGAATCAAAGAATAGTAGATTGGCAGGTGTACTTGTCCCTTTCATCCTATTTAGGGTGGAAACAAAAGTGGTACCAGTCAGACTTTATACTCAAGAGCCTTCTATGGAGTGGATTGACATGCCAGTGGAATGACTGGGTATGCCTGGGACAGTGGACAACAATAAGGGATCCAGAGAGCCTTGGGTTAGGTAGTTCTAGTGGGCAGGAGGCAAGCTGAATATCTAAAAGCACATCAATAACGTCTCTTTGTTGGGAGTCAAAACCAAAACAGGAAAATGTGGTCTAAGATCAAGTAAGAACCCAAGAAATTGAGTCCCTAAATAGGTTCAAGCAAATCAAAGAGGTCAGTTTTCTTTTTGACTCATTCAATATGGGAAATTGCTGAAGTCTTTTTGAACTCTAGAGTTTGAGGCTGATATCATTCCCCTATTCTTCTGAAAAACTTCAATTATAAAGAGTCTCCTCCCACAGCTGGTATTTACCATATGGGAAGCTGGCATGGTCCTGATCAGATGCCTGACTCAAGCATGAATGTCCTCTACAATGTCCTTGACAACTGGTCATTTAGTTTCTACACAATGCCACATAAGGAATAGTGATGTTACTGGCTTCTGAAGAAGTGCATTCCTTATTGAGGAGCTTTGAACATTAGCAATTATATGGAGCAGAAAAGTATTTCCCTGTACCTTCCCTGTACCCTAGTTCTAATCTCTGGGTTAAAGATGATAGGATTAATCCCTTTTTACCTGACAGTCTGTCAGCTACTCAGAGACATTTATCTTGTTTTGACCAGGTCTTCTCTTCTCCAGGCTAAACATTATTAATTCCTTTGATTGATCTGGTCTCTAGTTCTCTTGAGTATTTGCTTTCATAGTATCTCTTTCTAGTGAGGTAGAAAGATTCATCAGAAGTGCAGAAAGGACCACAATTAGTATGGATAATAAATCCAGTGACGTGATCTGTTTACTCAAATTCACACTACATATTTCTATTAGGCCGGAACCAATAACCACATCTTCCTATAAATATAACTTCAAATAGTGCAAATTTGAATACATGTGACCACCTCACTGGATTCATTATTCTCA
This sequence comes from Vombatus ursinus, assembly GCF_900497805.2. Classification (NCBI taxonomy): domain Eukaryota; kingdom Metazoa; phylum Chordata; class Mammalia; order Diprotodontia; family Vombatidae; genus Vombatus; species Vombatus ursinus. The sequence continues at coordinate 23,413,564 of NW_020954596.1, read as the reverse complement.
CTAATCTGGACCTAGTTATTTTAGCAAAGGAGCCTGAAGAGGTCACAGGAAACATAATTTACTCCTCTCCCATTATTTGCATCCCAAATTGCCTTTTGCAGTGAATGATAGGGAACCCAAGAAAAGCAAATGACTTCAACCATTTTATGGGGCAAGGCCCCAGGAAGTCATCCGTCTAAAGAGAAAGAGATATGTTTGAAAATCTTCAAATTTCAGCCTAAGCCACTACACAATTCTAGGTTAAGCCTTCTGCTTAGCTGCTCAGGGCAAGTTTAAGAGGTACAGCCAACTATCTTGACCATGAAGCAATCATTCTCTAATAACCTCCTTTCTCAGCTCATTATTGAGTTAAGTTTGGCTGAGTGACTGAAAAGCAGTTAAAAAAACCAACCAAACAAACAAACAAACAAGCAAACCAAAAAGCCATGTGACTTTTATTTCCAAATTCCTGCAACTCCTATCTTCTCTTTCCCCTTTCCCCCATAAATTTTGTTCTCTTGGCTTTCTTTTTTTCTGAGCCTGATGTAACAGGAGTATGTTGTATTCACTTACCAGGCAAGAGAGTTCTTTTCATGCTCAGGTCTTTGAAATGAAAATTGTCTTTTGAAACAAATCTCAGCTCTATCAGATAGTGGCAGGCCTCTGAATTAGCACAGGGAAGAAAGGCAGGAGAGATGAAGTGGCTGGATTGGAATTCAGAACTGATATGCACCCATTTAGCAGGGTCTATCCAAAAATAGAGCTGAAAGCGATCTTGTAAATCACCTTATTCAATTCCATTACTTTGTTTTGCCATCTATGGTAATTGTGGCATTGGTAATTGTCCAGATCATCTTAGGCGTTTTTTTCTTTATGCCTCTGGAAAGGCATCATATTATTGTATTAGTTGTCCAGCAAGGGAGTGCAGTAACCTAGTTATCCATCAGCTTGTGCTTGAACCACTAAGGATGGACATTTTGTACATTATTTATAGAAAATTCAAGACAGGTCACATTACAAAGCCCTGGTCATTTTAGAGTCTCTCTGAAAAATTTATGTGATAGTTTTCCTAAAAGACAACAGCATCCCTATTGGCCACCAGATTGTGCTTAATCCTATAAATGCCTAGACTGTTTCCCATGATCAATTAGTCTGAGGTTTCAGATGTTGTGCTTACTGAATGAAGAATTAAAGGCTGAAATGGAGTATTGGTCAAAATATCAAAATATGAAATTTCTAGTCTACTTACAGTTCTAGAGTCCCTATCTTGTATATGCATTTTCCTCTCTCCAGTTATTACTGTCCCTAAATTCAAGAACTCAGTTACTTTGCATCATTTGACCCTATAGTTTACTGAACCTAGTGAAAAAGGAAAGGAAATAGATTACAAGCACCCATTTAGGGCTACCCACCACCTCCAGTCATTATCTAAACTTCCTAATACTTGCCATCCTAGGTTTTTAAGGCAGTGGGAGTAATTTTTGAAATCCTCCTGCTCTCACAACCATGAACTCCTTGAGCACAGGGATTGTTTTTGCCCTATTTTGTATTCCTGGTGATTAGTACATTACCTGGAACACAGTAAGCATTTAATAAATGCTTGTTATTGTTGATGCTATTGCTCTGTGTGTGTTTGTATAAGCATCTGGAATTCCTTTCAGGAAGTACTAAAAGATGAGCGAAATAGAGAAAAGGACATTGGAAATAATAGCTAACATTTAATGTGGTAATCTAGAGTTAGAGGTAGGTAGATAGTACAGTGGATGATGTGCTGGGTCTGGAGTCAGGAAAATGAGTTCAAATCTATCCTTAAACACTTCTTAGATGTGTGATCCTTGTAAAGCCCCTAGCATGGTGCCTGGCAGATAGTAGATGCTATATAAACGCTTATTCTCTTACCCTTAACAAGTATTATTTTATTTTATCTTCTCAACAACACTGGAAAGTAGATGTTATTATCATCCCCATTTTATAGATGAGGAAACTGAAGCACAGCAAAGTTAAGTCACTTGCTCAGAGTCACACAGGTAGTAAGGGTCGGTTAGATTTAAACTCAGGACTTCTATCTATATGTCCAATGCTTTGCCCATTACTCCCATCTTTTCTAATCAGCTCACTAGCCCAAGTGACACAATACCTATCAGTTTCATACTTGGGATTCTCTTTCATTTTTGCTTCCACCTCCATCCCTGCTCCAGGATCAGAATATTCTAGACAGTACTGGTCTCCAGAATTATAAGCCATTGTCCAACAGATTCCCAGTAGTGAGCATTCTTGGATTCGCTTACCTATTCTATGGAAACCCAATAGATCCAATCCAAAGACTCTTGACACTTGGCACTTGGCACAGATGTTTACAGAGTAATCTATCATGGAGTCCAAATCAGGACCTTTGAAGAAAGGAGAGGCAGCCTATACTGGATGCTAGAGTATAGTTATTGAACCACTTTCTTCTTCATGCTAATTTTCCATCCACTCTGAACACATGTTCTCCTACTTCCAGTGAAAGAAGAAAGGCAATTACTATGGTGTGCCAGAATCATCAGAAACAACTTTAGTAATCCCTTCCCCGACCCCCCTGCTCCCAGTCATCGTTACCCTGGGCTCAATTCATACAGATTGGGGAGGGGAGGGGGAAGAAAGCACGAGAATGAATCACATGCTCCCATAGAAAACCATCATATCCAGCCATCTCCTATTCATTCTATTACATAACCCCTAAACTACCTGCATCCATAGGTTATGCAAAAGAGTAAAAGGACTGTGTGTGTGTGTGTGTGTGTGTGTGTGTGTGTATCTGGATTGAATTCTAAATAAGAAAAGTGAGGTCCAAAGAAGGGCAGTGAGTCATGTACAATTAAGTAGCAGAGTTTATATTTGAACTCATGTCTTCTTGTTTCATATCCACCCCACTTTCAGCTATACTGCACAAGGCAAGGGAGGAAGCCTCAGCAACAAATGAAATCAGGGCATCTAAGCTGTCTTTGTGACTGGATGAGACTTAGAACCTCATGTACACAAAATGCTTCTACAGATAACGTTGGGGTGAAAGACATTTTATACCTAAGACAGACAGTCATATGACTTGCCTTCCTTCCTTCCTTCCTCCTGCACTCAGTCTCTCCTTTACTCCCTCCCTCATTTCCTCCTTTACTTCCTTTTTTCTCCCACCCTCTCTTTCTTCCTCTCTTCCTTCTCTCCTCCTCCTTTCCTCCCTCTTTCCTTCCCTTCCTTCCTCCCTTCAACCCTTCCTTCCCTCCTTTTTCTTTCCTTTTTTCTTCCCTCTTTCCCTTCTTTCCCTCCTCACTTCTTCTTTTCCTTCTTTCCCTCCTCACTTCTTCTTTTCTTTCTTTCCTTCCTTCCTTCCTGCATGAATTGGGGGGTATAGAGACTTAACATGAAAATAACTGAAACAGAAGAAAATAAATCTTTGTGGTATGCATTGGGACCCAAATGTTGTTAACACAGATAATTTTGCACAGGCAATCAGTATACCTATTAAGTTCACAACAGTGTTTAATCGCCATTATAAGATGCTTCATCTAGGCAGACAATGGATCTTGAGGGTATGCCAGCAGAACACATCTGCATTTGTAGATGATTAAAAGAGATTTGATTGTTATGTCTGCAACTTCCTGAGTGAGGGCACATCTGGCAAATTCCACTTGCCCTAAGTTTCCCAAAGCTAATGGAGTGCACTGACTCCCTATGAATTGGGCTCTAGGTCCACTGACCTTTTTGGGGAGTATTCAGGTTCTGTGAGATCCCTTGGGAAAGGAGAACAACAGAGTGGGAAGTAGAAAACAGAATAGATTCAAGGCCATCAACATGCCATTATTATGGGGAAATCTCTAGGATTCTGGGATTAATTAGGGTGAGATTTTTAAAGAAAGAAGTAAGGTCACTGGAGTCATGTCTCCATTGTGTTGCATCTTCAAAAACCACCATAGCTTAAGTCAGGTCCTAATTACTTTCTTGTTTTACTATTATAATAGGGCCCTCATCAGTCTTTTTGCTTCCCTTCCCTTCTCTCTCTCTCTGTCTGTCTCTCTTTATGTCTTTGTCTCTCTGTCTCTCTCTCTGTTTCTCTTTCTAATTCATCCTTTATGCTATTTCCAGATTAATCTTCCCTATGCGAAGATCTGATCTAGCCATTTCTCTACTCAAAATCCTTCAATGGCTCCCTGATGCCTACCAAACAAAGTTTGATATCCATAGATTATCATGTAAAACCATTCACAATCTGGTGCACATATGTTGGAAATAAATCCAACTACTCTCTATTCTCCATATATGTCCTAGGGCTCATCAATTTAGAGTGGGAGGAGACCTAAGAGGTCATCTAATCCAATCTGCTCATTCTATAGATGAGGAAACTGACAAGGGATATTCATTTTATCCAGTTAGAATTAGAACTCAAGTCTCCTAACAGGAAATCCAGCATTCTTTCCATAACTTTGCCTCTGCATCCATGCCATTCCATACATCTGGGATTATTTCCCTTCTTATAATTCTTTAAGACCCTGTTCAAATATCATTCCTTCTATGAAAACTTTCCAGCCTCATGCCTTAGATAGTACGTGGTTTCTACATCTCTTACGGGCATATCTGGTATCATTTTGTACTATGTTGTTGTTTAGTCATGTCCTACTCTTTATGACCCCATTTGGGTTTTCTTGGCAAAGATACTGGAGTGGTTTTCCATTTCCTTCTCCAGCTCATTTTACTGATGAGAAAACCAAGGCAGACAGGGTTAAGTGACTTGTCCAGGGTCTTGCCCAGTAAGAATCTGAGTCCAGATTTGAATTCAGGAAGATGAGTCTTTCTGACTCTAGGTCTTGCACTCTATCCATTGTGCCACCTAGCTGCTCGTCATTCTGTACTATAGTTATTTGTGAATGTCTAATGTTCCTTTCCTGGACTGAGAGCTCTCTGAGGTCAAGGACAATGTCATTCAAACATCGTATGGCTCCCAAAGCCTAGTGCACTTCTCTGCACATAATGGTTGATTAATACATTTTCCTTTAAGCTTGAAGAGTGAATAGTAAAGACTGTAATTGTTAAAGCAGTTCTAAAGAAGGAAAGATCACAAAAATGCGGAACGCATTATGAATGTAAAGGTCAATAAATGAGACTTTTATGGAAATGGAAATCTAACATGAAATTTTGTTTTGTTTTGCTTTGTTTTTGTTTTTTGGGGGGGAAAGAAGTACAACTCTACAAACATTTGAAATTCCTTTTAAAAGTTGCCATGAAGATTTCTTATTGCTGAAGGAAGAGGGAAAAAAGCAATTATATTTTCATGCAATTTTTTTTTCAACAATTTAGATGGGAGCCTCACTTTGTCTGCATGTCATGAATAATAAAATGGGAACAATGTCTGTTGCCTGTTCTGAAACACCTCAGTGTTTGAAAATGCAAGGATCTATATTGTCCTTTTTTAGAAATGGAAGTTAAATATTAAACCTGGTCTGGGGATTACCTGGCCCAGCTAAGTAGTGATTTAAGATTATCACCTTAAAAGGGAACGTCTTGAGGCTGGCAGCACAAGAAAATCCTGGCATTAATGATGGAAATTCAATTTAACAAATTCAACCCATCTCTAGATCTGATCTCTACTATCTAAGACCCTATGCTAGGTGATAGCAGGGAGGTGGTGTAGGGTTGGAGATGAAGAGGAATAAGACATGGCTACTGCCTTTAAGAAATTTATGATCCAGTTTTAATCTCTTTGATGATTGCATTTGTGATCATCTGTTTGGGGAGCAAGAATTTTTCACTGCTAACTTGAGATGTTTGGTTTCCCTAAATCACTAGGTTTTAACCCTTGACTGGCACAATTTTAATTCAGAATTTGCATATTTGGTTCGGACTCATGTTCAAATGTTCATGGGAAATTGATCTGGAGATTTCAAAGAACAATGTGGCATGAAGACTAAAATTGTAGGGTCCCCAAACCAGCTTTTACAAAGTCTATCAGTTGACCTAATTAGGAGGTTATCACAGTGATTCGGATGTGAGAATTAAAATGCTGTCTAACTAAGAGAGTGGTGACAGAATATAAAGAATGTAAAGGGATGGATCCAAGATATACTTCAAGTTCCATACTTTAAGAATTTGTAGTCTCCTTGATGTGGGTAAGTTTGCCACCAGTGGAAATTGCAACTTTTCTATAATTTACTAGATGAACTTCTAAAATTGTGGCTAAATTACCAGTTACCAGTTAAGTTACTAGTCTGGGGATAAACCTCTCTAAATTTAATCAGGCTGGTATCAGACAACAGGCATAAAATTCTTGGCTGGGCCCTTGTTTGAAGCCTTTCCACCTTGACAGGGCCTGAAAGAAAAAAAAAGGGACACAATATGGGGATTGGTTTTGTGTGGGGATTGATTAGAGTTGTTTTCCCCCTCCTCCCATCAATTTGAGTGTATCACAATTTCTTAAACTGGGGCCAATGGATAGATTTCTGTAGATCTGTGAACTTGGTTGGGATTATTACATCTTTATCTCAATATGATTGGTTTACTTTGTAATCTTATGTATTTTATTTTATGGACTTACATGATCTGAGGAGTCCATTGGCTTTCCTAGACTGACAAAAGCATCTATGACACACAAAAATGTTAAGAACTCCTGAGATCATTAAAAAATCTGTCTATCTATCTATCTATCTATCTGTTCTTTCTTCCCTTCTCTTACCTTCCCTTTCCTTCCCTTCCCTCCCCTCCCCTCCCCTCTCCTCTCCTTTCCTCTCCTCACCTCTCTTTTCCTTTTATCCCCCTTTCCCCCCTTTCCTTTCCTACCTCCCTCCTTCCTTCTCTTTCTTGCTTTCTTGAGTGGACATGTACAGTGTCACCTTATTAAGAGGACAATTGACAACCCCTGATTACTTTTTGGTGTCTGACCCTATGCCTAAGATAGGGCTGGCTGTGACCCAGGAGGTTAAATATCTGTTGTTGCAGTTGTCCCTTTGTGTTATAAAAGGGAACAACCTGTCCTCCATCTTTTTTTTTTTCCTTCAAGATACCTTTTTGCTTTAACTTGTCCAGAAGACAGGCTATGTTCTGGTAGTAGGGATAGGAAGTCCATCCATGTGGGCTCCTTCACTGTCTTTGCCCTTCCCTTCTCAGTACTAGTAATGCTATTCTAATAGAGGTAAATGGGAGTTATAGGCACTCCCTGATAATTCCTGATAACAGATCAGAGACTGGAGACCTGAGAATGGATTTTCTTGGCCTAAAAGATGGCAGTGGAGTTGATCAATTCCCAATAGAAGCACTTTGGCCGAAGCAGATAGGTATGTGCCATTTGGCCTGAGAAGGAAGCTCATGGACAATATTTCTGTACCTTCTAGCCTGAGAAAGGAGATTTCTGAAACAGTATACTTTTTTAGAGAAAGAAGTTCAGTCCCTATGATTTAAGGGTCAGTAAGAGGATCTGTGACTTGGGTAAACAAGGGACCTTGCCCCTAGTTACCCCCCTCCCCACACATACAGTGAACGATTTTAATAATGTTGGTCTAGTAGGAAGAGTGTTGCATGTTCAGTAGCATCTAAATATATTTGCCTTCTAAAAGTTGTCTGTGGGCTATTTGAGCACTAATGTCCATTCTGTATCTGTTTATGAGTTCCTAGGAGTCCTTTCAGCACCTTATGGTCTTTCTATGTCTGCTTGTGAGCTCCTATTTCCAACATTTGGGAAAATGTAAAAACAAGTTATATTAAAACTCTGTCAGATTGTTTTACTGGAGTAATCTTTAGGTGGGGGCAATAAGCCAAAGAGAGATACCACCCTCTTGCTATCAGCTCCCAAGAATGTACTTATAAAAATAATAATAGTGTTCATAACAATAGCTAACATTTATATAGCTTTTACTATGTGCCACACACTGTGCTAAACTCTTTGTAATTATTATCCCATGTGATCCTCACAAAAATCCAGAAAAGACTGGTACTATTATTATTCTCATTTTATAAATGAGGAAACTGAGGCAAACAGGGTTAAGTGACTTGCTCAGGGTCTCACACAGCTAGTAAGTGTCTGTGGTCAAATTTGAACTCAGGTCTTCTTGACTCCAGGACCAACACTCCGTCTACTGTGCCATCTAGCTGCCCCATAACATATGTCATGAGAGCCCTAAATCTTGGGAGATCCTGATCCCATCATGGGCTGCAAATAGGTAAATTTTGTGAGGAACAAAAATAAGTCAAAGAAATCTAGGGTCTCAAGTCTACATGCATGGTATAAGCCTTCTCCTACCTCTGATCATGTATTTTAAATGACTGTCTATTTTCCCATGAATTGTCTAAATTCTTTGGCTTGACATTTAAGGCCCTCTATGGTCTACTCTCAAACAACCTTCATACCCCATTTCCCACTCTTCTTATTCTCATATAAGAACACATAATCAACCTTTATAGTACTATCTCACATTCTTACAGGCCTATTCTTTGTGTAAGCTAAACTAGATAATACGCTGTTCTTGTAAGATGCTCTTGTGCTCTCTTGTAGTGCTGCTTTTGCTGACACTGGTTTCTCTTCCCAGAATGCCCCTCTCCATCATCTTTGCCTGTTAGAACTCCAAGGCTCAGTTCAAAGGCCACATTCTCTATTTTTCCAATTGTCTGTGATTTTTCCCTCTTCTATCTCCTTATGACAGTTCAAATCTCTCATGACCCTGACCATATCCATGGATACCATCTGACTTTCAATATCATGCCATTTGTAGATTTTTCTTTTCTTCATTACTAAGTTTTTGAAAGGCAGGAATTAGGCCTAATTTATCTTTTTAATTCCTAAAGCAGATGGCTTAGCGTCTTACACTTAATAGATATTCAATAAACATTTGTCAAACAGAAAATGAATTAATGAATGACAGGAGAGAAAGCCAGATTTGTAGGAAAGAGGGTAAGTTCATTCTTAGACATGTAGTATTTGAGAAGGGGGCAGCTAGGTGGCATAGTGGATAGAGTGCTGGGCCTGGAGTCAGGAAGACCTGAGTTCAAACCTGACCTCAGACACCTACTAGCTCTATGGCCCTGGGCAAGTCACTTACCCTGTTTGCCTCAGTTTCCTCATCTAGAAAATGATCTGGAGAAGGAAATGGCAAACCACTCCAGTATCTTTGCCAAGAAAATCTCAAATGGGGTCACAGAGAGTTGGACATGACTGAAAAATTTCAGAAGAGTGTGGGATATTTTAAGAGAAAACATCCAGGAGTACAAAGGAGAGAGTGAGGAAAGCACTGAGGAGGAGGGAAAATGCTCTCTATCAGTTAGGGTCATTCAAGGTTTTAATTGCCTCTTCTTGGACCAAGTTTAACTGGCATGTGAGACTCTGGGGTCTCAGGCCTCTGCTACTCCCTCCATAGGCAAAGCCTAACAAGACTGTAAACTCTCTTTGCCTTCAGTGAGAGAAAGATGTTTCTGTTTAACAAATAAATGGTGAAGACATGTTCCCACATTGTTTACATGTTTTAGCTAGACAGACATAAGGCTTGGGAAGGCTTGATCAGCCAAGTCTAACTATTTCCCTTATCATTCAAGCACATTTGGGAAGCAAAATCTCATACCTTGAAAATCCCAACAAAAAAACATACTCTTCAAACACCTTGGGGAAAGTAGGATTCTTTCATTGTAGGTCTGGGGAAAGCTTTCATTACTTCAGAAAGAAAATGCACAAATGCCTTCAAGAAAGGATTTTCCATTGCCAACCCTTCCCTGCTGAATTTCTGGCTGTTTATGGTCTCTGATATGCCCTCTGGGGAATAATGGATTTCATTTTGGCTACTCCCTTTGTTAAAGATGGATGGATGAATGAATAATAATATTGGTACTTTACTTTATATAGGCTTTCATAAAGGTCTTTCAATACTTTTTGTTTTTATATTATATTTGTTTCTTCCCCCTATACTTACCTTCACCTCTCCAACCTCTAGTGAGTCTTCCTTTGTAACAAAGAAAAGCAGTCAAGAAAAACCAAGATAGCAACTTCATTTGAAAGTGTTTGAAATAGTCTGCACCCATAATCCTTCCCCTGCCCCAGCCTTCTGGCATCCCTTCTACTACAAAAGGGGAGAGGTGAATTTCCTTATCTCTTCTCTAGGGTTGAGATTGGTCCTTTCAAGTACACAGCATTCATTTTAGCAGTCTTTTCATTTATACTATCATAATCATAGTATATATTGCTTTTCAAATTGTGCAGCTTTATTCTGTGTCTCTTTATACAACATTTTCTGGTTTTTTTAAACTCCTTACAGCTGTTACAGAATAATAATCTCATTATATTCATGCACCACAATTTGTTCAACCTTTCCCCAATTAGAAGTCCCCTCCCCCTTTGCTTCTGGGTTTGTGTTTGTGTGTGTGTGTGTATGTGTGTGTGTGTGTGTGTGTGTGTTTGTGTTTGTTTTTTTGTCATTTCTGAAAGTGCTATAAAAAGGGTTGGGGGAGGGGAGAGATGAAGGTATGAGGTATGGGTGCGGTCTATAGAAAGTCTAGGAGGAGAGTCAGGCATACAGCCTGGAGAGGAACAAAGACATGAATGGTTTGGGTGGCCACCTTATAAAGGTGGGAGGAACCAGTCAAGTAGAGGAAGGGCTTACAGGGATGAAAGATATTTCCAATGGGTGAAGTCCGGGACTGGAATGTGCTTCCAGGGTGGAGAGTTTTCTGTGGTGTTGTAGAGAAAGTCTAATAAGATAGTGAGTGGTAATAGATTGGAGAGGGTGTGGGTGGTTCAGGAAAAATCTATCATGAGTGCTGGATAAACAGCTCAAAAAATTTGTTTTACCAACCCTAGGTTTGAACCATCATCCTCAGGCAAATACTTCCTGACTTTCCAATACCTGACTTTGAAAACTAAGAAAATTGTCAATGGCTGTGTCCATTCTGTACCAGGAACAAGAATGAGATGGAGTGTTTTCAGTAACAAAATTCACCATATTCCTTCCTTGCCAAGCAAAAGTTGATCAGTAATCTCTTTAGCTGTGATGGAAGGAATGGGGAAATGCAAGTTCACTTTAACCTCAATTTTTCCCCTCACCACGAGCTGATTCCAAAGGATGGAGTAGGAACAAGAAGAGAAGGAACAGAGGTGAGGCAAACATGTTATCAGCACTTCATTCTTACACGTGGAATACATTTTTTCCCATGGAGATACTGTTACCATAGGTAGTGGATGTCAAGATCCCACGATGATTAACTGCCAGAGTCCTTCAGTCTCTGACAGAAGATCTATGGCTCAAAAGGCACTCTTCAACTTGAATGTCCTGTGTTATTTATACATACTCTCTGACATTTCATTGTGTCATGGTAGTGAATCATGATTATGAAAAATTATGCTAATACAGTATATGCTCCAGAAGAAAACAATAGCACTTATTCTTTTGTACAAAAAATAATATGAATTGGGACCTTTGACTGATTATTTCAACTCTCCAACTAACCAAGTAAACTGAAAGCCCAGAAAATACAAGGGGTATTATGCTATCAGTTTTAGTACCACAAATAAGTTGCACTAATTCCTACCCAATTTCGGTAGATGGCTTAAGAGTTGTAAACAATTACTAGCTTCATACGCACTATTTATACAATGCTATTTATTTTGTGATTAGGGGACACTGCATTAGTGTAGTCAAAAGAACAGTGGTGTTGAAATCAGATGACCTGGGGTTTGAATCTGGACTTTGCCTCTTACTAGTTGTAGGACCTCAGGCAAGTTTAGTCTTCTTATCTGATTCTCAAATAATGGGAGTACAGTCTACCACTGGGCAAATACTCAGTTTAGAAGAAACTTCCAGAGTTTGTACTCCACTGGAATAGATTTTGAGAATCCAGAATCACCTCCATGCCATAGTGAGACATAAGAGTGAGATGTTAGTGCAGAATAAGTGGTTGGTTGGTTGGTTGGCTGTTGTCTTTTGTTCTCCAAGAGGACCCAAATGACATCGCTATGTTGGGGTCAAGGCACAACGTGGCCCACTGTGGCTGATAAGCCACAATATAAGCTTGGAAGTCTCTACCACAGGTCGGGCACAAATAATCCATATGAACATATGGAGTGTATATGGGTCTATAAGGCAGAGCATAATGAGTATCTTGGGAAAGGCACCAAGTTAAATAAGCTATGGAAGAGAGAAGAAGGTACTTCAGGTTAGGGGGGAATCAGGGAAGATTTCAGATCCATGAAAGATTTTGGATTGGACTTGTTCTTTGTAGTGCCAAAAGGATAAATGTTAAGGGAGGCAGATTTTACTCAAATATATGAGAAAATTAGAGTCGTTAAAAGTGAAGCGTGATGCTTTGGTAGATAGTAAACTGTCACTGGAGATAGTCAAGGAGTAAGTAGGACAATTATATTTTAGGGATGTTATGTAAGGTATTTATATATCCAACATGACATTGGTCTCTATGATCTCATCAGCTCCTAGCTCTGAGATGCTCTGTGTATATGAGTGCATGTGTGTATGTGTGTGTGTGTGTGTATGAACCACATACACACAGACATGCACATTTTAAGTATAAATGAATAAAATTAATTTTGATTTAATAATTTTGTTATTTCTTAAGCTTTATGCTTCCAACCTACATTTTCTGAATACATATTATGTGCTTCACACTGTGCTTGTTGCTATAAGAGGCATAAAGTTCATACTCATTTCAAAGAGTTTGGCCCAGAAATTTACAATAGAAAAAATGAAGTGGATGATAAATATGTTTCCCTATTTATGACATGCATTTGGTCAGGCTACCCAACAAGTGAGTCCATCTATTTATACCTATTGTATGGATGACACAGATGGACAATGAGCTAGGACCGGAATTGAATAGGAGTAGTTAAGGTTAGTGGCAGCTAGGTGGCGCAGTGGATAGAGTTCTGGGCCTGGACTCTGGAAGATTCACATCCTTGAGTCTAAATCTGGTCTCAGACTCTTACAAGCTGTATGACCCTGGACACTTAACCCTGTTGACCTCAGTTCCTCATCTGTAAAATGAGCTGGAGAAGGAAATGGCAAACCACTCCAGTACCTCAAGAAAACCCCAAAAGGGGTCACAAAGAGTTGGACATGACTAAAAATGACTAAATAATAAGAAGAAGAACAACAAAGTTCAGGCTAGATTATGTTTAGGGAAATGTCCAATGTTTTCATTGATCCAGGCTTATACTCCGATCTCATCCAAGTGAATATTTCCTCCAAAAATGTAGTTTGCAATCCATCTGTTCCCACCCATCCTCTGTGACTCTTACATATGTCTTCTCTTAATTTCACTGGAGGGGGTCCACCCAATATGTTGGGGGCCTCAACAGTTTGTCCTGATACTGTGAGATTACCAGAAGTACAGATGGGCTGTCTATCAGTTATTGTTTACTCTTGCCACATGACCAATCTATCTTCTTTTTTCCTCAAACATTTCTTTGATGTCATACTTTACTGTAGTTCCTGTCATTTTTTGTTTATAATGTATTGCAATATATTTATACCCTTGTGCCCTCCATGTGCTTCTCCATTGCACTCTGGGAAAAACTAATTTTTAATTCTTCAGAGACTATGATGTTCCCTGACCCACAGTCATGCAACAATATTGGTATTTCCAAGTTGGGCCATTGTGTTGGGGAGAAGTTTGGGATTATTAAAAAGAATTGAGAAATTTCACAAAGGCAATACATCCCACTTTCATCCTTCTGTTAAATTCTGGGCCCAACTTATTATCCATTTGCAACCAATCCACAAGTATTTAAGCATTTAGAATGTGCCAGAAAAAATATTACTTGTGCATCTATCCAAGATGCATATGTTGATAGATGAACTCTACAGGATGTCTTTATCATCTAACTTTGAATGTCTTAGTCTAAACAATAGTTATATGAGGACAATGATGATAGCCAGCATTTACATAGCACTTTAAATTTTGCAAAATGCTTTACAAACATTATCTCATTTGGTCTTTACAACAACCTTGTAAGGTTGGTGCTATTATTATCCTCATTTTACAGATGAGAAAATTGAGGCAGGCAGAGGTTAAGTGACTGCCCAAGAGGTAAGACTTAAGCTGTGCTTTGAAGGAATATAGGGATGATTAGAGATATGTTAGGGCATCCCCAATGAGAAAGTGAATTATCTAAAGATTGAAATTGCTCATTTTACTGTTCTTATCCCCTTCTCCCACTTCTAAATTAATGTTTAAATAATGGGTACTTCATGTTAAAATAATCATTTCTATAGGGAAAGGGAACATTTATTAAGCACCCACTATATGTCAGGTACTGAACTAAGTTCTTTGTAAATATCTCATTTGATCTAAAGGCTGATTTGCTCCTCAAAAACACTCCACCAAAGAAAGGTTGGTGAATTAGACAGAGAACTGATTTTCAGGGCCAAAAACTAGAGTTTGGATTCTGTCTTTTCCTGTTGAGTACTTGGGCATCCTGGAAAAGTAGTTTCTTTATATGTAAAATGGGTAGAGGTAAATGAACTATGACCTCCATATTGCAGAAGGCTAGTGTGAGCTTCAAAATGAGAGCCCATGGATGAAAGTGGTTTTGCAATCAAGTAGCCATAGTATATAATGTGAGCTGGTGTGATGGTGGTTGGGCTGTGCCTCTCCCTGTCTGTCTCACAGGCCCTGTGAGAAAGGCAGAAACTCCCTGAGGCCTCAGGGAAAGTAAGTGACTGGAAAGAAATGTCAGCAAAAATGGGCCTCCAATTTCATTGCTTCTGGAAAATGAAGCTGGTACTATTGTTCTGGGCTAACTGCCAGCTGAGGCCACTAACTGCTTCAGATCTTTTAACCAGACCATTTCTGTTTTGAATGGGGTTCAACTCCACTGGTTAATAACCCAGTGAACTCTCTAGGTCTGGGCTAAATTTAGTTTCTGAATCTAATTTCAGTCCCAAGGGTGGGACCTGTTCTTTGATACTAATTTTGGTAGTTTTCCCCACTCAATTTCCTTGTGTCAAATACAGACAAACAATATTTATAAGTATGTATATCCCTTTTCCAGAAGATCATGGCATCCTAGATTTATAGCTAAAAGGGCTTAGATGTTATCTGGATCAACCGCTTTATTTTAAGGATGAGAAAACTGAGATTCAGGGAAAGGAAGTGATTGATACTCAAGATTACCGCAATGGGAAGCAGAAGAATCATTTGAATCCAGATTCTTTTCCAGCATACTGAACCATATTGCCTTGTTTGCTTAAACAAATTCAATCCTCTGCTGATTTGATATTCTCAAAAAAAAGTGTTTCTTTCATTATTAAAACTAATATGGTGTAGAAAAAATGGTGCTATAGACCTTCTCCCATGTTGAATATGTCGGCAGAAAGACCAAGGACCACTCAAGACTTACTATCTAGCATTCTGAGTTTGCAACGCATTTTTAAAAATACTTACCAATTCTCCTTCCTAGAGGCCAGTTCCCAGTGGCATTTTGCTGGAGTTAAAAGTCCACCAGCATAGCAGGATGGGTAAGTACTCATTCGCTGAGATCAAGATGATATGATAGAAGATAATAGCTTAAGCATGGCCAAGATCATGAATCCAAAGGATTTTTTTTTATGGGGCTCTTCCATTTCCTTAGAAAGAAGTTCCTAGATATGTTTGAAACTATTGCTAATTTGTAAGCTCCTTCATGACAAAGTGTACATCTTATCCAGCTGTATGTCTTCTCTACCTCCCAGCAAGGTCCTTGCAATTTAGCATAATAAACATACTGAAGTTGGTTTCAGAAGACTTGGATTTAGTTTCAGCATAGTCATTTCTTTTGCCTTGGGTGAGTCAGTGTGCCTCTTTGAGATTCAAGTTCAATAAATGTAAAATAGGGATAATACCTGCTCTATTTCCCTCACAGAGATTTTATAAAGATGAAATAAGATAATACATGCCAACCATTCTGTATTTGTAAATCAATAAATAAATTCAATCTTTTAAATAAACATTAACACAATTAATTGCTGTTCATTCAATAAACATTTATTATGTCCCTAGAATTATGGTAATCACTGGAGGAGATACAATGTTTAGATAAGATCTTTCTATTATGGACCTTATTATCTACTTGTTTGTTGAATGTTGCAATCTGTTGTTATACAGCAATGGCCCCTCTCTTCATTGAAGGGGTACCATCTTGCCTTCTTACTGTTAAGTCATCTGATCATATACTGAAATGAGCTGAAAGAGCGTTGTTCTTTGAGTCAGATGCTGTCTAAGATATATGCTTTCCATTAGTGAAAGTTAGTAACAAAACCAGCTGCTACTGGAAAACCAAACTTGATTTGGCTGTATAAGGCGTAACAGAACCATTGGGAGAGCCAGACAAGCAATTCAAAATTTAGCATCCTCCTCCCCTCTCTTTTTCCAATTTTGGCAACAGTAGAAAGAGGTAGATAATTACAATTACAAAGACATAGGCAACTTGAGTTCTGTTTCAAGTCCTGCCACTGGGCTACTTTGGAGCTTGGCCAAGATTGAGTTTTGAGTCAGGGAGCATATTACTTGTGACATTGGAAAAGCCATTTAAAATCTCTAGACTTCAGTCCCCTCCTCTGTTGTGTGGGAGAGTTGGACTAGATGGCATTTAGGGGAATTTTCAACTCTAAGTATATGATCCAATGATTTTGAGTTTTCCCACCTGCAAAATGGGGATTTTAATCATTGTTGGGGTTGTTGCAACGATTACATGAGAAAGTAGGTAGAAAGGTACTTAAGTGCTGTGTGTAGAGCCCCTTCTGGTATTATTCTCTCTTCTGTTCCAACTGGCAGGTTGGATTTGCAGAGGATGACTACTTCTTCCCCCAGGGTTCTAGGAGTAAACCTAAGGGGCTGTAGCTTCTAAAGCTATTATACACAAGCCATCATCCAGTGTGCTCCCCCTATGTATCTCAACTAGTCAACATCAATTAGATTTTATAAGAAAGTATTTACTGAAAAAGTACAGGAAGGACAAAAGTTTAAAAAAATATAGATTGGGGCAACTAGATGGCACAGCAGACAGAGCTCTGGCCTTGAAGACAAGAGGACCTAAGTTCAAATCTGGCCTCAGGCACTTGATACTTACTAGTTGTGTGACCTTGGGCAAGTCACTTAACCCCGATTGCCTCACCAAAAAAAAAAATGAATAAAAAATATAGATTGAGAGAGGGGTACATTCTTCCCTTGCACATAAGGTCCCTGGAGAGAGTGGTCTAAAGTTTAATGTATAAAGACAGTCATGAATATATGTAAAGAACATATGAGAATGGGAGGCATCTCCCAACTCCTGACCATGAGAATCTTTTTCTCCCTTCAGGGTTCCTTATCAGGCTTTCTTTGAGGCACTATGTTGGTGATCAGCAAGTCCCGTCATTACTCAGAGGGCTGACTCCTTCCAGGACAGGGTGTCTCTGCTCCTGGGTCAATGAACTACTGAGCTGGGTCAAACAGGTCACTTGACTGGTGTGCAAACCTCTCACCAGATTTAGCTGCTGTTACTCCTGGCTCTGATAATCTCTGTGTTGCTTGGGGATACCTCTGATGGTCAAATCCATTTCTGGATACTTCTTCACCTAAGATCAAGAAGAAATAAAACAAAACAATAGGCAACATAACCTCATACCCTCAGAGAAATATGGTAGCTGGAGGTGGAGGGGAGTAGTCACTTGCACTTTTCTCAGTCCCTCAACTCACAGCAGTTCTTCCTTACAGAGAGAGAGAGAGAGAGAGAGAGAGAGAGAGAGAGAGAGAGAGAGAATGTTCTCGTTAGTACTTTTATATATGAACCCAGTTTTGACTCTTAGGCCAACTAGAAAACTTGTCATCATCACTGGGCACCAGTCCCCTTAATCACTTATATCTGGAAGAAGGCTCACTAAGAAACCACATGTTAGATTGAAATCAGCAAGAGATTATTGTACATGCTCTATATAAACTGCCAAGAAGGGTAAACATGAGAGTACTCTAAGTACTGGGCTTTCATTGACCAGTCCTCACATAATGTATTTGAAATAAATGAACAAAATAACAACAACAATAATAGCACAGGGTTGTTTTGCAACAAGTGCTATATAGATGCAAAATATCAACATCAATTTCAACCATCGAGAATTAAATGAATACCATAGTTTAAGGCATTGTGCTAAGTGCTGGGGGTACAGAGACAAAACAAAACAAAACAAACATCATCTGCCCTCAAGGAGTTTACATTTTAAAGGGCAGTGCTTGGAGTGGGCCTGGATACAACAATGTCACAGATGAATTTAGTGTAAGATAATTTCAGGTGAGAGTAAGTATTGACAACTAGAGACAGAAAAAAAGGCTTTCTACTGGGAGTAGCACCTTAACTAAGCTTTAAAGAAAACTAAAGATTCTAAGAGGCAGAAATTTGGGAAAAGAGTACATTTTTGTTATAGTAGATAGCCTGCATAATGACATAGGAGATGGGATGTCAAATTCTATGAATCTGACAAATTCAGCAAGTAGACCAATCTGGCTGGAACATAGACTTTGTGAAGGGGAATAATATGAAATGAATTAGGCCAGATAGGCTGCAGTTAGATTGTGAGAAGCTTTAAATGACAACCTCTATAACAGCTGGTCTGTATACTAGAAAGAAAAGGGAGCCACTGAAAATTCTTTTTTAAATTAATAGTATTTTATTTTTTCCAATTACATGTAAAGCAATTTTCAACATTCATTTTTTGAAAGATTTTGAGTTCCAAATTTTTCTCCCTCCAACATAGCAAGCAATCTGCCTTTTTCCATATTTCCACATTAGTCATGCTGTGAAAGAAGAAACAGAACAAAAGGGAAAAAAACACAACCTTGCCCCCAAAGTGAAAATAGTATGCTTTCATCTGCATTTAGACTCCTTCAGTTCTTTCTCTGGATGTGTATATTTTCCATCATGAGTCTTTTGGAATTGTCTTGGATCATTGTATTGCTGAGAAGAGCTAAGTCAATCATAGTTGATCATTGCACAGTGTTACTGTTACTATGTACAATGTTCTCCTGGTTCTGCTCACTTCACTCAGCATCAGTTCATGTAAGTCTTTTCAGATTTTTCAGAAATCCACTTCTCATCATTTCTTATAGCACAATCGTATTCTATTACATTCATATATCACAACTTGTTCAGCCATTCTCAAATTGGTGGGCATCCCCTCAATTTCCAGGTCTTTGCCACCACAAAAAGAGCTGTTATAAATACTTTTGTACATGTGGGTCTTTTCCCCTTTTTTATTATCTCTCTGTAATATAAATCTAGTAGCCATTGAAGATTCTTGAAGGTGAGTGGCATTGCCAGATCTGCACTTTAGGGAGATTATTTTGGCACTCAGCTGCAATCATCATCACCATCATCATCATCATCATCATTCACCTCCCTGGCCCCATTCATCAACTAATTTATTATGAGGGTAAATTATAAGTGGAAATTTTCAGGAATAACAATTTAGATTCATTCAATAGCACTTGAAAGTTTGCAAAACAGTTTTCTCACAACAATACTGGAAGGCGGGTACTTTAAGTAGTAGCGTTACCATTTTACATATGGGGAAACTGAGGTTTAGTGGTTTTGTCCTTGGTTATACAAGTAATAAGTGCCATACCTGGTATTAAAATTTCAGGTCTTTTAAGTATATCAATGGGTCAGTATGGACATGGCTTCTGCAAGGGGTGAGGAAATAAGAAATGACTAGAACTGTAGCAATCCTCCCAATTCCTCTTCTTAACAAGGGTCATCAGGCAAAGACACCTCATAGAATAGAGCTCTGCAGTGCTATATGAAGGAGCTTTCAGAATTATATAGGATATTCAGGATTCATACTTAAGACTAACTTTATCTGCAGAATTAACTTAGTAATTTACTAGTTATTTACTGCTATCAAGTCTGTACATAAACCATCTTTTAGCTCCTCTAAAAAAAAGGTCCCAAAGTCTCATAAGAACCAATTCTTCTAGATTTGGTTTTTTTGTAAATCACCATAAAGATTCTCCCAATATTCTCTCTCCCTTCTCTCATCCAAAATTTGAAAACAAAACATCTCAAACTGTGTGTCATGTAATAAAAAGAAATATCTTCCCATTGGATGCTTCTTAAATGTTGCATTCTGGAAACTAAAGCTTGATGTGACTTCTTGGATTTTGTTCAAACTACCAGAGAGCACATGGACATTTCAGACCTTGGCACTCCTCATTCCAATTTGTCAATAGCAGAAAGGGAGGCCAGCTCATAAGAAAAATCAGTAGTTGAATATAGGAATCCCAGGTTCAAGTCCTAGGTTTGCCATTAGCTATGTGACCGTGGACAGGCATTTAACTTTGTTGAATTTTGGGTGTCTTTAATTGTACTCTCTAACTCCATGGGGATGTTGTGAAGATGAGATGAGATAATATACAGGGTGTCCCAAAAGTCTTGATGCAGTTGTAACTTTAACAGCTTACAACTACACTTGGGAAACCAATAAGTAAAGTATTTTTATAGCTTGTTGTTATTGTTGATCAGTCGCTTTCAGTCACGTCTAACTCTTTGTGACCTCATTTAGGGTTTTCTTGGTAAAGATACTGTTGTGGTTTGCCATTTCCTTCTCCAGATCATTTTACAGATGAGGAGACTGAGGCAAATAGGGTTAAGTGACTTGCCCAGGGTCACACAGCTTGCAAGTATCTAACTCAGGAAGATATCTTCCTGACTCTAGACCCAACACTCTCTCCATTGTGCCACCCAGCTGCCACCTTTATCGCTACAAAGTGCTCTCTAAATGGCTATCATAACTGCCATTCAGAACTGTAATTAGGGCAGGGCAATTAGGACTTTCTCCAAGGATGTAGAAATTAAAGGGAGCTGCTGTTACGTGTAATTCTTCAGTAGCATCTAACCAATGGTGCTTCGTGAACTATTTCTTGGTCCAGCCTGTTCTCCTCAGAACTCCATAACAGTGTCCTAGGATTTCTATTGCCCCCTTCCCCCACAATTGTCTGGGCATCTTGCCACAGTCCCTGTTCCCTCAACTGAACTGAATGTGTTGCTTTAGCAGCCTTTTCCTGATTGTGAAATGTCTCTGCTATCAATTACTCAACAAATAAGTAAAAAATTATATGTTAAATATACAAAGGAAATCTTAACTTCCATGAGAACAAATGAGAGGAAAGGTTAGTCTTGGGGCGGGGGAAGTTTGGGGTAGGTTTTATGAAAAAGGTGATATTCAAGTTGGATCTTGAAGCATGGGTAAGGTTGGAAGGGAGAAGAGGGAGGCATCAGGAACAATGGGAAGAAATGTATGGAGGTGGGAAAACATGAAGTAGATTTGTGTGAAGGTGAGTGGTTCAATTCTATGGGGTTGCAAAGTCCATAGGCAGAAAGAATGATATGAGCTCCTTGAGGGCTGGGACTGTTTCACTTTTGGTTTTGTATTCCCAGCACCTAGCCCAATAAGTGTCCATGATAAGAACTTAAGAAATGCTTGTTGATTGAAATAAGAGCTTGAAAAGAAAAACTGAAGAGCTTAAAGAAATAGATGCCAAATTTCTAAATATAGGACACCATAAAATCTGTCTGCAGCAGGAATTCCATTCTCATTATTCCATAAACCAAAGCCTAGGGCTAAAGTGATCTGGCATGTTGATGCAAACACAGTTTCCTCCTAAATGGTAACTGAAATAAATTGAAAAAAGAAAAAGGTATTAATTATAAAGCCTGTTCACACACTGTGGTCCAAAGGACTTCATACATATTCATTTCATTGTTTTTAAACTAAGTTTTAAGGAGAGAGAGAGAGAGAGAGAGAGAGAGAGAGAATGAGAATCACAATATGTCTAAGGATGAGTGATTATCATAGTTCTATCTTGTTAGACAGCCAAAGATGGGGTAGGAGTTATCAACAATTCCTGGACTATGGTAGATGCATTTGTGCTTAGATTTTCTTTTTTTAGAACTAGATGGCACCTTAGAGATTATCTAGTCTAGCTCTCTCATTTTACAGATAAATAAGTGGCGCTTGAGAACTTAAGTGACTTGCCCAAGGTCATACAGGTAGAAAACAGCAATTTCAATTTGAACCCAGGGATTGATGCTCCTGGGAACTCTGCAAGAGTTACATGTCTTCTTCAAAGATCCCTTTGACCTGACTTCTTTATTACAAATTGTTTTCTGAGTTCACCACAGGACTCAGATTCTTTGGGTAAGTCAAGCTAGTACAAAAATAGCCCAAGAGCACTGAAACTCTTGAGTTGTACTTTTTGAGCCTTGAATGGCTCTCCCTCCTTTACCACCAAATTATTTTTCTTTTCCAGGCAGCATGAGGAGAACTCTTATACTATATTTACTATTAGAGTTTATCATAAATGTACCATCACAAGGCTATTGTGAAGATGAAATGACAAGATAGATGTGAAATGTTTTATAGCTACATCATGAACATTTTTGTGGCACATTAATTATTTGTACCCACTACTCATCTTGTAAATTATTAAAATCAAGATAAGACACTTGAAGTAGGGTGGCCTTAAAAAGAGAACAAGACTTTTCTAGACCTTTTGTGTGTGTGTGATAGATCCCCTTTGACATTCTGGAGAACCCTATGGACTCCTCAGAATAATGTTTTTAAATGCACAAATAATACATAGAATTACAAAGTAAATCAATTATGTTGACATAAAGATGTATTTTTTTCCCATTCAAGATCATGGACCATAGGTTAAGAAGCTCTGCTTTAGAATGTTTAAAAAACAGGAATGTAGCAGAGGAAATTTTTTATAGAATCACTTTTAAAAACCATCCAGGCTTCACAGAGGTATTACTCTGGCTATTGTCCTTATGTGGTTTTCTTAAAGTAATATATATATATATATATTTCCAACTGAGAGTTTTGACTATTAATGAAAGATACAAATTGTAGTGCATTAAAAGAGCCCACAGGATTTTGAGCCTCCTTTTTCAGCTGGCTCATTAGTGAGAATATAGCAAGAGTGTTGATTCATTAGGAGTCTTTTCACTGACAGGAGTACATTCATATGTAAAAAAAATAAGGCTGCAAAAATTAACTTTCATCAATGACAGGCATTCAGTACTCTCTGGTTCTAATCTGGGCTTGCATCTTTAATAGAGCCCTGCTAAACAGCCAGGAGAACATTGTGGATGAGAAGCATGCAGATTCAAAGGTCAAGCCAGTGATTTCAGGAAAAAGAAGTATTTGGTTTTCAGTAGTTTGCTTTTTAAATGAGTGATTTGAAATGTTTCTGATTTTACAGCCCTGGGAATCCAAGAGGACACAACTGTATCATTTTCTGTCAATGAAAATGTGATATATATATGTATGTACACATATACACACAAACATATACAGACATATGTACTATATAGGCATATATGTGTATATACATATATGTATACACACATGCATGGAGAGAGAGACAGAGACAGAGAGAACAAATGATGCAGCATAGTATAGTAAAAGGAATACTATGTCGAGAGTGAGAGGGACTAGTTTCTGTCAGTCAATCAGCATTTCTTAAGGGCCTTCTATGTGCCAGGCACGGTGCGAAGCACTGGGTTCCATCTAAGCCACTGGGTGGCACAAATCACTAAACTCTTGGTACCACCATGAAAGATTGGCTACATAGATGATCCCTAAGTCACTTCCAGATCTCACATTCTATCTTAGTTATTCAAAGTGCTCTTCCAGCTGTAATATTCTATTCTCTGTTTCTTCTTTTCATAGGTGATTTGCCTAAGGCCATGCAGCAAATGAATAGCAGAGCCAGAATTTTGAGCTGCATCTTTAACCTTCCTACCCCCATTTTACAGATGAGGAAACCAAAGCCAGAGTGACATACCCAAATACAAATGGCTAGTACCACTATATCTGCTTTCTAGGAGATAGGAAAGAGCTACTCAGGCAATCTGCCACAACCACCTTTTGATGTTTGGAAGTACTTGTTGGGTAAAGAAAATGACAATATGATCTAAATATTTTCTAGGATTGAAAACAGGACCATTTCAATTTGAGATGTTAAATAAAAACATAAATATTTGTATCATTCTAGGTTTAAGACAGGATCATTTGCATAAGATGCTTTTCATGGTTGGAAAGAATTCTGATTCAATCCTATGTGAGAGGCAGAATTAATAGGAGAACTTGGGAAAAGCTAGACTTTTTTTTCTTTCTTTTTTCTTTTTTTCCTGATTCCAAAGTGGACATATCATGGGATTCCAGACAAATTTTTAGAGGGAAACCAGGAGAGAAAGAAAAAAAAAGACTTTAGGAAGGAGCAGACACTAAAGGAGTCAGTAAATGTCTTTCTCTCCAAAGAGACTCTGGGAATTTGTTTGGCTTCCCTCAAAGCAGGAAGCAAGGAGGTCTTTCTTCTTCCAAACTCTAAGGCCAACTCTACACCTCACTGTCACACAAGGTGGAGTCAGCATCCTCTTCAATAATGAGGAGAGTTTTATGCAAATGATCTGGTTTTGAATCCAAGATTATATATTAATTAGTGAAAATGTGCTATTGGGAGTTAAAATATCTGAATTTTACTGGATAAATTCTTTCTATTCTCTAGGCTTCTGTCATTATCATAAATCTATAAATTGACTGAGTTTGACTACATGAACTTTTAGGGCCCTTAAGCTCTAAATTATTAGTAATCTATATTCATCCTTCCACAGAACAGTCTGATGATCTCATTGACCATCCGTGAATCTGGCTTACTTAGGATGTGTCCTGCTCTATCCCCACCCCTATTGCAAAATAATCACTTTCTTTGAAGAGGAATGTATTAAGCCATTCAACATTACAAAACTGGTATTACTTTTTCTGAAAAAGTCAGAAAGAAACACACAAAAATTCAAGGAAAACCATCCAAAATGTGATTACCTACTTTGCTATAAAATGCTATTTCTTTTAAAAGACAAGTAAGTGATATATTTTTGTTGTTTTTATGTCTTTTATATTCCCCCCATATGATACAGGATTGGGTTGGAGTTGGCTTATTTAGGCTTTAATTCAGGTTAAATTTTCAGTGAGTACTTGCACATTAAAATTTGGCAAATGCTATAAATCAGCGCTTGATTTATTGTTTAGACTCAAAATAATGGAGAAAATGTTAATAAAACAAATTAAATTCAAAAGTGTAACTTTTGTGCTTATATTTTTCCCCTAGAGAGCCAGCTGTTAAATATTCACCAGCATACCTCTGCCTGCATCTCTTCTTTCTCCCTGCTCCTCCAAGAAAGACATCATCTGTAACATAAAATTTAAAAGAAAAAAGATAAGGAACAAGAGGAAAATAAATTCATCAAAACTGGTGAAATAGAAAACAAAAATCTTGACATCATATGCAATACTCTATACTGTTAGACCCCCAATCTTTTCAAGGGAGAGAACACATATTTCTTCTCATGTCTTTTCTTTCAGGGAAAACTTGATCTTTATATATTGAAAATTCAGTTTCTATTGTTTTGTGGTGGTTATTTTTTCTATTTACATTGTTATAGTCATTGTATATATTGTTTTCCTGCCTCTGTCTACTTTACTTTGCATCAGTTCATATAAATCTTTCCACACTTTTCTGTATTCGTCATGTTCATTGTTTTTCATAGCACAGTAACGTTCCATTACATTCACATAACACAATTTACTTAGACTGTCCCTAATTGATAGGCATCTACTCTGTCTCCATTTCTTTGCTTCCACAAAAAAAGCACTCAGAAATATTTTGGCTTATATGAAACCTTTTTATCAAGGACCCTCTTGGGATATATACCTAGGAGTAGGATCTCTGGATCAAAAAGTATAAATATTTTAATCACTTTATTTTTTGCACTTTAATTTCAATTCGACAAACTTTATTAAACAAACACCTCCAAGAGACAATATTCTAAGTGTTGGAGATCAAGGGGAATAAAGCAAAACTATCTTTTTATTTAAAGAAATTTGATTCTACTCAAGGTAAGTTCCTACTCTACTAATCTTCTTTCAAAGGAACAAACCATGGAGAAAAACTGATGTTGTAGGTCTGTACATGCATAATACACACCTAAGCTAATCCTTTGTACTGCCAAGCCGATTGAAAATGATAATAATGGATATGATACTTACTGAGTTACCATCAGAAAAAGGATTCAAAGTCAGGTCTTCCTGACTCCAAAGTCCAGTCTTCTTTCTCTTATACCTTGGTTCCTCTATGCATTAAACAGAGTGTCCCAGAAGTCTTAATCTTCTGTATGAAGACTTCTGGGACACACTATGTATAATGGAAAGGACACTGTGCTAGGATTCAGAAGACTTACATTTCAATTTTAGGTCTTCTGCTAATTCACTACCTGACCTTGGTCAAATCACTAAACATTTTGGGTTCTTAACTTGATGTGTCAAATCAATTGTGGTATGAAATAGTTTCCAAAGTCCATTTCAAATTTAACATTCTATGATTCACTCAATGACTCAAGAATCTATCATTCATGAATTTAATCTATTTTTTTTTATTTGAATTAGGCAGTGTGGTATTGTGGCCAATATACTTGAAGGGGAATTGTAAACCATAGGTTCTAGACTTCACTTTGCCTCTAAGAAGTTTAAGAAGCTTATCCTCCCCTGCTCTCTAGCCTCTGTTTCTTCATCTATAAAATAAGGGCCTATATGTGAAGTGTTACAGTAGAAATATTGAAAAGATGGCACACCCATTTAGACTGTCCTGTTCGCCTTGCCTTAGTTCTGCTCTGCTCAGTTCATTTTGTGACTCTTAATTTCACCTAACAAGACACTTGTATGATTTCTCCTCCCCGATCTGGTTTTAGCACTCAGCCTTCTATCAATATTAACACATTTTGGATAACTAGGCAATATCACAGCATTTATTCTTCTCTTTTTGTGAAGATTTTCTTTCATCTCCAGGGAACAGTATTTGAACTTGTCAGTTCTATAAACACAGCCTCCAGTGGAAACTCTGGGTGCCATTATAATGTGAGTGGCTGTTTTGACAGCTCCCAGAACAAAAAAAAGAGTAGGCTTACATAGTGAAAGGAATTCAGGGAAATTATTGAGAATGGTACACTCTATTCTCAAACAGGACAGGAGAACTTCTATTAGATGGAGGGGAAAAAAGAAAGACATTGAGAACCTGTCTTGCAGATCTGTAATTATAGGTGGACTGGACTTGACCAGTAGCTTCTCAACAGCAGAGATAATAATAATAATAATAATAATCATAATAATCATAATAATAATGATAGCTATCATTAGTATAGCATCAATTATGTGCCAATTATTGTCTCATTTGATCCTCACAACAAATCTGGGAGGGAAGTGCTATTGCTATTCCCATTTTGCAGGTGAGGAAGCTGAGGCAAACTGAAGTTAAATTACTTGCCCAGGGTCACACAGCTGATAAGTGTCTGAGGCCAGATTAGAACTCAGGTCTCTAGACCCAGAGCTGTATCCACTGTGCCACCTTTTATATATACATCTCCATGTTCCTACTCTTCAATGTGATCTTTCTCTAGCACCTTATCTTGAGTGGAGGTGACTCTGTGTTTTCAGAGACTTAGACTAGTAGAGAGCAAGCTGGAAAGGCTTTGAGAACAAGCCAAGCAAGGGGTTGTAATCCACTTTTTCTTGAAGTATCAAAGCAAAATTTCTCCTTTCCCTAAGCCTAATACAGGGTCTGTCCTTGTGCCCAAAATATAATTGGGTTTTTTCTCATTTAAAATTTTTCCATTGTTTTAATTTATTTTTTTTTAATTTATGGAATAAAACAAGCATTTCCATAACATAGTGTAAGAAAAAAAATGATTGCATATGAAACTACAAATCCACTATGTACAACTTGCTCTTCCCTTCTGTCTCTCCCCAACATGGCCACTATTAGGTGCAAATAGGTATACATATGTAAAATTATTCTATGTATACTTCTAGTTATCAGTTCTTTCTCTGGATGCAGAAAGCATCTTTCTTCATATGTCCTTCATAGTTAATTTGGGTATCAAATGTGTAACTCCTCCCAAAGTTTCCAGGGACTAATGGGATAGTTTCCTTGGGGGAGGGAGTTGGGCCGTTAAAGCAGTACAGGGGTTTTGGGACAAGACATCATGAGATCTTACAGTCATTCCCTGGTTGTTGGTGTCCTGTACACTCGCAGTGGGCAGCTGGTCTCATTAGAATAGATTCCTTTTGTCCATCTTAGTACCAGTAAGCATAATATACCCTTAAGATCACACGCTCTCTTGGCAATGTCAGTGGTTGAAACCACCTTAAAAATTTACTTTAAAAATCAAATTTAGACATTCATTCTTTAGAAATATGCAGTACAGTAAAGGGGAAAATCAATGTTTGGTAAATGAGGTTTGACTGGGGAAGGGGTTTGGAATCATAAACTTTACAGCCAGAAAAAAGAGAAAAAACCTCAGAGATCATGTATCTAAGAGTTGATGTGACATAGTGCTTTATGGTTTACATCCATTATCCATCACAAAAACTGGAGGTGGTGGGGTGGAAAGGGGGTTTAGACTGTATAGGTTTTGTTTTCATTTCACAGATGAGGAAACTGAGACATACAAAATAAATAATGAGCTTATTGTCCCACAGCATTTAGCAACTGAGTCAGGAATAGAACCTAAGCTTTCAACACATCTTTTCAATAATAATAATAATAAATAGAAGTATGTATAGAAAGGTTTTACACATATATACATATTTATGTCTAATGGTAGCCATCTCTAGGGTGGGGAGTTGGAGAAAAGAGAAAAAAGAAAGTTACATGATAACTTTATTATATATTTAAAAGGAATGGAAAGTAGCACATAATAGAATTGTGGTTTCATGTGCAATCATCTATTTTTTTATTCTATTATGTTATGCAAATGCTTGTTTTGTTTCTTAAGTTCAGAATAAATTTTTTTAAAAAAATTAAAAAATGATAACAATAATAAACACAGGGGAAAGATACAAAAGTGACCTGATAGAGAGAAATCTTCTGACTGGATAGAACTCCTCATGAGACTTGAGTTTCATCATAGGGAGATGATTACCTCAATTATTGCTTTTGTTTCTGTGAGGGTTTTATGGTAAGAGAGGACTCAGAGCAATCAGAAGGAAGGGTACATACACATAACTGTTCAAGGGGTGTGAGGGATACAGTAAAACAAAGTTCAGTCCAATTATCTTGAGTGTATGGTCTATAACCCATAGGGTACCATGAGCTGGTTGTACCCAAGCCTCCATGGACTCCAAGAGAGGCCATTGCCATGACGCTCACCTTGGGCAGGAAGTATGGAAATGTGTTCACCTAGGAAGAAATATCATCTCTACCTAACCCCATGCTGTTGACAAATGGGGCAAAGATATTTTGCCCTGTATTAGTTCTGACTCTGTTTCCGTATTACTTTCAGGTTTACAAAATGATCTCTCCACCTCCATCCTGTAAGGGAGGTTTTCCCACATATTATCACAATCTATAAGAAAACTGAGGTTCAGATAAGGTAAATGACTTTCTCAGACTCACACAGCTAAGAAGAATCAGAACCAGAACTTTAGCCCATAAGATTTAGATATATATGGGACATTCAAGGTCAACCCAACACCTTCATTTGACATAGGAAAAAGATGAGAGCCCCAAAAGATGGTGCTTCTTGCCAAAGAGACAGAATGAAAGAGCAGGAAGGTATCAGACGTCAGAGGAAGTGATAAGTCAAAAACCTGGGACAGGTAGCTATATATGTCAGAAATCAGAACTCCTTCAGTTGAAATTGATATTGAGGCAATATTCTTGCTCAGCCAGGAGCTTCATATATATTTTCTGTCAGCAATAACCCAATACTACAGTCAAGGACAAGTAGTTGACTGGCTTGCAAGGCGGATCTCTAGTAGGACTTTTTCATGTCATGGACTCCTTTGCCAATCTGGTGAAACCAATTGGCTGCTTCACAGAATAATGTTTTTAAATGCATAAAATAAAAAATAGAGGATCATAAACCAATTATATTGAAATATAATCATCAAAATATATATTAATAAAAGTTCATAGACCCAAAGTTAAGATCTCAAATCTAGGGGAAAGCAGCTGATCTTGATCCCATTTCCAAAAGTAGATTTGGTTAAGGGAGCAGGGAGAGCTTGGAAGGTACCTGCCTGAAGGAAGGGGCAGAATATGACAGCCAAGGGAAAGGGCACAGAAAGCAGAGACTAATTCTTATGAAGACCTGTTGATATGACAGTTCTGCTGAGGGGTGGGGCTGACCAGCATCTATCTACAGATATAGGAGCCAGGGAGATTCAAATGCAAGTTAGTCTCTCATTCTTGTGCCCTGAAAAAATAAATAAATATCATTCACTCCAAACAGGCATAAGGAAGGCTGTTTCTAGGTTTGGTTCTAGTAAGGAATTCAGAGCTTGAGAGGCTTATTAAAAACCACCTGGAAATTTTAGAAATCTGTACTCATAGGTCTCCATTTCTGGTTTACTGATGGTGGTTAAAAAACGAAAGTCTTGTTTTAAAATTTTGTGTTGGCAGTGAAAACTATGGCAGCTTTGGAAATGGAAATTCAGCCATCTGAACCCTGAGAAAGAATGCCTGAACCTTGAGATAAACAACCAGCCAGCTCTCCGGAAAAAAAGCTGCCAGGCTGAGAGAGCGAGAAAACATACTGGGACAATATCATCTGTTTTCCACAGGGAAGTACCAGGCAGCATCTCAACAGAATGTGCAAAGGAATTCTAGGCAGAGGGACATGGCATAGCATGGGGAGGAAAGCACACCATGAGATTTGGAGTCAGAGAGTGTGGGTTTGAATTATGACTACAGCTTATTTACAATTGATCATGAGCAAATCAGTTTATCTCTTCAGGGCTTAGTTTCTTCATTTGGAAAATTAGAAAGTAAGCCTAGTTTAGAGGATCTCTAAGATTCCTTCCAGTTCAATTAATAGTATTCAGTTACATGAATTACCAAGGCTCAAATGAAAGAGGGCAGTGGTAACTAAGCGAAATCAGGCAGCAGGACACATCTATAGAAGAATGAACTTCTCCTTTTATTTGTCACTGATTTAAAAAAAAAAAGATTTGATGGGGTTCAGAGAAGTGGGATAATGTGCTAATTTGCCTTCTTGCTTTTATGGTGTGGTGAGTAATCTTCAAGTGGGAAAAGCACCTAGAATTTACATGGTCCAAATGCATAGATGAGGGCACTGAGGCTAAAAAGATACAGATGCAGGACCAGAGCTCACAACTCTTGATTCCCAGTTTACTGTTGTTCTTTCCACCAAACCTCACTGCCTGCTTAAAACAAGGAATCCAAATAACTTGTGGATGAGTTATCAAAAGAACTGGAAAATGTTGGAGCTTAAAGGAACTTTAGAATATAGAACATAGAATGAGCTGAAAGGAGCCTTCGAACTGAAAGACGTCTTAAGACACAGGATGTCAGAGCTGGGAATGATTTAGAACATTAAAATATAGCAGTATAGAACTAGAACAGATCTTAGAACATAGAATGTCAGGACTGGAAGCGCCTTTAGGAGAAAGAATGCTGCAGACAGGTGGGATCCTAGAACATAAAATGTTACAGCTACAGGGGAGCTGTAAATCACTAGTCTAATTATCTATAGATGGGGCAATTGAGGCTCATGGAAATTAAAGTATTACAGGAAGTCTCATAATGAGTTAATGGTAAAATCAAGAGTAGAACTGAGATCTCCTTATATTAAATCTAGGGAAGTTTAGGTTAAGGAGGAGAGAAATTTCCTGAGAAGGCCTGGGTGAGATGGGAGAACATTGTTAGTTTCTGTCCAATTCCTGGAAGAATTTTGAACTGACAGAAGGGGCAAGACTGGGAAGAAATTTAATTTTCTTTCTCTGTTCTCGCTCTCGCTGGATTAGGTATCAAAACTCCATTTGTCTCTTAAAATAATTTGGTAAGACTCTTTCTTTATCTATTTTTTTCAAATGGTTTGTATAGTATTGGAGTTAATTGTTCCTTAACTATTTGGTAGAATTCACTTGTAAATTCATCTGGTCCTGTGGATTTTTTCATAGGAAGCTCATTGCTGGCTTGTTTAATTTCTTTTTAAAAATAGGGTTATTTAAGTATTCTATTTCCTCTTCTGTTTATCTGAACAAGTTATATATTTGTAAATAATCATCCATTTCACTTAGATTGTCAGTTTTACTGGCATGTACTTAGGCAAAATAACTCAATAATTACTTTAATTTTATCTTCATTGGTGGTGCATTCACCATTTTCATTTTTGATACTGGTAATTTGATTTTCTTCTTTCCTTTTTGAAGCATATTAATCAATAATTTATCTATTTTATTGTTTTTTAATATGATCAGCTCCCAGTTTTATTTATTTCAATTTTTAAATTTTACTTTCAATTTTATTAATCTCTTCCCTGATTTCCAGGATTTTCATTTTGGTGTTTAATTAAGGATTTTTAATTTGTTCTTTTTCTAGTTTGTTTTTTTTAGTTGCACGCCCACTTCACTGATCTGTTCTTTCTCTGTTTTACTGGTTTATACGTTAACAGTATAAACTTTCCCCTAAGTACTGCTTTGGTTGCCTTCCACAAATTTTGTTGTTTTTCTCACTGTTGTCATTATTTTTAATGAAACTATTGATTGTTTCTATGATTTATTCTTTGACTCACTCATCCTTTAGGATTGATTCCTTAGTTTGCAACTAATTTTTAATGTATGCTTCTGTAGTCCTTTATTAAATGTAATTTTATTTCCTTATGATCTAAAAAGGATGCAATTAATATTTTGCTTTTCTGCATTTGTTTGTGAGGTTTTTAATGCCTTAATGCTTGGTCTTTTTTTTTTTTTGTGAAGGAGCAGTACACAACTGAGGAAAAAATACTCCTTTTTCTTCCCATTCAAGTTTCTCCACAGATCTATCGTATCTAACTTTTCTAAAATTCTATTCATTTTCTTAATGTCTTTCTTATTTATCTTATGGTTATATCTTTATAGCTTTGAGAGGGTAAAGTTAAGGCACCCTCACAAGTATAGCTTTATTGTCTATTTCTTCCTTTAATTCATTTAACTTTTCCTTTAAGAATTTGGATGATATGTAATTTGTTGCATATTATGTTTGGTATTGATATTACTTCATTGTCTATGGTACCTTTTAACAAGATGTAGTTTCCCTGATTATCTCTTTTAATTAGGTCCATTTTTGTTTTTGCTTTGTCTGAGGCCATGATTGCGGTCCCTGCCTTTTCTACGTCAGCTGAAGCATAATAAATTCTACTTTAGCTCCTTATTTCAACTCCATGTATGTCTTGTGAACAACATATTATTGGATTCTGGTTTTTAATCCATTTTATGGTCAAATTCATCCAGTTCAAATCCACAATTACGATTACTAACTATGGATTTCCCTCCAACATATTTTCTTTTATTTATTCTCTCTCTCTCTCTCTCTCTCTCTCT
>NW_020954596.1:23370701-23380084 GCF_900497805.2 Vombatus ursinus | reverse complement strand
CTCTCTCTCTCTCTCTCTCTCTCTCTCTCTCTCTCTCTCTCTCCCCTGTCCCTCCTCAAAAATCTTTTTTTCCTTCTGACCACTGTCTCCCTTAATCCACTCTGCCTTTTATCCCCTTGTCCTCCTACTTCTCTATTGGATAAGATAGATTTCTCTACCCAGTTGTGTGTGTGTTCTTCCCTTTATGAGAGTGAGGTTAAAGCATTCTCTCTCTTTTCCCATAATTTTTCCCTCTACAATAAAAGCTCTTCCTTACACACTTTTTTATGTGAGGTCATTTCCCCCATTATTCCTGTCCCTTCTCTCTTTTCCCAGTGCATCCCTCTTTTTTACTTATCCATTTTTTGAGATCATCCCAACATAATCAACTCACTATTGTGGTCTCTGTCCATGTGAATCTTTCTAACTGCTTTAATAATGAATACATTCTTAAGAGTTGCATGTATCATCTTCCCCTATAGGGATATAAATGGTTTAACTCAGTCCTTTATGATTTATTTTTCCTGTTTATGTTTTTATACTTCTCTTGAATCTTTTATTTAGAAACTAAATTTTCTATTCATTTTCAGTCTTTTCATCAGGAATACTTGAAAGTCCTCTATTTCATTGAATATTCATTTTTTCCCTTGAAGGATTATACTCAGTTTTGCTGGGTAGGTTATTTTTGGTTTTAATCATAGGTCCTTTGCCTTCTGGAATATCATAGTCCAAGCCCTTCACTTCTTTAGTGTGGTAGCTGCTAAATCTTGTATGATTCTGACTATGGCTCTATGGAATTTGCATGGTTTCTTTTTGGCTGTTTGAAGTACTTTCTCTTTGACTTGGAAACTCAATAATTTGGCTATAATATTTCCAGGAATTTTCATTTTGGGATCTCTTTTTGGAGGTGATTATTGGATTTTTTCAATTTCTATTTAACCCTCTTATTCTAACATATCAGGGCTGTTTTCCTTTATAATTTCTTGAAATATGGTGTCTAGGCTCTTTCTTTGGTGATGACTTTTAGGCAGTCCAATAATTGTTAAATTATCTCTCTTTGATTTATTTTCCAGGTCAGTTGTTTTTCTGATGGGATATTTCACATTTTCTTCTTTTTTCTTCTTTTGGCTTTGTTTTATTAATGTTTCATGGAGTCATTGGTTTCCACTTGTGCAATTCTAATTTTTAAGGGACTATTTTCTTCAGTTAATTTTTGTACCTCTTTTTTTATTTGTACAATTATACTTTTTAGGGATGTATTTTCACCAGTGAAGTTTTGTATTTTGCCACTTGGCTAGTTTTGTTTTTTAATGTATTATTTTCTTCAGTACTTTTTTTCCCCTCTTTTAACCAGCTGCTAATTCTCTTTTCATAATTTTCTTGCATCGCTCTCATTTCTTTCCTCATTTTTTCCTTTACCACTCTTACTTGCTTTTTAAATAATTTTTTAGATCTTTCAGGTATTCTTATTGGACTTGTGTCCAATTCACATTTTTTCCCTTTAGGTTTTGCTTGTAACTATTTAGACATTTTTTTTTTCTTCTTCTTCTGTGTTTCTGTCTTGATGTTTCCTGTCACTATAGTTGATTTTTATGGTCAGGTTCTTCCTTTGCTGTTCATTCATTTCCTCAGACTACTTCTTGATTTTGAATTTTATGTTACAGTTGGGCTCTGTTACCTGGAGTGGGAAGCACTGTCCCAAGATTTAGGCTTTTTCACAATGAATTTTCAGAGCTTGTTCTGGGGGTTTGAGAGTTTTCAGTCCTTCCAAAGTGTTATGTGATCCAGGATTACTGTCTCTCCTGGTCTGCACCCTGGTCCTTACCTAAGAATGACTTTTGATCCCTTTCATCCACAATTAATACTACTCCCCTGGAATCCTTCTCCCTTAGAACTGAAAGCAATACTATCCCTTAGTACTGCAAGCACTCCATTCCACCCTTGAACTGTGACTTAGAAGTAGGTATGGGCATTGGAGTTGTGAAACAGGGTCTTGTCCTCAGCCCAATGCTAGCATGGGTGTCCCCTGACCCCCTGAAATATCTTTCTGACTAGTAGCCAGATCACCTTACCATCTCTGACTTGAGAGCTCTTAAAGCTGCTGCCATTTCCACCTCTAAGGGCCCATAGCTGTCATTGCCACCATGTGGGCTGTGGGCCAACCTCTACCCCAGTGTCACAGACTCACAACCTTCTAAGTTGTCTTGGGCTGGGAAAATGTTTCACCTCAACCTTTTATTGGCTCTACTGCTTCAGAATCTGATTAGAGGCATTATTTTAAAGTTGTTTGGAGGGGAATGTTGGGAGAGCTCAGCTGAAAGCTTCTTCCGTTCCTCAATTTTGGCTCCACCCTCAGAAGCAGTGGTGATATTTTGGTGTGAAAGAGTTTATCATGGGATCCATAAGTAGCATTTAGTGCTACCTCTTCATTTTACAGCTAAGAAAATTGAGTCCCAGAAAGGGTCTGAGCCAAGGTCACACAGGTAAGAGGAGGACAGCACCAGGAAAGCATTAGCTATCTAAGAGTGGGAAGAACTTCACTTTTGCCTTGCATCCTAAAGGAGACAATACTGGCTTAAGACTCATAGAAGCAGGCATAGATTGTCAAATTTGGACAGGACTTTTGAGATCATATGTTCTACCTCCCTCCTCCCCCACTTCTCTCTCTCCGATATATGGAGATTTCCTTTGTTTTTACATCAATTGTTTCTCAGTATACTTCCCTATCTACTTCCTCCAGTTAGTTTTCCTTTGACAAAAAGAAATAAAGTAAAATAAAATCAACCAATAGATCATCATGTCTGACAGCTTCTGCAACATTCTCCACCTCCTGACTCATATGTCTTCACAGAAAGGAGGAAGGCACACATCCTGATGTCTTGTCCATGGCCATGATTATTATTATATGACACTCATTTTACATAGGGTAAGACTGAATCTGGGTGGTGATCTGACCTACTCAAGCTCCATGTCTAGTGATCGACAAAATAAGAATTTGAACCCAAGACATCTGACTCTAAGAGTTTTTCCATTGGCAGAGGACCTGGGTTAAAATCTCAGTTGGTTATGGCTCTTTGCTTTCATGGGAAGCTCATATAAAAGTTTTTTTGCAATTTCACAAAAGCAGTCCATGCCATTCTCTTACTTCTGTTTGACCTTGAGTCTAACTTATTAGTCTACAGGCATATGTCTCAGATAGATATACTGTTGGACAAGCTGCATAAATAATCTACTCAAATGTCTGATGAAATCTTGACAATAGGCATTCTTTATCCACTTGGTCTTTCTAGTGTGGATGAATAAATCTAACTCCTTTTAGTGATTATAGATCTCTCCTAAGAGGCTCTGTAATCAGGACTATGTCATCAACAAATGGAACATCTGGAGGACCTTGCTATTCACAGGGAAGCCCTCTTCAACCTGGCTTGTGCACTGCATCACCCCATCACTACGGCAAAAACCTTGGTAAGCATTTGTCTTCCTTTTCGATGCCTTGCCTGATGTTGATTATCTGATGGTCATATAACAGGTTATTTGTTATTCTTCTTCACATAGTTTTAATTATTTCTATGACCATGCAAAAGAGTTTGACCTGTCTATCCACATGAGTTCTTTGACCTGATTATTTCTAATGCCATTCATAGGTCTCCATTTAGATATATGTCTTTTGTATATGTTCCCTGTCCTGTGGAGGAATTTCTTAATCTTTCTTCTTTAAGCATGAATAATGGGGCAGGTTTATGAGAATACTGAAGACAGGTTTGGGGTTTTTACTGGGGAAAGTCAAAGCAAAAAGTAATACTTGTCCATCAGAGAGTTGTAGCCAAGAGACTTAGCTGAAGCTACCAGTTTTTTTAACTGATTCAAACCCCCTCCTCCCATTCTATTTGCCTCTAAGTGGAGTAGACCAAGGGGATCCCTCCTCCCCACCAGCATTTACCATGTAATATTAAAGGGCAAAATCTTCAGTGCTCAGTCACCATATGTCTGGAAATAGGCCCCAAAGCACCCACATAGTCATCAGAACAAGGAATGGCAACTCAGACTGTTCATAGTGAGTGGAGAGATCTCCCTGCTCCCCTCCCCCCTAACCCCATTAGGATGTTTGTAAACTTTATGAACCACAACATAGAGTTTTTTCTATCTTCTGGTTTGTTTGTCTACTTTTTTCTTCCCCTTTTAAGAAATAATCCCCTCAGACATCAGAGCTGTTGGTAAATAGCCTTCGAAGGCTGCTTTCTATGACTGACAGGCACAAATCAGTAAACCTTGCTGCTGTAAATGGCTTCAGGAAGATTTGGAGCTGGCATTTGGTAGCAATCTCATGTAATACTCTGAGTCAAACTCAATCTATGCAGGCAACATGGTAAATTTAAAGAAAAATCCACACATCATTAACAATGAAATCTGATGAGGAAGTGAAGTAGGAACAGCATCAATAATCTATGTTGATAAACTCAGCATTTTTTCCTCTTTCCCTCCATCCCTCACCCCCACCTCTTTCCATCCTCCCTCTTGCTTTTGCTTCTCTTTTTCTGTCATTCCCTGCTTTGAACCTGTCTCCCCTTCCTTCTTCTTCCTTCTCTTCCCCCCTTTGTTTTCCTTTTCTCATTTGCCTTTTCCATCAATTACTCTTTTCTTCATCCTCTTCCTTTTTATCCCATTTCTTTCCTTTTTCTCTCTTCATCTTTTCCTTTCTTCTTTTTCTTCTTCCTTCTTTCTCCCACCTCTTTCTCCCTCTCAATCCCCATTATGCCAATTCTTATTTTAACCTTCCAAGATTCCTTTTTACATTTTTTCATTTTCTTTTTCATCTCCTTTCAGCTCTCTATTCAATCTCCCATTACTCTCTCCTTTTTTTCTACTGCCTTTGTAAAGGGACATACATGTACCATGAGAAATTCACTATCATAAATGACCTACTAGTGATTAAATTTAAGACAACAGTAGAAAAGAAGAGAGAAAGACACACACACGCAATCACACACACACACAAACACACACACATACAGAGAGATGCATAATGTTCAAGGTAAATGTAATTTTTATTATTACCAAATTATTTAGAATCCTAACAACTTCAAACATTTGTTACTACTAATTAAAGTTAACCCTCTGCCTTCAGAATGCTTTATACAGAATGTAAAGCAATGTCAGTGAAACAGAGAGGTGGTCACTCATTTCCCTTTTTTTTCCAATTTTTTTTTTAACATTTTCATTTAAAGTTTTGAGTTCCAGATTCTGTCCCTCTTTCCTTCCTCTCCCCCTCCCTAAGATAGTGAGCAATCAGATATAGATTATACATGTACAATTATGTAAAACATTTTTATATTACTCATTTTGTGTAAGAAGACTAGAATAAAAGAAAAAAAAGAAAGAAAGAAAGTGAAAAACAGCATGCGTCAGTATATATTCAATCAGTTCTTTGCCTGGAGGTGGATAGTATGCTTCACCATTCATCCTTTGAGATTGTCTTGGATCATTGTAATGCAGAGTATAGCTAAGTCACGCACAGTTCTTTATCGAACAATATTGCTGTTACTTGTACAATGTTCTCCTGGTTTTATTCACTTCACTATGCATCAGTTCACGTAAGTCTTTCCAGGTTTTTCTGAAATAATCCTGCTTGTCATTCTTATAGCACAATAATATTTCATTATAACCATATACCAAAGCTTGTTTAGCCATTCCCCAATTGATGGGCATCCTTTGATTTCCAGTTATTAGCCACCACAAAAAGAGCTACTATAAATATTTCTGTACACATTCATCTTTATTTCTTTTCTTTTCTTTTTTTTTCTTGCCTAGGCAATGGGTTTAAGTGACTTGCCCAGGGTTACACAGCTAGTAAGTGTCAAGTGTCTGAGGCAGGATTTGAACTCAGTCCTCCTGAATCCAGGGCTGGTGCTGTATCCACCATCTCCATTTCTAAGGAAAGGAAAATGGAGTCCCACAAGAAATGACAAAGCCAGAATTAAAATGAGAAATCTTTCTTTCTTGGAACTCTTTGCTGTCATGCTGAGATATAAAAACACTAGATCTGCTATCTCAGTCAGCCTCATGGTACAGTCAGGCCAAGTCTAGATTAATTAATTTGCACATAGGACTAAGATTGTAATATAGAAGATCAGGGCTAGAAGGAACTTTAGAACATGGAAACCTAACTTGACTCATAAAATAAAATTTTGATTTGAAGAACCTTCAAGATTATACTACAGTTCTCTCATTTTAAATATAAGGAAACCAAGGCTCAAAGATGAGATGATTTCCCCAAAGTAAAAAAACTAATGTCAGTCAGAACTCAAATCCAGGTTTTATGCTTTAAAGAGATTTCTCCATGCCCTCCCCACTCCAACCCCCAACACACGATCCTATCCCTTGGTAAAATTCTTTTTTGTCTTGTTAGTATAATCCTACAGCTCCTTCCTGTTTTCCTGATCCTATAGGCAATGCAAGGGGTCAGAACAGACTCAGAAAGCAGAAGTGGTAACCCTCTGAAGGCAGAGGGTTAACTTTAATTAGTAGTAACAAATGTTTGAAGTTGTTATGATTCTAAATAATTTGGTAATAATAAAGGTTACATTTACCTTGAACATTATGCATCTCTCTCTCTCTCTCTGTATGTGTGTGTGTGTGTGTGTGTGTTTGTGTGAATGTGTGATTGTGTGTGTGTCTGTAAAAAGTCAGAAGGAGACATTGTCACGCTGAGCCTTTGGGCTGCTGGTATTAAACGAAATTGGGGGCACACTGTCCAATGGCATTTCAGCCTTACGTAAAG
Organism: Vombatus ursinus; assembly: GCF_900497805.2. Lineage (NCBI taxonomy): Eukaryota > Metazoa > Chordata > Mammalia > Diprotodontia > Vombatidae > Vombatus > Vombatus ursinus. The sequence continues at coordinate 23,373,327 of NW_020954596.1, read as the reverse complement.
GCCCAGAAGGGTCATGGATTCTAACACTTGCAAGGGACCTCAGGACATCATCCTATAGAACTTGTTTCAATAATCCTCTTTAAAAAATAGCCCGTTATAGAAATATATGGCACTTCAAGGTTTGCAAAGTACTTTAAATATTTTATATCATTTGATCCTTACAACAATCCTGGGAGGTATGTGCTGTTATGATCCCAATTTTACAAATGAGAAAACTGAGGCAGACAGGAGTTAAGTGGCTTACTCTTACATATAACTAGTAAGCCTCTGAGGTGATACTTGAACTCAGGTCTTTCTAACTCAAGTCCAGCCCTCCATCCATCAACTCCCTAACTGCTTCTCTTGGACGCAATTGGCACATGCCTTCCATCTTCTACTTAAAGACCTCCAGTTACAGGGAACCCATTATGGTCCAAAGCACTTGATTCTACTGTTGGACAGTTTTGATTTCTAGGACCTCTGACGGTCTTTGTTGGCCTTGTAGCTCAGATTTCTATTAAGAAGAATACAACAGAGTTTATATTTTGTAATGTAAACACTCAGCAAACATTCCATCTAAGTAAGAGGGAAGACATTCAGCTAATCCCTGACCTATGTGCTTCATTAGTTGGAAAGGTAATGCTTACCTAGACCTGACAATTAAAAATTATTAAATTTTCCAAAAATAGTATCAATCTGTGCTAAGATGAATAGTATAATAGAAATGGAATTGGTTGACTTGGATTTGTGCTTTTTATTTTGCTACTTATTGAGAGTATTATTCATTGTTTCACCTTTCTGAAAGTCCTCGGGGGCTAGAGGATGGAGAACTAAACTCCTCCCATAGCTTTCCTTTATGGATTATTTTGCAGACCACTCTCTACTTTCCATCAGCAGCTCTGCTTGCTTTCAACTCCACTGAACAAGATGCCCCAAGTACCCACTCTAGCTACACCAAGTCCCTTTCCCTTTCCAATTTCCTTTAGTATATTGTCTTCCCCCATTAGATTGTAAGCTTCCTAGGGACAGAGACTGTCTTTCTTTTTCTTATTTGTATTCCAAGCACTAAACACAGTTCCTGTTACACAATAGTTGCTTAATAAATGTTTATTGAATTGAGTTGAATACTAAATTACTTTTCCAAAGAAGTAAAGCTTACCCATTTCAGCACCAAAAGTAATATCTAACATTCATACGGTACTCTTGCAACAGGCTATCTCCAAATTATATAAGATGTCTTTAAAGATGTAATACAGAGAACTTTGTCAGTGATCTCCAATTATTAATATCAACTGGGGCAGAACACATGCTTGTTAATGATGTTTACTATTGTCATGAAGAAGATACAGAAATGAAGTCCTCCAGATATTCTAGTATACAGATGACATTGTCCCATTTGCATTAAGTCCCTGAAATATAGGAGAGATTCATTCCTAAAGGAGTTCCATAGTCATTCAAAAGTGTTTGGCTTGACCATCCATACCAAGGGAAAAAATTCAACAAGTGAGTTGATGAAGAGTGACTATCATCCAAATTATCAAATGGACAATCAGTAGAGCTTGTCTCCTGGTTTATGTATTTTGGACAGTCACTGAAAATTGGTCATAAGTTGGGTACAGAAGTGAATAGCTCTAGGAGAGTAGATTAGATTGTCCTCAAAGTTTTTTTATGACCTCAAACTTCTCCTTGAAATAAAGACCCACACCTTTTATAAAACTCTTAAAAATATATATTTAATATTTTATTTTCCCCCAACTATATGTAAAAACAATTTTAGCATTTATTTAAAAAATTTGAGTTCCAAATTCATTCCCTTCCTTCCTCCTCTCTCCTCTTATTGAGAAGGCAAGCAATTTAATATACATTGTACATGATTACACCTTTTAAAAAAATAAACACCAATGCTTTTCCAGTGGTGTTTTGACTCCCCTGACCTCTAATCTTGAATCTCTACTTGTCTGTCACACTCCTCAAACTGGATGTCTTACAGACATTTTAAACTCAAATCTCTCATTACCCACTCTCCCCCATAAAAAAACCAACCCTTTCCCCCCAAACTCCAACCCTTCCCTCTTCCTTACTTCCCTGTTACTGTTGAGGCACCAGCATCCTCAGTAACTCAGACTTGTAACCTGGATTGTAAAAGGTGGCATCCTCTATTCTTTATTCTTTGTTGCTCCCAATCCAATCAGTTACCAATTCCTATTGATTCCACCTTTGTAACATCTTTTGCATATGGCCCCTTTCCTTTTCTGATCCTGCTACCTCCCACCTGCAGCAATGCAAATCATCATAACCCCATACCTGAACTATTGCAATAGCCATCTGGTTGGTCCTTCTGCCTCAATTGTTAAAGTGATCTTCCAAGCATGGGTCTAATTGTGTCATATCCCTACTCCCATTCAATAAACTCTAAATTTATACAGGATATAACTATTTCCAAAATACATTGCAAAATTCTCTACTGTAACAAACACAGGATGCTGAAGATAATTTGACATTTTCTGGATTAAAAAAGTCAGTCAAAACCATCATTTCTCCAATGGAGGGTATGATGATGGTGTTTTGGTATTTGTTACAGAAAAGGTTACTTCTTGCAATCTCTTTTGAGAAATGACCACTGGAATACCAGTGTCTTCTGTATCTT
>NW_020954596.1:23329193-23370601 GCF_900497805.2 Vombatus ursinus | reverse complement strand
TGTTTCAAACTTCATGCTAGAGAAAGTTTTTAAAAACTGATATGAAAAGCTTATATCATGGTAGAATCTGGTGTTCTCAAGCTCTACAGAGGCTTATAGTACCATTGACCGTAAGTTCCCTTAGGCTTCTGGGTTTAGGGAGTTTTTATAGACTAGCTTTTTTCTGTGTTCTTCCTCATTTCCACCTGTTACTTTTTTAATGCTTCTTTTCATTGCACCTATCTTTACCAACTCTTCTCTTCATCCTAATTTGTTCTATGTATTTAGATCTAGAAGTAGTTTTAGAAATCACCTGATTCAACCTCCTCATTGTATAGAAAAGAAAACCAAGGCTAAGAAAGGTTGAACGATTTGCTTACGACTCACACTGCTACAAATTAGCATAACTGGGTTTCATCCTCAGCTCCTTGGTTCCATGTAAAATGCTATAGTCATTGCAGTACATTGCCCATTCTAACGTGCTATAAGCTGGGAATCCAGCTAACGTGTTAGAATTATGCAGAACAAAAGAGCAAATAGGCTCTGAGTGAAGACCGAAAGGGCTCTGTTACGGGTGCAATTCACTAGCTTTATTAAATGGGTGGGACTAGATTATTTTTGAGTTCCTTTCAAAAATGTTATGATCCTATGGACTCTGTATCCTGTATTTTTTCCCTCTGATTTCTTCCTAGTCCTTAGTTGTCTTAGGAAAACTAATAATAAGTAGCAAAAAATGCTAAATAACAAAAATAAAGACAAATATTTAATATGTAATTATTGTGTGCAGAGCACCATGTTCAGACCTAAGAAAGATGCAAAGTTTAGCTAAGGCAGGGTCTCTACCCTCAAGTAATGTATAGTTTAATAACCATTAATTGGAGTGGTAGAAAGATCACAAGATTTAGATTCAGAGAATATGAGTTCAAACCCAGGCTTTGATACTTAATTTATCTGTGTGACCTTGAGTAAGTCCCCTCCCCTCCTTGGAACTTAGTTTCTGTATCTATGAAATGAGGAATTGAGCTAAATGATGTCTAAGGTCTCTTCCAGCTCTTGGTCCTATGATTTTATTTCTTATTATAAATGATGTGTTAAAAATGCAGAGGATCACTTTATACATGTTTATTGATCTTATGCCAAGATATGTCTAGTGGAAAATAAAAAGGTGAAGTCATGCCGTTTCTCCTGGAGACAGAGTCAAAATAGTCACTAGCCACCTGGAATTTCATCCCATGGTGCTAATATCTGGGGATTAGTTTCCTACCTCCAATGGTTCTCAGTACAATCATCGTCTATGCTTTCAGCAACCCCATCCTCCCCCACCACAAATGAACTAGTGTACCCTATGAAACAATTATGGCTAGTTATGGGACTTCCTGGAGGAGTCCGTAGTCTAATCAGAGAGATAATTATGCCTATACCTATATACATATATATATATATATATTATGTGCATGTATGTGTGTGTGTGTGTGTGTGTGCATATGACACAATTAGTAGGAAAAATGATAGGAGATATCTAGGAAGCAGTATGATATAAAGGGAATAGGGCTGAAATTTTAGTCAGAATCTGGGTTCAAATTTGAGATCTTCTACTCACTACCTGTATGATTTGTAACAAGTCACTTCAAGTCACTTCACCTCTCTGGGCCTCAGTTTCCTTATCTGTAAAATGAGAGTTTTGGGCTTGATAACCTCTAACATCTCTTTGGGCTATGATCCTTAGCCTAAAATGGTATCATTCCACTGAGAAATACTGGTTGAAAAAGAATAAGATTAATAAGACTATTGCCTTGGAAGAAACCTAGTCTTTGGAAAAGGAGAAATTAGCATGGAGATCTGAAAACAAAACTTGTCTTTAAATCATGTTATTTCTCTAGAGACCAGGAGGTAACATCCTTATTTTTTACTATTGCACAGAAATAAAAAAAAAAACAAAAAAGAAAAACAAAACAACCAAAAACTATGCTGAGAGGATATATGAAATGCCAGAATTTCCTATTTGGATCAAGATATTTCCAAAATATAGAATATAATTACTAAATCTTGCCATGCAAACTACTGTAGTAGAGTGAGTACACTGAGTGTCAGGAAACCTGGGTTCTATGTTTGGTACCAATGACGTGTACTGGGATGAGCTCTGTGATTCTATGTTCTATTTTGGGCACTGCCACTGACTTGCCACTCAATTTAGGACAAATTACTTTGCCTTTCTAGGTCTCTACATTTCCTCATTTTTAAAATGAGAGCGTGGGACTAGATTTCTAAGGTCCTTTCCATTTCTATGAGAACTTTATGCCATGTGTACTAGACAAAGATGGCAATTCTAGTACAATAAAATACACATTTGTTGTTGTTGTTCAATCATTTCAGTCATGTCTGATAATTTTATCAGGTTCTTAGGGGCAGTGAGGTGGTGTTTTTACATGCATGCTTTAGAAATCTCACTGGAGTGTTAGTTTCATCAGTTTATTTTGTTCACAAGAACTCCTGCTCTTGACTTATGCATAAACACTGGCACAATTCCCAAGAGTAAAATATATTCATACCAGCCTTTTGTCATATCTTTAACTACTGAAATTCATGTGGACTTAAAATAGTCACATTATAAACTTTGTAGTTTAAAAGAGCTTTTATATATAGATATTCCCTGCTGATCCTTAGTCAACAGAAGATATTTCTATGTCTTGATACCTTCTCCATATCTGTATATGAGCTGATCAATATGGATGTCCTATCTACTGATGCAGATCATAACTCCACTATGACTTCTTATTCTGTGCAATTCTCATTTATATTCTTCTCCAAGTCTTTAAAAATAAATACGTACTAATATATTTTGATTTTATAACACCTATATTTGCTGATGCATTCATCCCCTCCTCCTCCCTATTCTAGAGAGTTATCTATCCCATTTAATAGAATTTTATAACAGTCTTGCTGCTGGTCAGCAAAATTATCTAACATATCAAAAAAATCTTTTATGTCTGTAATATTCCATATCCAAAGTCCCTGGAAGAAAAGTACCATCTCATATATACAGCAAGCACAGCATAATAGAAACTAGATTAGGACTCATGACATATGGGTTCAAAAACATGCTCTGCATTTACTGTCTGTGTGACTTCTGGCAAGTCACTTAACTTCCCTGCGATTCAGTTTTTGTAAAATGAGAAGAGTATATTAGATGACCTCTAAAGCCTCTTCTAGGGCAAAACCTATCATACTATGAACTCTTTTTTGAGACCAGACTTGGTCATTACAATTTCATGGTATTATTTTGATTGGTTCTTTCAATTGTTGTAGTCAATGAATACATTATTTTCCTGATTTTACTTACTTCATTCTAATAGCACAGAAATATCCCATTCCACTCATGTAACACAACTGATTTAGCCAGTTCCCCAGTTGATAGACATCTATTTTGTTTTCACCTCTTGGCTACTAAAAACAAAACAAAACAAAACAAAACAAAAACCAAAACAAAACTGTAAATCTCCCATAAAGGATACACTCAACACCTTTGAGGCCTTAGAGAACTAAAGGTTCTTTTAATTCCTTGCCCATGGTGACCGTGGAGAATACTAAACATGGTTTAAACTTTTTTATTGACTCAGGTTCATCTCAGGTGACTCATGACTCAGGTTACTAATAGTCATTATTATGCTGAGCTATGATATGGTGATTTCCTTAGAAACTATTGCCATGTATAGGGTTACTCATTCCTATGCTAAGTGGTCCTAGGTTATTCAGTCTTTCCATTTGGTGTTTATCCTATTTTACTGCTTCTGGCTTGCCAAATATCACTTGTGCTCTGTATCAATACACCCAAGAGAATTGGGAAAGGTATTACCAAGGACATAACTACCACTAATTGTAACATAAAGTCATCATTGTCCAACTTTTTGGTGTATGCTGTGACTAAGACCTCAGGCAGCCCATAGCACAACTTACTTTACTCTCTCCAAGGGTACACACAAAGGAGAATACAAAAACTACTACACAGGCAAAACTGCTCAAGTAACCAGACTTCTCCTGGGCTACTCTGCTCGAAAGAAGTCTTACCTGGATCTCTAAACTATCAGTTCCATGAAGACAGTGACACTATTTTATCTAAAATTGTATTTTCTCTGTCACCAAACTCAGTGTCTCATACTATGTATTCATACATTTACATGTGTATGTGTAACATACACACATATACATATGTATACATTTGTTGTTTTTGAATGACTAAATGAATACATCTCTCATTGGTCAACACAACCATTTAGGAAACATTGGTCCAGAAGTTTGAACTAGCTCTTCTTTCTTAAACTGTCTCTGAGTCACCTCAGAGTGGGAGCAAGGCTAATACCCTTGTTAGGGTTATTGGCAACAGCTGCTGCCTTCCTGTCCCACAGATCAATTGTCTTACCTCCTTGATTGTAACAGCTGTCAACTGTCAAGTTCTCACTACTGTCAATGTATTTGCTTCTAATCTGCTCTCCACAGTAACCTAGGAAGAACTCAAGGTTGCCAAGGGAGAACAAATAAAGAATCTTGTCCATTCAGTTACCTTATCTTCTCATATGTTCTTGCCTGATGAAAGCTGTCCTCTATTGAAAAGACTGGAGGACAGGAGCAAAACTCATCCACCCCCACTAAATTCTACCATCTGTAGTCTGTTACACCTTTAAATATATTGAGGTGTCAAGACTCAGGGGATATTTTGGCATTTTCTAAGGTAAACCCTTCAAATAACTACACAATTTTGTTCCAGAGAGAAATATTTGATGGTCATCATTAGCATAAAAAATGATAGGAAATTATGAATCTGATTTAAATATTTCCTAAACTGGTCCTCTTACTACAGAAATTACTCTTTGTGTGCATGTATGCTTGTGAATGTGTGTGTGCGTGTGCATGTGTGTGTGTGTGTGTGTGAATGTAAGAAATAGAAAGAAGCAGAGACAGAAAGACAGAGAGAATAAGAAATATTTGTGCAGTGCTCAGTACTAGAGGAAATAGTGCATTAATGCACAATCTAGTATAAGCTGAATTATCAAGTACCTGAACCATTAGAGGAATTGAACAGATTCAACATCAAACAGATAAATCAATAATTATTTCTACGTAATAAAAGATTAGAATATTTAACAAGAACCCTAAACACATAAATCACAAAATTATTCTGAGAAAGAGGATTATGGTGAGTTACAATCAATACCTCTCCAGAATCTTGTGGCAGTCTATCTAGCTGTAAGAAGACATGGACATCTCAACTTCTCTTCCAGCAAGAGATAATGAATGACTACAAAGATCTGGCCTCTTTACTTGGGTCAGCTCCAGGCTAGAGCAGATCAAAGTCAATAATTAAGGCCAGGAGAAATGGAGGTTCAGGGCTCTGCAGAAGGGAGGGGAAGAAAGATAGGAACAGAGAAGCCAGGTGCGTGGTCCCCTTAGAAAAACGAAGACAAAAGGGATAATGAAGAACTAAGGTCAATTACAAAACTCCAGAAGCCCTGCCTACTATTTCTGGTTAAACCAGTTCTCATTCTCAGCCATGAGTCCTCTCAGTTCTGCCTTTTAGAGGTGAGGCAAGGACTATATTGAAAGCTTTACTGGGAAAGGGAGTCTGACTTCACTAAGCGCAAAGAAAGGCACCTCTCATTCCAGTCCACATGTCTTTTATTGCTGTAGGGAGCTCTTGGTGGGGAACTCCCTCTATCAATGGAGATCTGTAACTTTCTCAAGTTATATTTTTATACTTATAAACTTATATGAAATATATAAACTTATAGTTCATTTTATAGTTTTAAAGAGGTGCATGAGGGGACTAAGATGTTAAGTGATTGTCCTAACATCAAACAGACTGTATATATCTGAGGCTAGACTTAACCCAGGTCTTCCCCACTGTAAAAAAGGCTCTCTATTCAGGCCTTTATCCCACAACTCTTCAAAGATCACATTTCTGGAGCAAGGTCCTAGTGCCTTGTAGTCATCATAGAAATCCCATGATCCACTGAAGGCCATCTCTTTCCTGTCAAGATAGATGGTAAGGATCAGTCTCTGCTATTGCCATCATCCACATTCAAAAAGCCAGAAGAGATCAGCTCTCAGCTCTGGAATTACCAAGGAAAGTGTTGATACCCACAATTATGCTCATGACATTACCAAGGACAGAAGGATCTCAGGACTCTATAACACTCTTCTTCAGCATAACGTGCATGAACCTTGTAACAATTTCTTTTGTGTACCTAGAGGCCTTTCATTTTGTCTCAGGGTACCCATTTATGTTCTGGATGGTTGAGGTTTGTGTAAGACTACTAGGTAAGTGGGCATTATTACATTTGTTGATTTGTCCGTCTTGTCAGTCAGTGCCAATCATCATTTATTGGTTGTTGCCCTTTGTTCTCGAAAAGGATCAGCGTGACATCACTATGTTGGAGTCAAGGTACAGTCAAGTCCGACTGAGGCTGATCAGACCAATATGAGCTCAGAATGCACTACCACAGGTAGAGACAAATAGTCATGTAAACTTTTGGGGTAGAGATGTCTCTAAATTTGTGCATCTCATGTTTCTTTTGAGCTACTACAATTTTGCTTTGCTCATAGAGCAAAGCACCTTCTTTGACCTGTACATGTCATGGTGGGTGGCCCTTTGCCAATGTCTCCCATGTCATGCAATCAATTTCAAAGTTCTTCAGAGAGACCTTGAGGGTGTCTTTGTATTGTTTCTTCTGATTGTCATGTGAGCACCTTCTTTGTGTGAATTCTCCATAAAATAGTCTTTTAAAAGGCAAGCACACATTTAGCATTCAAACAGCATGTCCAGCTCATCAGAATTGTGCCCTCTGCAGTAGAGTTTGAATGCTTGTCAGTCTAGTTCCAGAAAGGACCTCAGTGTCTGGTACCTTCTCCTGCCGTGTGATCTTCAGAATCTTCCTAAGACAATTCAAACGGAAATGATTCAGTTTCCTGGCATGGTAGACTGTCCGGGTTTCACATAACAATGAGGTCAGTGTTTATTAAGCAACTGTTATTTGCCAGGTCCTCTGCTAAGTGCTAGTGATACAAAGAAAGGCAAAACAGTGCCTGCCCTTGAGGAGCTCACAACTTAATGGGGGAGACAACAGCAAAAAAAAAAAATACACGCAAACAAGCTATATACTGGATAAAAAGGAAATAACAGGGAAAGCACTTGAATTAAGAAAGATGAGAAAAATTTAGTCCTTCTTAAATTCATTCAGATTCTATTGTGTTTTTTCCCATTCTCCTCATGATATATCCTTCATGAATAGATAAGTACAACCATACTTTGATGCCCTGAATCCATGATTGATTTGGGGTGAATATTCCATCTACTTTATATAGATGGTAATCTGTATGAATCTCATCCCTGCTTTCCCACAACACTTCCAAGAGTTGCTGAGCAGGGAAAATTCATCAACCTGTGGAGGACCTAGTGACGAGACTTTCTGAGTTTCACGAGGCCAGTCCTCAGAGGTCAAACCTGTACTGAGGCCTTTTTACTGTGGTTGGAAGTGGCAGTGCTAGTGCTTCTATATTGTAGGCCTTGATGACCCAGGGACAATAATAGGTCTCATTTATGTAGCACCGAAGAGCTTTTAAGTGCTTTATTGTAAGGACCTATAAGTAGTGCAAGTATTATTCCCATTTTACAGATGAGGAACCTGAGGCTCAGAGAGGTTAAATAACTTACCCACAATCCCATAGGCAATAAGTGCTTGCATTGGGTCTCAAATGCAGATATCTAGACCCCAGGTTCAGTATTCTTTTCTTTTCATCAAGCTGCCTATATGGACCAGATGCACTAAACATCTACTGTCTCTCATTCTTGATATATAACCAGCTTTGCCTCCTTTTCCTTTGCTTGTTCCACCACCAGTAATATAATGTAACCTGCTTGTGCTCATCAGAAATAGATTTAATAACAGCTTATACTGATGTGAACTAATAATAATCAACTGCCAACTAACATTTTCCTTGGGGGATGTTTTCTGGGCTTGAAGTGATGTCTCTTGACAAGGACACACAGCAAGATTGTGTGAGAGCTAGGGCAGAAACCAGATTTATTAGGCCCCTGCCCCATTCTCTTTTCTCTCTACTATGATGCTATTATTTTCAGTTCTCAAATTCCCTGAAGTCCAAAGGACATCAGTTTGAATTTTATCCTGTAGGAAGGATAAAAGCATTTGAACCTTGCATCTGCCACCTATTTTTGCTTTATCCCTACAATTGCCTGGAGAAAAATGTTCAGTCTGACATTTAATGCCCTCCACAATTGACTGGAGCCTACCTTTCCAGCTTTATGTCACTGTTTCCCATCATAAATGCTCTATTCCAGCCAAACTGGACTACTAACTCTTCCCTGAAATCAGCATGCCTCCTCCTGCCTCCATATCTTTATCCAGCCTATCTTTTATGCCCAGAATGCACCTCTTCTCCGCTTTGCCTGTCCTCAATTACCTTTTCCTTCAAGTCTCAGCTTCCAAAAACTTTCCCTCACCCTCCTACCTGACAGTGATTTTCTGTCTCCTAAAATTTTCCTAGAGCACATCTTCACTTGGTCACAGATTTTAAAACAGAAGCCAAATAGTACGACTCTCTCTCTTTATACACACGGAAAGTGAAGCCCAGAGACATTAAATGACTCGCATAAGGTCATACAATATTAAATAATAGAAACTGGATTCAAAGAAAGACAGTGAAATTCCAAAGCCAGCGCTTTTCCCCCAGTATCACGCGGATAAAAATGGCACTTTTTAAGTTTTGTAAAGCCCTTTAGACGTCATTTCATTTTATCCTCACAAACACCTTTTGAAGTAGTTACTGTTTTATCCCCATTTTACAGATGAGATAATTGAGGCTGAGAGAGATTACATGACTTAGAATCACCTAGCTAGCAAGTGTATGAGGCAGAATTTGAACTCAGGTCTTCATGATTCAAATGCACTTCTCTATGCTTGGTGGTGAACAAATGCTGGCTATGTTGTAACCAATTGTGTGGACCTTTAAAACTATTTGTTTAGTCTTTTTACAGTACATTTTTCTCTGACATGCTCTCTTTGGTTAAATATGTCAGTATCCAGAAAGTTATCAGGGCCTGGTCTAGTCAAATCCTTCTAAGTAACAAGGTCTAGATTTCAAGGGAAATAAAGAGTTGCCAAAAAGGCAGCGATGACAGAGATGCAATTCCCAACTATCTCATGTGGCACCACATCTCAACCTCCCTCACTCTAATTCACTGTGTGCCCAACCCTGTTCCAGTCAATTAATTAACAAATATTTATTAGGCACCTGTTATGTCCTGGGAATTGTGCTAGATCTTGGAGATACGAAGGCAAAAATGAAACCATTTCCATTTTCAAGAGGGTCTGAAGTTTATTTTTGGAGGAATACATACATACATATACACTTACACGTGTGTATATATATGTGCAATTTGATATATACACACTTACATGTGTGTGTATATATATCTATATATCTATAGATATATATATATAGATATATAGATATGTGCAATTTTTCAGGGGAGGTGTTAGTTACTAAGGTGATTAGGAAGGGCCTCCAGTAGGGGGTGAGAAGACTGAGACATCTCACTATTTGATATAATCCTCAGTTTGGCCAACCTTGAATTCCATGGTCTGGTTCCTGCAAATTCATGCTCTTTGTTTTGAAAAAGAGCTTGACTTGCTAATCCTGCTCGATATTTTCTCTGTACCACTATCTGGTAGTCAACCTCAGCTCCATCCTCTGATTGCAATTAGTGAGAGAATGACCATTTCAGAGGTCTTTTACTTTTGGCTTCTACTGGTCCTCTCCACTTCAAGCTGCCCAGGAAGGTATTTGATGCTGATACTTTGTAGACTCCATGGTTTCTCAGTATAGGACACAGAAAAGGGTATCTTTGCCAGTGTCAAAGATTGCAGAAGGATTAGCATTAAGAAAAAGTCATTAGATTTGGCAATTAAGAAATAATTGGTTACTTTGGAGAAATCAGTTTCAGTTGAAGCCACATTGGAGAGAGTTAAGAAGAAAAGCCTTCAAAAATGCTCAGGGTATTCCTGTGGATAAGATAAAGAGATACGGACAAGGTTTTGAACTGGTTGAATGTATGCACCCAAAGTGCAAGTGACTGCTACACAGATGTCATTGGGGAAGGAGTCTCATGAAGTGAACCAGGCATCTGTCCTTGGTGCTATTGTCCCAAACCATTTATATTTTCTATCACTGACATGGATGATGTAGTATCATAGTTGGAAAAAGATCTTGGAGTTCATGTAGTTCAACCACTTCATCTTACAGAGGAGGGAAATTGAGGCCTAGAAAGGTTAATTTACTTGTTGAAGATCACATGTGCTAGTCAAATTTGTGGAAGACTTAAAGGGAAGCTGGAGGAAAAATAAACAATTAATACATTGGATGATAGTATCAGGATCCATAAAGCCATTGTGAGATTAGAAGGATTGACCAACTCTAATGAAATGAAATATAATAAGGGTAATCATTATAAAGGGGATCGCTGTTCATTTGTAGACTGAACTAAATGACCTCTGAGTTCCTTTCCAGCGATGGTATTCTGTGTGCCAATTTAGAACTGCCTTAATAAACTTGAGGAGAACATAAGATACACCTGACTTTGGTTTGCATTTGACAAGCATTTTCATTACAAACAATAATAACAGTATTTACTCTGTGGAAAAACAGAAAGCCAAGATAACCCAATTTTAAATAAATTTCTTTTCCAATCTCTAAACCAAATGCATGCTGAAGGAAATAGAAAAAAGACCAAGTATGTTAAGACTGATGCCTGAGAGATCTAAGTTCGACACAAGAAAGGAATTTCCTGGGGCAGCTAGGTGTCCCAGTGGATAGAGCACTGCCCCTGGATTCAGGAAGACCTGAGTTCAAATCCAGACTCAGACACATAACACTTACTAGCTGTGTGACTCTGGGCAAGTCACTTAACCCTGTTGCCTAGCCAAAAAAAAAAAAAAAAGGAATTTCCTAGGAGGAGAATATTCTTAATCACTGGCACCAATTTCTCAGGAAAATTGCAAAATTGTATCCTTTGGAATATGAGTGATGGTGATAGCATTAAAATGGGGAAAATTTTTATCTGTTTTAACTGGTCATAGGGATAGGCTATACAGGTGGATAAAAGACACCGAAAAAAATTTTCTTCCTTGTTTTTAGCCAAAGGTTCGTCAAGTTTTGTTAGCCATGCCAGAGAAAGCCCTATTCGATATTTTTTATGTAGTTTACAGTCTGGTTCCAGCCTACTACCCCAGTTAAATCATACATTACTCCTTTTCTTCACACACTCTGTGGTCCAGCCAAATTGTCCTTCTTTCTCCTCTTTACAAATGACAATCCATTTCCCACCACTGAGCTTTTCCATAGACTGTGCCCCTTGTCTGAAATACAGTTCAGCACCACCTCTACTTTTTTTAGAATTGCTAGCTTTATTCAAGGATAATTTCAAATGCTACCTTTTAAATGGCATCTTTACAGACCCCCCCCAATTCTATTCTTTCCTCACGAAAATTACTTTGCATTTTTGTATACTTACTTGTACATATCTTCCCTAAGAGAATGGAAGCTCCTTGAGGGTGGAGATTATTTTTTCTTTGTCTTTGGAGTTTTCCCCAACATCAGTCTTAAATTTGCTTCTTGAAAACTTCTCCTCCAGTTACTTCTGCCCCCTGGACCCAAACAAAACAAGTCAAAGTCTGTTCTTTCTTTCCACCTCTCTGCCTTGACTCATACTATTCTCTATAACTGAAATATCATTCCCCTTAAGCCCCACATAGTGAATTCCTACCGATCTTACCAAGAAACAAATCCCATCACCTACAGAAATTCTTCTCTAAATGCCCCTCCCACACCGTACCACTCATCAAAAATGACCATTTCCCTTCTTGGATTTCATTTTGATGATGCGTGTCTCTCTTCTGCATGAATTATTTTGCATTATGGTTATGTATGTGTTATTCTCTCTTAATACACTGTAAGATCCATGGGTGCAAGCACTATGCCTTACCCTGCCAGTGTTCAACTCTCTCCTCTGTGCACAGTAAGGGGTTAATAAATGTCTGTGGAATTTTCAAAATTGAATAGTCATCCTCAACGTCAGATGGGCTGAACTGGCCACAGATGCCTCAACATCAAAAAATCTTATAATGTTTTGTTTCAGTTTTGTTCTACAGTAATAGGCACATTTTCTTGTAAAAACAGTAATTACACCCATGCAGTGCTTCTACATTTCCCAAATGGTAAAAATGTATTTATAGAGCCTGAGATAAACATTAAGAACTGAATGATTGGCTCAAAGCCACAAGAAGGTCAAGTTCTTACTGTGATAAGGTACTTTCAATAGGAGAGGCATAGATCTCTTTATCAAAGCTCTTTGTGTTTATTTGCATTTCCTCTGCATAGTCTAATAGAAAAAGTCACCAGTGTTCTCTGAGCTGGTTTTATTGATTTGCTCCACAGAATCTGCAACCGCAGTGAAGCTGAAAAGTAAGGACCCCAAATCTATTGAGGTATGCATGTTATTTTATTGGGTTTATAATACAATTTCATTTAAATATGAAGCTCTTAGTTGAAGTGTAGCAAAGTGGCTAGAATGCTGAGCTTGGAGTCAGGAAGACCTCTGTTCACATCTGATCCTTGTTTACTAGCTGTATGACTCTGGTCAAGTCACTAAACCTTTATATGACTCAATACTTCCCGAGAATTTATCCAGGTTTGAATCCTGGTTCTGACAATTACTAGCCATGTGACCTTGGGCAAGTTATTTTGCCTCTCAGACCTCCAGCTTCCTTATTTATAAAAATCTACCTTTGTAGATGACGTCAAAACCCTCTTCTCTCCTTTAAATCTATGCTCCTAATGCTCTACTATGTCATAGATAGGCTGTACTTTGCTTCGGGTAGAAGGAATTCCCACTCTAGGATTTCCCTTACCTTGGCTGTATTCATTTTTACATTATTTATTTCCCCCAGTAAACCTTTCAGGAGTCACATGCCATCTACCTGGGATAAAAAGGTCAAAAATAGTTACATTTCCATCAGTGATGATGGCAAGCTGGATGTCATTTCCGAAAAACTAGGAGCCTGCCTGAATGCCTGCTTTTTTGTATATATATACACACACACACACACACACACACACATATATATAAATATAAATATAAATATATATATATATATTTAAGTTCAGTCTGGATTCAGCAAATATTAACAGCAGTTCAAGCCATGTGATGTCTTTATTTTCTCTCAAAAGATTTTGTAAGAAATGCTTAGCCTATTCAATAATGAAAGCTTGATGAGGTTGTTGTGTTTTTTTTTTTGTTGTTGTATGTGTGTATGTTTGTATGTTTGTTTCATTTTTGTCTTTGAGAGACACATCTAAAGTTTTCCCTCTTTGGCCTCATTTGCTCAGAGTGCAGTTTGAAGTATATTAGCCAGAAGGGAGACAGCTTTCATAACAGTTTCCCAGTTTTTGCCTCCTGGCATATGCTGCCTTTTCCATTTATCAAGCCTTGCCTAACCCTTTGGTCTCAGAACGCAAAGATAAGAATGAAATGTTACTGTCAAGGTAAATAGTATTACCAACCTATGCACCAGTAAAAGCATTGTGAGTAATGAAAGCACTCTCCCTACAACATCCCTGTGGCCTAGATAATGCATGCTCCATCATCACCATTTGACAAATGAGGAAACCGAGGCTAATAAGGCAAAGAGACTTGCCCACAGATATACAGGAATTGTGGTACTCACAACTGAAACTCGGGTCTTCTACTTCTAAGAGCTAATCATACTTGAAACTTATTCCCCCCATCTCCCGCTGAAGTCATCATCAGTAACATGCTTGCTACAATCTACTCATATTCACAATAGAATGTGAACTCTTGGAGGGCAGGAGTTGTTTTTTTGCCTATCATTGTATCCCTAGTGCTTAGCTCAGTGCCTGACACATGATAAGGGATTAATAAATGCTTATTAACTGACTGACTAATTACACATCTGTCTATTGCTCTTTGGTTCACCTCTGATTTTGATTTTTATTGGGATTCTAAAACTACCTGCTTTGCAGCCATTTTGTATCAGCTAGGGGAATGTTGGTTTTAAAAAGATGGGCTCTTGTGACCCACAGGCAGCAGCATTTTTTTTTATGCTCCAAGTTTCAGGCCTGTTATATGGGCTTTTTTCTTACCTTCTGGCCTGACTGCCCTTTCTCATCCTCTAAGCCAGTGACACCATCCTCACTTACAGAATACCTCTGATATTATTAGAAAAAAACTAATAATCATAAAGTGCTGGGATATGCAGAGATCAGTCATTTCAATCTAAGTGCTGAGTTTTGTCCTTTTTCCATTCCTTGCCTTCAGACTTTGTGATCAGAAAAGTGAGTTTATCTTGGAGGGAACTTGAATCACAGTGGGGAATCTGTGGCTCCTCCTTTTGCTTTTACCACTTTCTGGTTCCCTTGAGGAAAGCTTGATGATTTTCTGTAAGAAATTGCTTTCCTTGTGACTTAGACTAACACCCCAGAGATATTTGTCCTGGTCAGGTGTTATATAGACTCATAGAATCATAGTAGAGTTTCAGGGATGGAAGGGGCCTTAGAGGTCATCTATGTCAACTTGCTGCATGACTTCCTTCTATAATATCCCCAAGCGCTTGCCCAGCCTTGGTAAATGTTTAACAACCAGACTTCTGGGGTGGGGAGAAATACTCAGCACATTTTTAGGTTTAACCGCATTATTAACAGTTTCTCATTTTATTTTTAAAAAAATATTTATTTTTAACATTCTTTTTAAAAATTTTGAGTTTCAAATTCTCTCCCTCCCTCCAGCCTCTCCCCAATCCATTGAGAAAGCAAGCAATATGATACTGATTAAACATGTAGTGAGGCAAAAAATTTCCATATTAGCCATATTGGAAAAAAAAAACGAGATAAATAAACCGAAAAAAATATGTTTTGATCTGCACTCAGTTCTCTCTCTTTCTGTTTCTCTCTGTCTTTCTCTCTCTGTTTCTCTTTGTCTTTGTCTCTCTCTGTCTCTGTCTCTCTCTGTGTCTCTCTCTGTCTATCTCTCTGTCTCTGTCTCTCTCTTTGTCTCTCACTGTCTTTCTCTGTTTCTCTTTGTCTTTCTCTCTCTCTGTCTCTCTGTGTCTCTCACTGTCTCTCTGTCTCTCACTGTCTTTCTCTGTGTCTGTCTCTCTCTGTCTCTCTGTCTCTGTCTCTCTTTCTCTGTGTTTCTCTCTCTCTCTCTCTTTCCCCTCTCTCCTTCTCAATAGATAGTATTTTTTTTTCTTGAGTCCTTTGGAATTGTCTTGGATCATTGTCTTGATCAGAGTAGTTAAGTCATTTATACTTGATCATCCTTATGATGTTGCCATTATTGTGCACAATGTTGTCCTGGTTCTGCTCATTTAACTTTGCATCAGTTCATATGAGTCTTCCCAGGTTTTTCTAAAGATGAAACAATCTTGCTCATCATTTCTTATAGCACAGTAGTATTTCATCACAATTCCATACCACAACTTGTTCAGCCATTCCCAAATTGATGGGAATTCCTTCAATTTTCAATTCTTTGCCACCACAAAACAATTGTTATAAATATTTTTTTGTTCATATAAGTCCCTTCCATTTTTCTTTGTTCTTTTTGAGATATAGACCCAGCAGCTATATGTTCTGTCAAAGGGTATGCATAGTTTTATAGCCCTTTGGGCATAATTCCAAATTGTTCTACAGAATGGTTGCTCCAGTTCACAACTCTAACAACAGTGAATTAGTGTTCCTATTTTTCAACATTCCCTACCATTTATCCCTTTCTTTTTCTGTCATGTTAACTAATCTTATAGGACTCCTGTGAGGTGGTATCTCAGAGTAGTTTTAATTTGCATTTCTTGGTAGTCTAATGGATAGAGTGCTGGGCCTGGAGAAAGGCAGACTAATCTTCCTGAGTTTAAATCTGGCTTCAGAACCTTACTAGCTGTGTGACCCTGGGCAAGTCACTTAACCCTGTCTGCTTCAGTTTCCTAATCTATAAAATGAACTGGAGAAGAAAATGGCAAACCACTCCAGTATCTTTTCCAAGAAAATACCAAATGGGGTGACAAAGAGTCAGACATGACTGAAAAATGACTGAACAAAAACAACTAAAATTCAGTAATGATTTAGAGCATTTTTTTCACGTATCTATTGATAGCTTTGATTTCTTCCTCTGAAAACTGCCTGTTCATAGTCCTTTGATCATTTATCAATTAGGGAATGACTTGTGTTTTTCATAAATTGGGCTCAGTTCCCTATATATTTGAGAAATGAGGCCTTCTCTTTCATTTTCTTAAATCTAGACAAACAACTAATTGAGCCCTGATTTGTATCATTTGCCAATTTCTGAGATGTAAATGCTCTCACTGAAAATTTAACAATTTGTTTTTATGAACTGACTATGAGCTAGCCCCTGTCTCTAAGTGATTTGAAACTCACTACTTAAGCAAGGCTGGTTCCATTTTGGTATAGTTCTAAGTGTTCATAATATCATAGATTGATAGTTGGAAGGAATCTTAGATATTATCTAGTCCAAATCTCTCATTTTATAGATGTGGAAATTGAGGTTCACAGAGCTTAAGAGTCTTGCTCAAAACCACCAAGTTAATAAGTTGCAGAGTCAGAATTTGAACCCGAGTCACATTCAATACTTCAATGTACCATGTTGCTTCTTGTTGTGATATCTAAAGAATGTGGGTGAAGTATGGGAGGATAGAAGGGACAAAGGCAAGTCCAGTCATTGGGAAAGGTTTTTCTTTTTTTTCTCATGGAATCAGAATTTTAGAGTCAGTATCTTAAAGATAATATAGGTTTAACAAATGGGAAAACTAGAATTTCAAGAGATTAAATTGTCCAAGGTCATACAAAAAGTTAGTGATAAGTCCCAGTCCAGCATTCTTCTTACTTTATAATGTTGTTAGGTATTTTTCTTTGTCTAGTGCCCATTTCACCTTTCTCCTCATTTCCCAGATTCCAGGTCCTTTGAGGAGCAAGGAGTGGGGTCACTATTTACCAAGAACCACCAAGAACATTATCAATGTTAGTTCATATTTATCAAACATTTCAAGATTTATAAAGTATTTCACATATATTATCTCAAGCAAGATATACAAGATAAATGTAACCCCCAATTTATTTTTAAATAAGTTGTATAGAGGTATGAGCTGGTCTCTGTGGCAACCAATCTCTTTCCTTGTGTTCACCAGAGTTTGGTGCAGAAATGATTGTCCTCAGGTTTCTGGTTGTTATCCTAGCCTTTGTTTGTGGGGGATGGAGGGTATAGGAAAGAGGATTCCTACCCTGTTTTAGAAACAAGGCACTTGAGTTACAAAGCAACCATCAAGGAGAGAAAAAATTGGTGACAAGATCTAAAGCTCATAGATTATATTAGAATTAGAATTAGCCTGTAGCTCCTCCAAGCAGCAAAAGTCATGGTGAATTCTAACCCCTCCCCCACAAACCACATACACACCTTTCCTATATGTCCCAGCCCCGCTCAGGCCATGTGCTGAACTTTGGTAAATTATTTTCTTTTTCAGGCTGTCCTCATTGTTTTAATTTTTTTTTAAAACCAGGTTTCACCTAGATAAAATGGTTGGGAGGGGCATAGTTAATAAATGTTACAGAGATGAGTTTTCAACCCAAGACCTCTGATTCAATATCCAACAGTCTGTCATCACACTGTCTCAATTCTCTGTCCTCTCTAGTTGTAATTGGTTAAAACCCTTGTCTCCTCATCTATGAGGTAGCATATGGCCAAAAGTCAACATCTTGGGGCTAGAGATAGAAGCAATACAGCTGAGCCAAGTAGGCTTTGAATAGGGCAGGTTATATTCTAAGGAAACATATTGAATAAGAAGCAAAATGTTGAACCATTAGGCTCCAAAGTTATGTAAAACAGGGGAGTCCTTGACCAATCTGATGAACTATCTGATCCATTTGATGAAATCATAAGGCATGGATATTTATCTGTAAGTATCCAGTGGATACCTCCCCATGGAATGTGAGCATGCTCACTGGTGCCATATTAACTAGATTTCAGCCCCTTCCCAGTCTATAAAAGAGAGGTGCTTGCTCAAGGTCTATGCTGCTGTCATTTGAAAGCACTCACATGCTGTGGAGAGGTGTCTTACAGATGCAGCAGTAAAGCCCATACTCATACATATATATGTATGTATGTATGTATGTATATTATATGCAAAGGAGTTTTGGAGAAGGTACCCTAGCACCTAGAGGGGAGGGAGTAAACCAGGAAAGGCAACATTTAGAAGGAAACACTTAAACTGAAAAAACAAAACAAAACAAAAACAAAAACAAAACAAAACCAAAAGCAGCAGTCCTAAAATGTGATGGTTAGGAGAGGATACATTTTAGTCTTGGAGGACAGTTAGTGGAAAGACCTAGTGTAGTATCATTTGTGTAACAATAAATAACGAATGAAAGAATGAACATAAAAGTTTATGAAGATTTGTTATAGTACACTGAGTTTTTTGGAAGGGACACAATCAAATGTAAAATTCTGTAGCTACTAATAGAGTCTTTGGAAATGGCAAAAATCAAATGCAAACCTCTATAGTAAGAACATTCCTTCACAGCTCAATGATTATATCTGTGTGGACACTCTCTCCATACATGATGAAGGTTGCAACTCCTCTGCAACTATACATGGTCTAAGAGTTTTCATGGGAGGAAAATCAACATAATGTGACCAACCAGGTCATGCTCCTCCATGAACTTAGCCAGTTTATTTCTTAGACAATAGACACAGTTAAAAACTGAAGCAAGAACGGTGAGGCCTGAAATGAAAAGGATTCCATTTTGACCATATGATAAGATCTAGTGAAATCAGCTTCTGTAGGTCTGGTGAATTTAATACCCATACTGTCCTTTGGCATTGCAGGAGAATGGCAGGCCTTAACCCAGAGAAGAATTATTTACTTTTAATAACCTGATCCCCAATTGTGTCACTTCCACTTGCCAGCCATAGCTGTGTCTTTCCCTAAGGATTACAGTACAATTAGTCACAGATGACAATTTCAGGATGAAGATTACCTGTCTGGGAGGCCCCACAGGATAACCCCCAAACAGCTATAGGGCTTTCTAATGAATAACTCTGAGAGATACTATTTTTTTTTTTTTGCTACAGAAAAAGCCTGAATAGCTATTCTGACAGACCCTATTCACTAGGATGACTGAGACCCACACTTAGCTTTACTTTTAAAGGGTACAGTGGAAATATCCCCCACTATCTAACAAAGAAATTAGAACACAGCTAGCAGTTCCAATAGAATAGAATGGGTATAATAATAGAATGGGTGTAATTGAACAGAGTGCCAATAGAGGAGAAGTTTGAAGGGAGAAGAGGGAATATATTATATTTTATCTCGTAAAATCATCAACTATGGATGATTACTTTGACAGATCCTTTAGTGTTCAGCAAAGGCTCATTACCTGAGCCCAGCAACGGTGTTAAAGAACAGTGACCTATTTCTGATAAAAAAAATGGTGCTGGTTATCTCACTAATTCTGATTATTTTTAAATGAAGCAAGCAATTATTAGAAGTGAGAGGGAGATGATTCAAAAGGGTATGCCTAAGGAAAAACCTCCAAGAATTTTAAATAGACAAGAGGAACACATTAATCAGTGCCTAAAATGGGAATAGGTATCCATTACTATATATTTAAGATGTCATTATCATAATAACCATCATTGACTTTCAGAATCACTTGACTTTAGATCCTAGAATCATTTAAAGATCATTAGAGTCTGAAGAAAGAGCTGGGGTTCAAGGCCCATCTCAGACACTACTATGGAGACTTTGGGCCAGTTATTTAAACTATTTGAGGTCCATGTTCCTCAGCTAGAAAATGGGGATGATAATACTTGCACTGATTATCTCCCAGAATTATTATATAATTCTGTTATAAAATGATTCAGTAAGGTAATATATTCAGAGTGCTTAATACATTTTAAAGTGTTAAGCTCCCTTATTGTATGTTACTCTTAGAGAATCATGAATTTTCAGAGTTGAGAGATTTCCACTGCTTTTTAGAGATGACCATTTGAACTTATTTTGGTGGGGAGCTGTCCAGCTTAAGTTAAAATAAGGGTGGCAAGAAAGCAAGGCTGGACTCCCTGACTTCAATAGAAAAAGATGAATATGTTGGCAAGATGCTATGTATGAAAGATTCCTTGGACTCTGTTTAAAACTGGTCTCTTCTTTGTTTTCATGACATCTAAATCTGCCTAACCCTAGACAATGTTTTTTTTTAACTTATTCCTTTAATTTGACTGACCTCTGTTACTGATTCGTATTTTTAATCCAGACCATACCTCTGGCTTCCAGCTCCTTTCCTTGGCATCCCGTATCTTTGGTATTTGATTCTTGCTTCAGTATAACTGATATAATGCTTTTTGCCACACTCAATGCAGAGACCTTATAGGCATAGCCCTTCCCCAATCCTTGGAAAGGATTCCAAGCATACAGTCTATGCCTGGCTCCACCTCAGGCACTGGGTATAAGCAGGGCTTGGAGAAACCATATATTCCCAACTTGGGTTCAAATTCATTTCCTGCCTATGGGTCTCAGTTTCCCCATCCATGAAATAAGTAGACTGGACTAGATAATATCCAAAGTCCCTTTTAAATTTGACAATCTATGTATCTGTAAGACTAATGGGTTGAAGAAGATATACCTGATTAATCACTAAACACTTACTGAGGCATCTCCTCTGTATAAAACTGCTCTTAGAACAAGAGCATTCTAAAGATATGTGTCTATGGTTGAAGAAACTAAAATTAATATTCAATTTTCATTCAATTTGTTACTGTAATAGAAAGAATATTATATTTTTGGTCAGAAGACCTAATTTTGAATCCCATCTCACTTTCTGTTTATGTGACCTTGGGCAGGTCATTTATCTTCCCTGACCTTATTTCTTCATCTATAAAATGGAGAGTAAGGTGTAAGAAGACTGGAAAGGTAGGAGGGGGTTAGGTTATAAAGGACTTCGAATGCCAAATAACATTTTGTATTTGCTTCTGGAGGCAAAAGGGAGCCACTGGAGTTTATTGAATATGGGGGTGACAAGTTCAAACCTGAGCTTTAAGAAAACTACTGTAGAGCTTGAATGGAGAATGTATTGGTGTGGGGAAAGACTTGAGGCAGGTAGGTCCACCAGCAGGCTATTGTAATAATCCAGGCAAGAAGTGACAAGGACCTGAACTAGAGTAGTGGCAGTATCAGAGGAAAGAAGGGGACATATTCTAGAGATGTCCCAAAGGCAAAATTGACAGATTTGGCAACAGATTGTATATGTGGGGTGAAAGATAGTGAGGAATTCAGGAAATTACTCAGTTGCAAGGGACTGAAAGGATATTATCCTCTACAGTAATAAGGAAGGTAGGGAAGAGAAAATTTAGGTGGGGGGAGTAATGAATTCTGTTTTGGGCATACTGAGTTTAAGATGTCTACTGGGCTTCTAGTTTGAGATGTCTGAAAGCAATTGGAGATGTGAGATTAGAGGTCAGCAGAGAGATTGGAGCAGGAAATTTGGAGCTTTGAGAATTATTAGTACAGATGGTAATTAAATCCATGGGAGCTGGCAGGATCATCAAGAAAAGTAGTATAGAAGGAGATAAGGGCCCAGGACAGAACCCTGAGGGATCCCTACAGTTAGCTGAAAAGCTAGAGAGAAGAGCACATCAAGGAGAAGAGAGTGATCAACAGTGTCAAAGGCTGCAGAAAGGTCAAGGAGAATGAGTACTAAGAAAAGGCCATTGGATTTGGCAACTAAGAGATCATTAGTAACTTTGGAGAGGGCAGTTTTGATGGAATGATGAGGTTAGAAGCCAGATTTTAAGGGCTTAAGAAGAGAGTAAGAGGAGAGAAAGTGGAGGCACCTATTGCAGATCACCTTTTGGAGGAATTTATCTATGAAGGGCAGAAGAGATATAGGATGAGACCTAGCAGGGATGAACAACTCAAATGAGGGTTTTTTCAGGGTAGGGGAGACATGGACATGTTTATAGGAAGTAGAAAATGATCTAGTAGAGAGAGGATGACAAAGGGGTCAGACTGTTAGAGGAGATGGAATAGAACAGGAGCACTTAAACAAGTAGAAAGGTTAGCCTTGGTAAGGAGTAAGGACACTTCATCTTGTGAGAAAGGGATGAAGGAGGAGAGAGGGGTAGAAGGTATTGAGTGACAGGAGATGAGAGATAAAGGTAATTCATGGCAAATGGACTCAATTTTTTTTCTGTAAAATACAAGATGAAGTTCTCAGCTGAGAGAGTAGGGGTAAGGGAACTCAGGGAATATTTGAGGAGGAATGAAAAAGTTTGGAAGAGTCATGGTGGAGAGTGCAATAATGAGGTATAGTAGGATTATTTAGCAGTAATGAGGGCCCAGTTGAGGTCATCTAACATAAATTTGTAGGGGACCCAGTCAAGATAGTTGAATGATTTTTCTCCACCTTCACTCAGCAGCATGCATGTAGGAGCAAGGGAGACAAGTGGTGGGAATGATCTAAGGCTGAGGCTTGGCTGAGAATAATTGGTGATAGGATAAAGGGACTATAAATGAGTATGTGCATGATAATTTCAGGAGGGAGAGATCACTAACAACCAAGGGATGATCAGGGGGTTGATTAGGAAGTGATATTTGAGTTGAACCATAAAGGAAGCTAAGGATTCTAAGAGGAAGAAAGGAAGACATTGGGACTTGGGGGGTGGTGTGAGGGAACTGAGCAAGAGGCAGGGCATGGAATGTTAAGTTCATGGAATAGCAAGTAAGCCAGATTGACTGGAATGTAGAGTTGGCAAAGGAGAGGAGTGGAAAATGTCTAGAAAGGTAGGCTGGAGCCAGACAGTGGAAGGTTTGAAATGACAAGCTGAAACGTTTGTTTGTAGGCAATAGGGAGCAATGAAAGATTCTTTAGCAGAGAAAGGGCACAATCCGACCTATATTTTAGAAAGATTGTTTTGGCAATTCAGTATCCTCTGCATTCATGCATGCCAAATAATAATGAATATCTCAGAATAGATAATCGAATATGGAATCTATGGCAGGACCCTATACTGCTTGCTTTAGTTGTGGACCATAGTAAATACTTTGTTGTACTGCTACAATTCTGCTCCAGGCAATCTAAGCTATGCCCAATGTTGTATTGCTATGTATAGCTTCCTCTTTCTCTCTTCTCACCCTCTTCTCATCCCCTTACAATCTGGCTTCCAACCTTATCATTCTACCAAAACTGCTCTCTTACTTGCCAAATACAATGATCTTTTCTCAATCCTCATTCTCCTTGACTTCTCTGCAGACTTTGACACTGTGGATCACTCTTTCTTCCTTGATATTCTCTTCTCTCTAGTTTTTTGAGAAACCACACTCTACTTACTGATTTGCCTCTGACCACTCCTCTCTCTCCTTTGCTAGATCCCCCTGCAGATCACACCTCTAACTGGAGGTGTCCCTCAGGGTTCTGTCCTGGGCCCTTTTCTTTTCTCCCTCTATATTATTTCACTTGGTGATACCATCAGTTCCCATCGATTTAATTACTCTGGTGCAGGCCCTCATTACCTTATGCCTGAATTATTGCAATAGCCCACTGGTGGGTCTGCCTACCTCAAGTCTCTCCCCACTCCATCCATTCAACCACCAAAGTGATTTATACATACACTCTGGAATATATACATACATACAAATATATGTGTGTGTCTGACACACTGGAATATACACATATATACATATATATGTATACATATGTACATCTGTATATTTATATGTATATGTGTATATATGTATAATTATAATATATATATATATAATTTTATTGCAAAGAAATACACTTGATTCTCTTTCTTTGCTATCTCCCACTCATCAGGAGACTAGCCTAGCAGTAGATTTTTCCTTTAGACA
This sequence comes from Vombatus ursinus, assembly GCF_900497805.2. Lineage (NCBI taxonomy): Eukaryota > Metazoa > Chordata > Mammalia > Diprotodontia > Vombatidae > Vombatus > Vombatus ursinus. The sequence continues at coordinate 23,346,629 of NW_020954596.1, read as the reverse complement.
TGATACTCAAAGAAAGTGAAAGTGCAATTACATTAGCTGTTGTCCAAAAGCATGAAAAGAAGTTGGAACATTGTCTAAGATAAAGACCAGGAAGAGGGAAAGGATAACATCACACAGAATAATTGGGGAAACATTGAACCATAGGGAAAAGGGGATAGTTTTAAATGAATGGCAAGTGACAATAGATTCAGGATTCACTTCAAATGTCTGTCAGACATCACTTGAACTATAATTTCTTCTTTATTTGTTTAGAGCAAGTGAATTACCAAGAGTACATTCAACTGCACTGAACACAATCACTTTTCAAAATAGACTGTGAAGCGACAAGGGGGACAGGACTAGTCTAATTTTCTGAGGCCACCAAATGGGCTTCCTTTTGGGTAAGAGCAGACATTTTTGCTTTAAAAAAAAGTCTATAGTGATTCTGACAAAAAGGAAAAAAATCAGTTAAAAAAGGGAAAAATTTAAAATAACTGATTTTAAGTGACCATAACAGTAGATAAAGCATGGATTATTTTGTGGCTCATAATTTTTAACTCTTGTGTTTAAAGCCCTTAATTGATGCCCCCATCAAGGAGTAGAGAAGACTCTTGGCTCTCAAAGGTATGGCATTTGAACTAAAGCTCCAGAATGCTCTACCAAGCTAAGAAGACTAAGTACAGGCTCAGTGATTACCTGTGTTTTAGGCTAATGTGTTTTAGAGTGCCTTGGGGAACTGACAAATAAACAGCCACAGCTACCAAGACATGTTTTGTTTTTTGTTTTTTTTGGGGGGGGAGAGAATGAGGGGTGGGAATTAACAGCATTTCATGAGGGGAGACAAAATTATAAGGCATGGAGATACTATGACCTTCCTGGGTAACTAATACACAGTGTATGCTTAGAACTGATTTCCCATTACATATGCTTACTCATGTGACAGAAACACTGATTAGATATATACTTCTCAATGCATGCAATCAAACTATATTAATCAATATGACAAACAAAAGCCTCCTCTAAAAACAACCAACCAACCTGAATCTTAGTTGTTCCCAAAAGCCTTCTTCATACTGACCTCATATTGAGATTCCCTCTCTGCCCAGCCAGAGTCCATGGGTCATCTTCTAATGCGGTCATCTGGCAAGTTTCCCATCAATCAGCATTGTCCTTAAGTGAACACAGGCTGTTTGAGTCCTGGATGTGACCCAGGGGAAGGTAAAGGTTGGAACCTTTCTTGTACTTCTAGTCATTAACTTCTAGTCAAATTTATTCTTCCTCAATTTTTTGCTGCATCATTTAATTTGGAGGTTACTACATAAATTATTGATAAAATTATTTATAATATTGTTCCATTTGTGGTCCATCTTATCAGAGAGTCTTCGTGTATTTATCAGTTGTTCGAGAACACACATGTGGTTTACTTTATCATGCCACACAATTGTTTATCTTATTATTAAAAAACAATTTATAGAAAAACAACTTACTCAAAACAGCTCAATTGCAAACTGGCAGCTTAAAACAGAAAGTAATTATACTAAGTTGACATACTTATTTTTACTGTATTATTAAGGTAATAAAACACACAATAAGACATATAACAATCAGAGCACAGATCCTAGAAGCATTGAAACAGGACTCACTTAAGGTAGTTCACTCACCTTTGGACTGATGGATCACTGGGTTTGACATGTGATAGCTTAGTAACACACAAAATGGTGCCAAACCTGAAATGTGCGATGCAAAATACACAATCACATCACTGAATTGAAACTGAGTACTGTTTTGTGCTAGTTAATTACTGAAAGGAGTTGATGGGGAAGACATGAGAACAACAACGTATTACAAGGAAAAAGAAAGAGGAATGAGCATCTGATGTTAAGACATGGTTTCCTCTTTGATTCATGCTCAGTTTTAGCTTCTAAGTTTGAATTAAAATTTGACAACTATTTATTAAGCATCAACTGTGTACAAAGCCCATAAGATGAAATACCTAATGTGTTTTCAAATAACCTGCCACTTTACTAGTTACATGCTTGCTCATTTGTGGTACCGGTCCTCTGAGAGGTCCTTTTGGCAGCTTCTAACAAGGATGCTGCTTCTCCTAATGCAGGTGAGCACCTGTTCTTCAATCTGAAGTCTTTTGTCTGGGGCACTGAGCAATTAAGTGACTTGCCCAAAGCTGCACAGCCAGGATGAGCCAGAGGTAAGAAACAACTCCAAGTCTTTCTGATTCTAAAGCCAGGTTGCCAAAAGCGTGGTCCTGATTGGCACAAATAGTGAATCCCCCAAAGTACTCACTTTATTTAAATTCACATTACACATTTCTACTGAGCTGGAACAAATTATCATGTTTTACATAATTATAACCTCAAATAACATGAATTGAAATATATGAGATCACTTTTGTGGATTCATTATTTGCACTAATTGGGACCTAGTGGTACTAGTTGCATATGGATGGTCTGCAGAAGAAGAACAACATTGGTTAGATCTACAGACAGAGGTCAAAGTGTTTTTATACATCATTTTCAATCTTCTCATTTTATGGAAAAAACACCTGCAATAAGTAACAGGGAAATGAGTCATCCAAGGTCACATTGCAATTTTTTTTTTCTCATTGAAACATAGAATCATAGATCTAGACCCTAGAGGCTTAAGAGACCTTAGAAGTCATCAATTCCTACTCCTTCATCTCATAGATCAAGAAACCAAGACTCAAAGAGGTTAATTTACTTGATGAACCATATAGCAAATATCTGAGGCAGGTTTAGAACTCAGGTTTTCTTCACTTTGGGCCCAGTATTTTTATCCACTTTGCCATCGAACTGCCTCAAGACTAGGTTGGAACTGAAGTATTTTGACTCCCAGGGCAGGGCTATCCCCACTTCAGTCCTTTGTCTGCTATTTCTGTGTGCAATTGGGTTGCGTGCAGTCCCTCTGGATTTAGCTAAGCTGTGCAGCGAAGTTCCTGAATGCCATGGAGTGGTGCCTCATTCATTCAGGCTCACTTGTATTGCTCTTGAGACATTCCATGCCATTCAGTCTCCTAGATTATCAAGGTCAAGTGTACAGAGCAGTTCAGCTCAATTGTGCCTGGGATTTGTGTGCAGAGGTTCTTTCCCTGCCTCTTTCCACATTTTGCCTTGAGAGAAGAGGGTTACCCTTTGAGGAAACAATTCTGCTTCCACTGCTGATTATTCTGCGGGTTGATTCAAATACAAAAGGTCATCCCTATTTACTTTGGCTTTGATTAATCTGAGCTTTTATTTTTCAAGAGCCCATTCTTCAAGGGACTGGGGTTTAGGTGTGCATATGTTTGTGTGTATGTGTATGTAGGGAGGAGGAGGAGAGGTTAATTAGCAGTGGAAGAGGTTAATGAATCTCATTTGTCTCTCAGCCTCAGAATCCTTACCTCTAATGAAAAAGTAGGATCTTTGAAAATTACAAATTATTAAACCTTCTTCACAAATAGCTGTGATCCTTGCTGGGGCCCCAGCAACCTGGGTTTGCATTTATTTCTTGACATTCAAAGATAGGATCTTTGAAGGCATCAGGAAGACATAGGCAGACCAGTAGACAGTGAGTCAGAGCCCTGGATTCTAATCCTTGCACTGTCACTAAGTCAATGTATGACCTTGAGTAAATAACTTCCTTCGATTCTCATTTCTTCACTGAGAAAATCATGTTCTCTAGATGATCTCAAGACTCTCTTCTAATGTTAAGATTTTATAATTCTATTATTATTTTTGCAAGAATGTATTGGTTGACCATCCAATTGTGTATCATTATAATATGAGCATTAGATATTCCTCATCTACTTGGAATGAATAACCAACTTTGAGCTCTTTGCTTCCCTCTGGGCTTGTGAAGTAAGTGTTCACCGTTGCTCTGAACAATTACTTTGTTTTTAAAGCCAATAGATTTCATTAAAGGTGTTCATCAGTACAAATCCAAAGGGTGTGGGGAGACACACACACACACAGATGAGAGAGAGAGAGAGAGAGAGACAGAGACAGAGACAGAGAGGGAGACAGAGAGAGATTGTAGACTCTTCTTTCCAAAGGTTAGAGACATTTTGCCTAAGGGAGGTAGAATAGAAGCTTGAGACTCATAATTTAGAGGTGTTAAACCAAAGTTTGGGAGGGTGGGGGTGGAGGTGATATTATGTTATAAGGATGGCAAAGAAATGGAACCCCAAAACATTTAGAAACAAACTCCTAAGCTGCTAAAAGTACCAGGCTATAAAAGGAGGCATTTTAACTTTCCCTTTTCCCTAGCATCTGTCATTTTGTACCCTGGACTTAAAGAAAAAATGATATCCCTAAGAGGTGAGGGGGAGGAAGTTTGTTGGAAAGGGGATGTCATGTACCTGACAGGGAGTGAGGGCTTAAGAAAGTTACATCTAAGCAAAGGAAGAGGGGCAAGTCATCAGAACATGCTCAAACATGTCCTCTGGCTCAGTCTTTGACAGCTCAGCCTGTCTTACTCACAAGTGCCACCTGCTGCCTATACTTTCTTCACCTTTTGAAATATGAAATAATTATTAAGACAAATCAAGACATCATTATGAATGAATGAAACATTTATTGCTTACTATGTGCAAAATACTGTGCTAAATGCTTGGGGTTTCAAAAAGGAAATTAAGATAACTATGCTATTAATATATTCTAATTAGATTGGACAATACATATGGAAGATTTCAGCTGTAAGTGAGATAGAAAAGTCCTAAAATCCTTAGGGTACAGCATCAAATCAGATATTAATACCTCTTCCTTCATCATATCAGTTTCTGATGTTGAACTGTTTGACAATGCCAAAGACTAGTGACAAGAAATTTCTTTTCTGAGTCTTTAACAAACAATGGTTATAACACCTGAAGTAGCAGTTGCCAGCCTGCATCTCCACAGGGATTGCTTTCTATGATGTCTGGGGGTCCTGGATTTGAATAATTTCTATGTCCAAGGCTTGTGGGTTCAAGGTCTTGGGCTCTCCCCATGAGGGTCTGAGAGGTGATGGTGGTCAAGGTGGTGAGTATGGCTTGACTCTCCTGGCAATGCTGCCTCTTGTCTCTTCTTCAGGGTGCCATGCTTGTCCTTCGGCAGTCAGTTGGTTAGCAGTTGGTGGGTATGATTCTACAAAGGGCTATCCTCATTGGAGGATGGCTTCAAGGATTTGGTTGGAATCAGGACTACTACCTTTGGTCAGAGAGAAAGCTTAGTGAAATGTTTGTTTAGTTGACATCCATGACTACTATATTGAGCTTACATTCTACACCTGGTACTTTGTTACTTTGAGGGATCCATGATCACATTGATAGGAGTTCTTTTTCTAACAGTTCAGACCACAACCAAACCATAACTTTTTATCCAGTTCAACTCTTATCCTTGGCTTTCTGTCCTTCTTCTATGGTTAGGGGAGGCCATCCAACATTCTGAGGCTTTTCTTTTAGACCATTTGTTGCATGTCATGGCTCTGAGCACAAAATCTGTCTGCTTCTTTTGAATAACATAAACCTTTCCGGAACTATATGCCAGTCATGGACATAATTCCACCAAGGATCAGTGGTGCCTTTGAGATCAAATTTTCCTCCTTGTGTTAGTCTGTTTAACTATTTCAATTTATTTGTTTCTCAGACTTTGATATTTGTACATAGACATTACTCCTTTCCTGGATTTTGTTCCCTGTGAATTTCTGGACCCCTTTATTCCTATTCTTCTTACATTGTAGCTACTTTCTAAGATCTACCTGTTTTGATATTTACATCCACACACACATACGTACATATATATACATATGCCCACACATAGATATGCAATTTTCTCTCTTCTCATTTATTTTTAGCTTAATGTCCCTTTGATTCAATTAGAAATCAAGACTCCAGAAAAATACATTCTTATTGACTCTTGTTAGATGCACTCCAACCCTGACCAAGTGCCCATCATTTCTATATTTTAAGCTATTATCCAGAAGTTGCAATTTTATTCTCAGACACTACCCCTTCTTACCTAACTGATCATTTCCCATATCTGCTTTTTTCTCTTCAAAAGCCCTGACCTTCCGTCAGCAGCAGTGAGGAAAATATCACCTGTGCCCCCAATATCTTTCGCTTCTTGTCTACGATTTCATAATTTTCAGGCATGCTTTCTGCAGTCTTTCTATGTTATTTGTACTCATGTGAGTCACCAGAAGTAGATAGCAGTCAGTCATCTGATTTTACAAGTCTTGGGAGGTTCATTATCATGTCCTAAATAGAAGCCGTGGAATGAAAACCGATCTTTTTGCTACTGTCATCCAATTGACAAGTATTTACCTTAGTAGCCCTTAGCAGAGAATCACCAACAGCCACTCTATATTCCTCCCTCCCAAAGCTACCTTGTATTTACTTGTATATATTCCATCTTATATACTTACATCTGTGTGTGTCTCCTCAATTAAAATGTAAGTTCCTTGCAGATAAGAACTGTTTTGTTTTTGTGTTTACATTAACAGTGTCTATAGAAAAGTGTTTTACAAAGACTTGTTGATTAAGTGATTAATCTGCAAAATGGGACAGTATGTAAAGAAGACTCTTTTTCATGTATAAATTGACCTAGATGGCCCCTGAGGTGCCTTCTAACTCTGCCATTTTATGATTCTGTGACAACCTACTTTTTATGGTCCATTACAGCTTTGATATTCTGTGATTTTGAATTTTGGCTTTGAAATACATTCTGTAACACTGTTACCTCTGTTCTCTGAGTATATATGATTCATTTTCTCTGTAATTTTGGCCTCACATGTCAGTGTGTCTAATTGGATTCTGAGCTCCCTGGATTAGGCTGGGGCTATGTCTATATATTCTGCTCACAGCCTAGCTCTTTTTTTTTTTTTTGACATGAACTAATGTAAAAATATAATTATGTTACAATAGTAGGGCTAGAATTTTATTGTGCCACATACCATAATACTTGATTTCAAAATTTAGGATGTTTCACTTTCACTTTCACTTTAAAAGAAGAATAAATCATAGAATCAAGGAGTGGAAATCAGTAGAATTTAAGAGCTCAAAGGGATCTTAGAGAATGTCTATTCCAATCCCCTCATTTTACAGAGGAGGAAATTGAGATTTGGGGAGTTGAAATCACTTGCTCAAGGTCACATAGCTGAGTTGGTGTCAGAATTAATGTTAGAACTCAGGCATCACAGCTAAATCACTAAATCTACTTGTTCCTAGGTTTTATTCAATTCCATTTTGTATTAGTTCATTAATTAGCATGCAGTGCATTGCTTTGAAAGGAACACTGAGTTCACAGACCTGTGTTCAAATCCAACTATGCTAGATTTCCTTTTCTTGTCTTCTAACTCCAAGTTATAATCTTTAAAGGATTCATTAAGAGTGGGGAGAGCCTTAGATTAACCTTCATGAAACCAAGCGTCTCATTGTGATAATCAAAACTAGCTCTGTGACCTTGAGCATTTTGTTTGTAAAATGAGAGAATTGAGCTAGATCTCTAAGAGGCATTTATGCTTTAAAAGATAATGATAGCTATGATTTAGCCTCTCTGGGCTTCAGTTTCCCAATTAATAAAAAGAAGTGTTGGGCTAGATGATATCTGTGATCATAGAACAACTTTTTTTATAGTTAATTACTTAGAGATTAGGAAACTGAGGCTAATAGAGGTTAAGAGATTGCCCCATCATATCTATATGTATATGCATATCTATATCTATCTATCTATATATGTATACATTATACACACACACATATCCTCTGACCATAAAGTTAGCACTCTTTCCATGAAAACATAACATTGTTTGATTTTATAAACTCAGTAGTGAGATAGGTGTGGTATGGGCTCCTCAAAAAGTTTATAATCTTATTATTAATATATCTTATATTATATTACATTATATTACATATAATATAATCTCATACATTATATTATATATTTATCTATTATATAATATAATCTTATATATTAAAATTTACTTAGTTTCTCCCCTTTCTCCATTTTAGAGATGAAGGAAATGACTTCCAGAGATAATAAAAGGCTTGCTTCAACTTCTTTGTAGCAGAAATGGTACTTGAACTCAAGTCTCCTGTCACCTAATACAGTGCTCCTTTTGCCATATCATGGAAAAGCAAAACTCACGCACTCGTGAAAGAGAAGACTAAAGGACAGTGCTAGAGGGTTTTAGAGGGACTAATATACCCTACCTCCACCCACCTGTACCACTGCCAAAATACATATCTGAGTGTGTTCACATTGTCTTCTCTGATATAATGGAAGTTCCTTGTGGGGTAAAGATTATTATATTTTTGTCTTTGTATTCCCTGTACCTGAGTTCCTGAAATATAGCAGATGTTTGATAAATGTTTATTGGTTAATTAATGAAGAAGCTAAAGCCCAGAGCAGAGAAGTGATTTGCTCAAAATCTAGGATCATGGGATTTAGAGCTTGAAAGGATCTTAGAAATCAAAGTCTCTTAGTCTAATCCTCTTATTTTATTGGTGAGAAATTAGAGGCCAAGAAAGAGAAACCAACTTTGGAATACGAAATTAAGTTTTTCACATTTATAGAGCACTTTAAATTTTCACAGTGCTTTCAACACAACCTTATGAGGTTGGTAGTAGAGATATTGCTATCCTCATTTTATAGGTAAGGAGAAATAGGCACACAGTTAGTATCAGGATTTGAACCAAGGTCCCCTGACTCAAAATCCAATGTTCTCTCTATGCCACAATCACTCAGTGGCAGATCTGGGAGCAGAATCTAATTGTCCTCATAAGTTTCCCAACCCACAAATGAATCAGCTCACTTTTAATCCAATCCCACAAAGATTCATCACTTGCCTCCCAAGAGTCAAGCACATGTTCAGCCTTCTGGGTGTAAGTATTTTGTGTATACTCTAAACAGGAACTTCCATGAAATATTACTCAATCAGAGGCAACAAACTTCTTACCTTGAAAGAAATGAAATGACTTAAAGCATACACAAGTATTCTTGGCCACATGATGTGGTAATATCATTAACTGCATGGGGACATAAGAAAGCAAGAGCCATTTGGGGGACTGTTACTAGTGTTTCTCCAGAAAGGATCCATAACCATACCTTGTTTCCTTATTGGAATCCCACATTGACTCTGATGAGAAGATTGGATTTTAGAGGAAGATTAAGTAAATAAGTCATATTAAAGTGACAAAATGGGTAAATAGAATATATTGTGAAATGAAATGTAAATTGGATTTCAGCAAACACTTTCATACAGGCTCACCATCAAGCCCTATCAGGCAGCTTCACATCCCCACTGTGAGTTCTGCTCACAGTCCTATTACATGTTGCCACTCAAGGGCATTTGATGTTTTCTCTCTCTGGAAATTCATTTGCATTTAAATGATTTGAAATAATCATAAAAGCCAAGTGCTATGAAGTTTGAAATTAGTTACTGTCTATAAATTGCGATGCCATTAAAAGATGATTTTGAAGAGCTCTGCTGTCTCAAATGTATGCAGATTAAAATCTAACAAAGTACACCTTGTTACAGACCTGTAAAGAATGATGCGACATGGAGTTAAATTGATTTATTCTGCTACTAGTGCCTATAAAGCTGATGTACTTGGGCTTGTTCAAAGAAGGAAACTTTTCCATTTGGCCAATGTCTCTCTTACTTAAATCAACGGGCATCTTATCAGACCAGTTGGATTAATTTCATTCTTTGTTCTTTATAGAAAAGTGAAAGAAAAAAAAGACTATTTTTTAAAAAACGGGAGAGTGGTGGGGGAGGGAAGTACACAGCTTTTCATATCAATCATAGAATTATTTCAAAATCCTACTGGTGAATGAATCCTTTTTCCCTCCCTTTTTCTTCTTTTTTCTTTTGTTTCTAATCTATGATTTCATTCATTTAAGGAATCCCTAGGAATTTCAATTGAACCTTCTCCATTGATACATATCTGGAACTTTTATGTAACATGTAGTCTCATAGAGTTACCTGGGTCAGTGAGAGGTTGGGACTTGCCCATGATCAAGTTCTTAGTATATGCCAGAAACAGGAATCAAATCCAGATCTTCCAAGATCAGCCTTCTATCAGCTACACCACATTATCTACAAGTAAGACCTAAGTCCAAATCTAGCTTCAGATGCTACCTAGTTGTGTGACCCTATATAAGTCACTTCACCTATCCCTTCCCAAGTTTCCTGATCTGTAAAGTGGGGTTGTAATAGTACCTATCTCTCAGAGTTATGAGAACAAAATATTTGGAAAGCACTTGGAAACCTTCAGGTACTATATAAACTCTATCATCATCATCATCATCATATTCTCATTTGTGTCTCATAATTATCCTCTTGGTAGGAGCAAGTATTATTAGCTCCATCTTGTGTGTGAAAAAAACTGAGATGCAGAGTGGTTAAGTGAATTCCATGGTCCTGTAGCTAGTATGAGAAGCAAGGTTTGAACTCATGTCTTCCTGATTCCATGGCAAAAATGTATCTCTCAATCTTAAATAACTTTTATCTGAGTCAAAGTCACTTGCACTCTATGGGAAATCACAGCATCATAGGGTGGAAGGACCTCAAAAGATATGCTGTTCATTCTATCCCTTCAACATAAGCCTGACAAGGAATGATCCAGTTTATGGAAGGAAGAGAAGTTTATCAATTGAGGCAAAAGCTGAGAAAAAGCCAAAGGAGAAGAGGACTGAGAAAAGGCTTTCAGATTTAAAAAATCAAGAGATCATTCATTAGTAACCATTTGGAAGGCTATTTCAGTCAACTAGTGGGGCTGAAAAACAAATTTCAAAGGATTAAGAAACACATAGGTAATAAGGAAGTAGAAGAAGTAAATAGAGTTGATTTACTAAGTTTAATGATGAAAGAAAAGCTATAGGATGTTAGCTTAAAGGGATGGCATGCCTAGGTGATGATTTTTAAGGCTAGAGGAAATATGAACATGCTTCTAGACATGAAGAAAGGAATGGTTAGAAATAGAAAGATTGAAGGTGAGAAAGAGAGAAGAGTTCTAAGAGGAGTGGGAAGGTGATGTTGAGATCAAGGACACAGATAAAGGGGCTGATCTTGACCAGGAGTCAGGATACCATTTCCTGAAACTACAACAGAGGAGGACAAGGACAGCTAAAGACCATAAACATGATATGGAGTGAAAGGTAAAGGGGAGAATATAATGGATAATCTTAATTTTCTTAGTAAAATATGACAATGAGATCATCTGGTGTGAGGGAGGTTAACATGGCATTGGAGGCTTAAAGAAAGACTTCTTCAAATAACTTCTGTGCGAGTATTATAGTCAAGGAAGAAAAAAAAAGGAATTGGCACAAAGTAGTCAGGGCCCAGTTGAAATTAATAACATCACTTTGTAATGAATCAAATACAGTTTTGTGATTCTTTCAGAACAGAACAGGGTAAGCCAGGTGGTGGAAATGACCCAGCATTGAGGATTACTCATATCTCCATTTGTTTTTCAAAATTAAATGTTTCCTTTGGTTTGGTGTTGGATGGAAACAAGCATTTATTGAGCACTTATGCCAGACACTTAAGTATGTTACAAATATCTCATTTTGATCTTCAAAACATGATATTATATATACATACACAATTTTATTGGCGTATATGGATATTATTTATTTATATAAAATTCATTATTTATTATATAATAAAATAATGCATTATATACATATAATACAATAATATGTTACCTAATATATTATTATATTCTTTATGTAAAATATAATCTCATTTGATCTTCAACCTTTGGAAGTAGGGACTATTATTTTCCACATTTTTCAAAATGAGGAAACCAAAGTAAATAGAGGTTAAGTGATTTGTCCAGGGTTGTTCAATTATTAAGTGTCTGAGGCCAAATTTGAACTCAGGTCTTTCTAACTCCAAGCCCAATTTTCTTATAGGAGCAAAGGATTAAATATAACAGTGTATAGCTGAAATTGTCAATGAAATTTCATTGTTATGGAGGGAGGAATGTGAAGCCAGAGCAGAGAGGAAGAGTAGCAAGAGATGGTAGAACATGATAAGGATAAAGAGTACATTTCTGAGAAATAAGGGTGTGTGTGTTTTGTATTTGTTATTGTAGTATCTTTGAATGGAAATAGCATAGAATCAGAAGTTCCAGGATCAGGTTTTAAATCCTGCCTCAAGGTTTACTAACTTTTGGGTAAGTCATTTAGCCTTCCTTGGCTTCTGGGTCCTCAAATGAGGTGGTTGGACCATAAAAGTTCTGAGGTTCTTTCCATATCTGAGTCTCCAAATCTAAGAGGTAGAAGAATAGAGTATGATCAGAGAGGAGAATTTCAGGTTCAAGTTCGTGGGGATGGAAGAGTCTGGGAGTTAGGATTGTATCCCACTACTCCGACTTTAAATTGAGTGCCCCTTCCACCTCACCCTACTCTGGCATAGTGAAAGAGGAGAGAAGGGGGCACTGAATAGGCTATTTTCTTCTTTCACATTGTTTCCCTGGGCTGTCCTTTCCTGAAGGAAGCCACTCTGAATGTCCGACCTATAGCACAATGAACCACATACAGAGAACCTCTTCTAATATTTCTTTTTTTGGTCACCAGAGTGATAGATGTAGGCTTGATAGCACCATCTCAACCCTTGGCCTCATCAATAATTGACACCAACGGGTGAGCTCCAACAGATATACTGTTGCAACCTCATTGTGCAACATCTGTAAACCGCCTTGTTAATGTCCTATTAACTGTTAGCAGCATTGACTCCACTTGCATTAATGTCAATCATCCCCCTTTCATTTGGTTGGTTGGTTTGGCCCCTGGACATCACTAATGGGTTTAATTCTTTTCAGCATAACCAAGTTCATAGGAATTAGAGTTGTAAAGGATCTCAGAGGTCATCAACACAATGCCTTCATTTTATAGGGAAAGGCATTGAAAACCAGAGAGGTTAAGCATTTGCCCAAATCACACAGATGGTAAGTAGCAAATCCAGGACTCATAAATAAGACCTGTGACTCTAAACCTGGGGCTTTTTCTATTGTACCATATGGCACACTTTCAAATTCAGAACATTCCTCCTTGGTCCCTGACTCTTTGAAAAAGGAGGTGTACAGCAATGTGGCCTGGAATCTTATCCAGAGGTGACTTTATTCCCTGGAGATAGAAAACCTTTGAATTTCAAGTAGCTGCAACCTGTGAATGTCAGCAGGGCTGGTGAGGACTGGGAATGGGCTTTTTCATTTCGCTGAGTACCTGAAACCATAGTTACTGATGAGAAAAAAAATATAGGTAGACTTCTATAAGTCCTGCAATTAGAATTTAAGGGGCCTGCAATTTCATTGGTTTGGACATCCCTCTGAAAGTGCAAATCACAGCCCCTTCACATCTTAACAATGTTGCTGTGTTTTCCCACCTTCAATCCCCGACTAACATTTTGCACAGTGCCTGATAAAATAGCAGGAGATTAATAAATATTTCTCTTGAAGGATCATTACAATACTTAAACAAAATGATGTATGTAAAATGCTTTGCAAGCAAAAAATGATAATGTAAATTTCAGTTATTAGTATTACTATTTAACATTAGGAGTTTTGCCGCAACAATGCTTTCTTAAGAGGTAATGTGTTATAATGGAAAGACCATTGACTTTAGAATCTGAAGACCTGACTCTCCTATTTACTAGCTCTGTGACTTGGACAAATCCCTTCATCTAATTGAGCCCCAATTTCTTTATCTGCAAATTGAATAGAATATTTGCTAAGAAGAACATATTTTATCAAACCTGGAAAGCATTATATATTGAGTTATTATAATTTCTTATCCTTGAATTCCTCCACTAAAGTATTTCTCATTGTAGGGTAGAGGTGATCCGAGGCCTTTACTAGCTGCCCTGCAAGGGAAGGGCGGTCTCTGGCAGTTCCTACCGATCTGACTATGGGCTTGGAAATAGACCCTGTGTCTCCTATGTGAGGACCTGCTTGACCAAATTCAGAGAAAATTGGAGACCAAGATTTTTTTCTTTATTTTTGGGGCCCCACAGAATCACTACTATTACATGGAGGGGTTGATATCTGAGTCAGCGGAAAGAGTCCTCATGCCAAGGAAATCACTACAGCATTAAATTCTCTTTGAACTGAAATAACCAAGGAAGCTCACTTCCCACTGAAATCTGACCTTAGAAGTAAGCTAAGGCAGACATAGCTAGCCTGTTGGGAAATGGTCTGGTTCATGCAACATATACCTCAACCAACGGTGACAAGGACAACGTAGGATTTGGGAGACACGGGCTCCAGGAGAGCAGATTCAGGAGGAAGGCCCAGAGAGCATTTTAGATAATGAATTCCCCTTTCCTCCAAGAAGCCTACTTTTTAGGTCAAGGATGAAATGTCCCAGAAGAAGATACTGCTGTCTTTCCAGTTCTATGTGGGCCAGAAATAGAAACTTCCAACCTCCGGGCTATCAGTTCAGCAACACCTGCTACCAAGTCCAAATTAGTTTTTGTTTATTCATGAAGAAAGCCTGATTTTCTTTTGCTTGGCTATTTCTGGACATGAGTGATTAAAAAAATGAAAACATATACATGACTCCAATTTTCTCTGGTGTACACTTTTTCTTTTTAAAAAATGGTCGTGAGAAAATGGCTCAAATGATGATGAGGATGAGGATGAGTCACTTTTCTGTAGTTATTACAGGAAAATTTATTTTTATTTTCAATAGCTGTTTGAGGTAGGAAGTGCAAGCATCATTGTTCATATCATAAAAATGCAAAAATAGAGGCCTAATGAGATTAAATGACTTACCTGAGGTCTCACAGTAAGTTGAAGAGGTAAGAATCTAACCCAAGTCATCTGATACCAAGGCTAGTTAGTATTCATTTTACTACACCATGGGACTATTTCAAATCCCACGTATTTCAAGGCCAAATAATTATGGAAAATGCTGGACTAGGAAATCACTCTAGATCACTTATTGTATCATTTTTACTTATTTTATGAAATATGATATCCCACATTTATAAAGCACTTCATATTTTTGAAATCATTTTTATCTCATTATCTAATTTGCTGCTCACAAAAATCTTATGATATACCTAGAATAGGAATAATTATCCCACCTCCATTTTTTCTATTGAAGGGAACCAAGGTTATAAAATGGAGATAACAGTGTTTGTAATAAGTGATAGGACAAGATCCAGTAAACCAAGCACTGGACTTCAGCTGGAATGCCTGGGTTCAAGGCTTGAATCTCAGCTGCTATGTGAACTTCAAAGTCAGTATCCTTTTTCTCTTTCATATAGGATACTGTTATAGTATGCTACTGTAGTGTGATATGTTGCTTTTTATTAGCACATCACATAATAATAATAGCAGCTTGCATTGTTTATTATATACCAGGCACTTTACAAATATTATCTCATTTGATCCTCACAACAAGTCTGGGAGGTAGGTGCTATTATTATCCCATTTTATTGTTGAGAAAACTAAAGCAAACAGAGGTCAAGTGACTTGCCCAAGGTCGCACAGTAAGTATTTGAAGCTAGAATTGAACTCAGGAATTCCTGACTACAGGCCCAATACCCTATCCATTGCACTATGTAACTGCCTTATTTAAAAAAAATTCTCCATGAAATTATAGATCTCTTAAGAGTTAAGCCTGTCTTCAAATGTTCTTATTTTACCCTCTCTTCACAGTCTAACAAGACAAAAATGAAATGAATTACTCTAGATGCCTCTATAGAACATTAAATTCAAGAAACTGAATTAAATCAATTCAATACACATTTATTAAGTTCTCATAATAACTTATGAGATTTTGTGAAAGAACATATATTCTGCCCTGAAGAAGCTAGTGATCCAGGTAAAATTGGTGTTGTTCATCCTTTGTTTTTGAAGAGGACCAATGACATCAGAAGGGTGATGTCTTGACTTGCACATGAATTGGATTTAAGTGAGGCAGAGCTATGCAAAATCATCAGCCTCATTCTGTCTTCCAGAGTCATCAAAGTTTATTGGCAAGACATAAGTCAAGATGACTGGAGATGGCCCAGCCCAGGTAAGAAGGGTTGGCCATGCTGAAGGATTACCCACCAAGCAACAAACATTTATAAAGAATAAATAACTCACATTTATATGGTCATACACAAAAGACCTTCTCTGATGCCTTTTGGTAGTGATGGTTCGGGGTGGTAATGGTCAAGGGGCAATGCTATTTTCAAGGGCTATGCAAAGTGAAATACAAAAACTTCAGGGAATATGGGATGAAACAGTATTAGGTTAATTAGGCCATCCTATTTTACTACCCTGCTCTTCCACTCCAACTGGCTCTCAGAGTATTTTAGCAACAGGGTTTCCAGCAATTTCCCCAGCACTATAGCCAACAGTGAGAACAAGCTGAAAAAGCCAAAAGCAACAGGATATTATCTTTTCTTTCCGAATTTGGAACTACCTGGCCAAAATAGGCAGCTGGAGAAACGAAGAGATCTGAGTCATGCACAATACAGGATTGGCCCTTTAATAATTGAGTTGTCTATAGTGAATTTTTGTTTTGATTTTCTGTACCATTAACCTTTGGGTAGTCATTGTAATTAAAACCAAAAATAGTGGGTGTTATTAGAGACCTCGCTTCCAGATTTCAAGAAGATATTTAAATTAATTGACTAAATAAGCTAATAATAAATCACATTTATATACTATTTGAAGGCTTACAAAGCACTTTATATTTTACAAAGAACTTTTAGCTTATTATCTAATTTGATCATCACATTTCTTTTCTCATTATCTAATTTCATTACAGTCAACCTTTAAGGAAAGTATTGCAAACACTATTATCTCCATTTTATAGATCAGGCAGTGGAGGCTTATAAAGGAGAAGGTGCTTGCCTGCCCAAGGTCAGATGCAGTACTTGAATATGAGGCCTCTGTGCTCCAATTCTAGCATTTTTTACATTTGATCAGACTATTCAATATCAGCATGCATATGCTTTTTGACTCTCATTCCTCCTTTCCAACTGCATTCCACTCTCCACCCCTACTAATTTCCTTTTGCATAGATGAGTAAATTATATCTCAAGCACTTCATATGTGTCAGGCACTGTGCTAAGCACTGTTGATACAAATTTAAGTAAAAAAGAAAATCTCTACTGTCAGAGAGTTTAGATTCTAATGGGGGAAGATAGCACATGAAAGGAATCTGGAAAACAGCAGTGGGAGTAAGGCTGTTGGGAAGGAGGTGGAGGAATGGATTTGGAAGTAAAGTGAGTATGGCCTGGGCACCTTATAAAACAATGATCCAGGCTAGAGACTGACCAATAGGAAGAGGGGAAGCAACTCCAGGGTGACAACTCTGAATCCCTCTCATTTGTAACTTTTTATGCATTTTTCACCTTCTCTTTTTTGTTATACATAAATGTGTGTGTACATACAGTCGGCCATTTATCTATCTATCTATCTATCTATCTATCTATCTATCTATCTATCTATCTATCTAT
>NW_020954596.1:23328158-23329183 GCF_900497805.2 Vombatus ursinus | reverse complement strand
TATCTATCTATCTATCTATCTATCTATCTATCTATCTATCTATCTATATTTCTACATGGAAAGCTGCTTGAGGTAATGAACCTTGTCTTATTTAACTATGTATGTTATACCCCCTTACCATCTAGAAAGAAACCTTGTCAAGAGTAAGTACATGACATGATCTCAGCACTCAAAGGATACAAACCAAATATTACCTTCAGAATCAGAATCTGAGGTGACCTCAAAAGACTCTGTCCAGTGCAACCCATGCCTGAACAAGTATTTCCTTTATACCGCAACTGAAAAAAGGTCAGACAGATTTCACCTGAAGACTTCTAATGAGAGAGAAAGATACCATTGACTCTTAGTTGCTTATCTGTGCAATGGAACATTCATTCTCTACTGACATGGGAAAATTCAGGTATGATGATGTGTTTCCAGGTGGTAAAAATACTGCATATGTTCGACCTCACATTGTTTCTCTTGGTTTCCTTAGGCTGACCACGCCTTAGATACCAATGCTAACATTAACATGTGGACTTCTTAATACATAATTCAGCAGCCAAAGATATCTACATGATGGCTACATGTGAGGAGAGCTTCATGACCGTCTAAGTTGGCTATGATTCAGCCTTTGGATGGTTATGGCCTTGGAACCAGGGAGGTTAAATACAGCTGGGTCTTACCATCTATCCTATATAGTGATATTGGAAAAAAAAAAACACTGGAGTTAGAGTCAGAAGGCCTGGTTTGGGGTCCTACTTCTCCCACTAACAGTGTACCTTTGGGAAAGACACAACTTTCTCAGAGCATTCATTTGTAAAATGTGAGTAAAAACACTACAGGATTTTTATAAGAATCTAAAGAGATAGTAGGTGTAACTCATCTTTAAACCATAAAGTGCTATTGAAACGTAGGCTAATAATAATAGTTCTAGGAGTTAGAGCTGGAAATAGTGCAGAATGGAGGAAAGAAGTCTCAATTTCAAATCTAAGAACCTAGGTTCGAATCCTGGCTCTATCACTAATTACTTGTATGACCTTGGG
>NW_020954596.1:23239942-23328148 GCF_900497805.2 Vombatus ursinus | reverse complement strand
CCCAAGGTCATACAAGTAATTAGTGATAGAGCCAGGATTCGAACCTAGGTTCTTAGATTTGAAATTGAGACTTCTTTCCTCCATTCTGCACTATTTCCAGCTCTAACTCCTAGAACTATTATTATTAACCTACGTTTCAATAGCACTTTATGGTTTAAAGATGAGTTACACCTACTATCTCTTTAGATTCTTATAAAAATCCTGTCTTATATGATTGGATATGTGCGGTGAACGAGAATGAGGAGTCAGAGGTTTTCAACTTAGGGGGATAATGGCACCTTTGACCAAAAAGGGGAAGCTTAAAAAAGGAAAGGATTTAGGAGGAAATATAAGCAACTCAGTTCTAGATGGATATGTATACATATATCTATATCCATATCTATCTATCTATCTATCTATCTATCTATCTATCTATCTATCTGTCTGTCTATCATCTATCAATCTATTTATCTATCATCTATCAATCAATCTATCTATCTATCTATCTATCTATCTATCTATCTATCTATCTATCTATCTATATCATCTTTGTACAGATGAAAATCAAACCCATAGTAGCTGATGAGGTTTCTAAGAAAGAGAGTGTATAAAAAGAGACTAGTACCCAGAAGTGCCCATAATCAGGTAGTGTGGTATGGATGATGAAACAACATTTTCATCCATGTCTCACCCACACATTTTGGATATCCTTTAAGGCTCTGTCCTAGGCTCATTTCTTTTTTTTCTTACTTTCTCCCTATGTTATTCCACTTGTCAATCTCAATAGCTTCCATGGATTCAATTATCATCTCTAGGACAATTATTCTTAGTTCTATATATCTAGCCTTGTTTTCTCTGTTAAGCTCTGGTCCAACATCACCAACTTCTGATCAGACATTTTGAAAAAAGATGCCCCATAGACATCTCAAAGAGGTCTCATTATCTTTTACCTGAAAGTCACCTATCCTACAAATTCTCTACTACTGTCAAAGGTACCAACCACTATCCTCTCAGGTAATAGGGTTTTCATCTTGATGTCATCCTTGAGTCCTCACATTTATTCATTCCCATAGATCCAACCATTTGACAAATCTTGTCATTTCTACCCCCACAACTTCTCTGATATACATTCCTTCATCTACAGACAAACAGACACCATTCTAATGAAGGCCCTTATCACCTCTCTTCTGGATCCAATAGGCTTCTTATTAGTCTCTCTCAGCCTTGAGTTTATCACCACTCTAATCAATTTTCCACACAGCTGTCAAAGGGATGTTCTTCTAGCCTAGGGACCATAAGACTATTTTTATAGGGTAATTGATTATGTTTTTCTCCTACTTAATGAACTTCAGTGACTCCCTATTATCCCTAAGATCAAATATAAAATGTTCCTTTTGGTATTTGAAACTCTTCACGACTTAACACAACCTCCCCTTTCCAATCTTATTATATATCGCTTCCTTCCACATACTCTTTGTTCTAGCTGCACTGATCTACTTGCTGGTTCTTACACAGGAGATACCATCTCTTTTTTCCATGTCTCTATATTGGCTATCTATAATTTCTGGAATGCTCTTCCTCCCCATCTCCATCTCTTAGACTTCTCTCTTCAAATTCAATTCAAATATCCTCTTCTATATGGAGCCTTTCCCAGTTTCCCCTCCCCTCCAACCCCGTGCCACCTTACTCTCAGATTCTAGTGCCTTTCCTTCTAAGTTTGCTTTCCATTGACTTTGTATGTATTTCAGATATTACTATTGATGTTCATGTTGTCTCACTCTCTGGAATGGAATGAAGATCCTTGAGGGCAGAGACTGCTTTTTCTTTATTGATCTAGCCTAGTGCCTGGCACAGAGTAAATGCTCAATAAATGTTTATTGATTGATCAATTTTAGTTCTAAATCTGTGATCCTTTGACTTTGAAGATAAGCTATTTCAATTTGAGACTTAGAATGGCCAAAGGAATCTCCCAAAATTACACAGATAGCAAAAAGCAGAGCCAGGATTCAAACTAGTTCTTCTTACTTTGAGTCTTGGGTTCTTTTCAATATATCATACTGTGTCTATAGTAATTGAATACAATTACTGTATATTTACTTGTGTGATCCTGAATGATTAATCTGACCTCCAATTTAACAATGTAATGATAGTAATAACAACCCCAATGCAGCTCCTGACTTGATAGAGAGGGTGCAGTCTAGCAGATTGATAGAACAAATAAGTCTGACCAACTCTCTGTTACTTCCCAAAACTACATCTTTCTCTCTCATCCTTTAATGGCTTTTGGATGTTTTGAAGTGGAACCTGGCAGATGGCATTTTTTAAAAAATTCCATCCCAGCTCCGGGTTCTGATCTGATTTATTTCATTCGAGCAGAAGGCGGTGAGGATGTGGTACCTTCTTAGGTAATTAATGATTCAACATGGTGCCTCTGCAAACTAAAATTGACGCGGCTGGAAGCCTCATTTGCAACTATAAGAATTCAAAGGACACAAGAAGGCTGATTTGTTATTGTGCCTTTTCCTCAATAAAAATTAAACTGATTACCAAGAGCTGACAACGAGACACTGTTTTGCAAAAGTAATGTTGCTGACATTTTGCAGAATGTTTACGGCAAATATTCAAATGCTTCATTCTTGACAGTCTTTGGGAAACAGGGGTAAAATATTGTTTGGGTTCTATAATATTTACTTTTGTGCATTTTCATATTCATGTTGCAAAGATGTAGAATTGATTGAAAAAGAAGATTTCTGTGAACTTTGCAGCTCTCCCAACTTATTCATTTTTTAATGAGGACTTCTGATTTGAAGTTATGAATTGAAACCCAAAGATCTTTTGCTTTGGGCCAGAAAAGGTATTTTGCAAATGATGGAATTCATTTTCAGTCCAGGAATTTGCCAGGCCCAAATTCCCTGAGGATTTCTATTGTACTCTAGCAGCCTTGAGGCTGTAACTTAGTGGAAAAAAAAACATTTTAAAACTATAGTTTATATAGTTAGAAGGGACCATAGAGATCATTTGTACATTGAGTCACAGGGACCTTGGATCATATAACATAGACTGTCAGAGACAGAAGAGATCTCAGAGGTCACCTAGAGCAAATTTCTTCTTTTACAAACAAAAAATTAAACTGATGCCCCAAGAAGGGGTATATCTTACTCAGGACACAGGTAGTTAATAGGATAACAAGAACAATATTCTAGGCTTCCTGGATGTTAGTCCAAACCTCCTACCAATGTGATGCATTGTCAGTCATACATTTAAAAAAAATCTGATCATGAAAAAAAAGTGATGTGATTCTCATGATTTAAGATCTATTGGCCTTTGAGTCCTTCATGCATTCATTCAACAAATACTTATTAATGAGGAGTTAAGTTGAGGAGTATGGGGGGAGAAGAATTGCTTAGCTAAAAATTCAGGGTTGCTGCCTTTATGGAGCTGATGAACTGTAGGCTTTGTATGAGGTACATTATGAGAGATGGGTTCTGTCCAGAAGGCTCCCAAGATTAATGAACTAACAGAGGAAAGAGAACAAGAGGGGCAGGAACCTTTTAAAAATAGGTATAGTGGGTAGATAGATCTCTAGACTGGGAGTAAAAAAAAACTGGTTTGTAGTCATTTGTCTCTTAAAAGCTGTGGGATTTGGGGTAACTTATATCATATTCCCTTCTATAATATGTGGGTGAACAGGTGTGGAGAGAGGTTGGACTAAATGATCTTTGAGGTCCCTTCCAACCCTAAGATTTTGTTTCTCTATGATCACACATGGTACAATGAGAAATGAAATTAGTCCCCAAGTGTCTTAAACTCTTTAATACTGATAAATATTCATTTCAGGTACTCCTGATGGGTCTTTAAAAGTTAGTTTTGTCTCTCTCTTAGTTGATCTTAAGACAAAATTGTCTCAGAGAGTGTTGAGAAAGAGTGAAGGTTGTCTTATCTAACTGAACATCTCCTATAGTTCATAGGGGAGCTTTAAGGAGAAGAGCATAGTGCTTACTCATGAGGTATGTACAGTCTGGGAAGCAAGATATGACTTGAGAAGAAGTCAGTGTACTCAGGTATGTTTTAAATTCAGTGTGTGACTCAGTCATCTATTGGAAACCATATGGATGTCCATACACATTTTCTGAGAGTGATGTCTGTAATTTTAATAGATTTCACTTAAATGTGGTATTCCTGCACCTTACTTCAATAGATGTCTTAAGAGAAACCATTGATTAGCCCACTCTCTGAAAACTAATGATCACATGGACTGTCCTACTTATATAAAACTTTGACCTTTATTCACAGAGGTTTATAGAACTACTTCCTCAATCAATGAAAGTATGTATTCACACACACACACACACACACACACACACACACACACACACAGAGTGATACCTTGTTTGCTCAGTCATTTTTGCTTATGGCACATTAAGAAATGGCGTGCTTTTAGACCAAAATAACATAATTTTAAACTTCAGAACTTGCTGTTTAACTCAGACTCAGTTTTGTCCAACTTATGAGAATAAAATTCAATAAATTCAACTTGGTAAACAATTTGGAAAATTGCTATTTTTCCATTTTAATTTTTTTGTGTGTGAAATGCTCACTTTTGCTCAACAAATTAGTAAAATTGGTGATGATTTGAAATGACAACCCTCCTTCAAGGCCTATCTCAAAGGGGAGCCCTCTCCAATTCTCCCAGTCAGAAATAATCCTCTCACTCTGGTGAGCTCTCCTGGCATTTTATACCTCTCATCCACATTTGCACCCCATTTAAAAAATTATATTTGTCTGTCTACATGTCATATCTCACCACTAGATGGTAAACTATGGGAGTTCAAAGGCTGTGTCATATTTTTCTTTGTATCCCTTTCAGTAACCAGCATGTAGCATCATTCATATATGCAGTTTAAAAATGTTTGCTAAATTAGATTTTTGAATCTCATTTATTATTAAGATAACTTAAAATTAATTTCATTTCTTAATGATAATATATTTGGATTTTGGTTTGGTTGTACTGAGTGAATTCTATAGTTCATAGAACTGCCAGTAAATAAAATGGCTAAGGGATGGGTGGTCCTGTCCACAGGGATCATCAGTTCGTATCTGTTTCAAGTCAGAGGATTATAGGATTATAAATCTAGAACTGGAAGGAACCTTGGAGGTGGGCAGGAGTTAATGGTTGCTAATGTTATTTTTGCTTGTGAATGAATATCATATGAGTTAAAGCCTCTCCTTGGTCTTAAAGGACAGGAGAGCAAGGTTCCTAATTTATGGTCTAGAAGTTGACTATTTAATTCACTTCATCAGTCTAAAATGAGTCTTTGATGGCCAGTTTATTTTCTTTCTCCAAATCAAGCCTGACTAATCACACTGAGAAGATGTTTTTGATCTAATTCTTCTGTTATCACCTAGAATCAGTCACAGAAATCAGCGCATGACCTCATTGTATCTTTCTTTCCTATGCTCACAGAAAGCTTTGTCCCTTAACCTTCTTCTAGCCTTATTGTCCCTCTTGATCCACTACACATAACGTTACATCTTTCTCTTATCTGATTGTTCTGCTTATTCAAAATATGGAGTTGGACTAAGGGACCTCTATGATCTTTCTAGCTCTAAAATTCTATTTTTTTTTTAATTTCTATGTCCACATCCCCTCTAGAAAATTTTGTGTTCTCTTGGACCCTGGCTAGCTCTGAGAATCTATGCTCTATGTTAGAGAGAGGTGATAATGGAAATTGGAAAAATCTGATTACTTTCAGTGGATTTTCAAAATTGAATTACATATTCATGAGACACACATACACTATGACAGATTGCATTGTAGATGAACTACTATGTCTGAAACTATTAAGTTGAAGTGTATGGGGGGGAGTGGAGTCCTTCAAAGATTGGGGTAAGGTTGAGTCACATCCTAGAGATGACTCTGCACTGCCCCTCTTTCCTCCCTCCAGCTATCCTATGAGCAAATAAAAGTAAAAGGAGATTCTACTGCTAAGGCTAATGACAATATGTCACTGAGAAAATAATGTACCAAGGGAGGGCCCAGCAGGTCATCAGTGAACATAACAAATTGAAAATGAGCTCACATGGTAGAATGCTTGCAGTGCCCTTCACACAGTAGATCTTTGATAAGTATTTGTTGTCATTGCTTAGTAATAAAGAAGTAATAAGAACATTTTTTAAATACTGGAAATCAGTAAACCTAGATCTCAATTCTTCCCCAAATTGTGTGGCCAAGCAAGTCGATAGTTTCCCTCATTTTCCATCTATTTGTCATCCATAAAGAGAAAGGGTTAAAAAAGATGAGCCTGAGGGCTTCTATATTTCTATGATTCTCAGTCTTTGCCCAGTTCTATCTGAAGATTGAATAGGCTTCTAACTATGTTGAGACAACTTGGGTGGTATCGAAAGACATGCCTGACCAGAACTATTCTGTTTTTACCAATCTCCCAGAATTATATTCTATGCTTAGGGCCTTTTAGAGACATGCATATTTTATGTATTTAGTTATTTTTTGTTGTTCAGTCATTTCATTCATGTTTGACTCCTTGTGACTCCATTTTGGATTTTCTTGGTGAAGATACTAGAGTGGTTTGTCATTCCTTCTCTGGCTCATTTTACAGATGAGGAAACTGAAGCAAACAGACTTGCCCAGGTTCATAAAACTAAGTGTCTGAGGCCAGATTTGAACTTAGGAAGAGGAGTTTTCCTGACTCCAGGCCAGGCACTCTCTCCACTGTGTCACCTTAGTCATTTAAACAATGATTAAAGCAGAGAGCAGAGCATGGATATAATATATATGGAAATAGTAGAATCTACAGGACTTAATGATTGATTAATAAACTGGAAAATAAGAGATAGGATGGAGCCAAACAGATTTCTAGGTCTTGAGACTTTATGGATGGACAGAAGACAGTGTTTTTGAGAGAGATATAGAAGTTAGAAAATGGAAGGAAAGGCAAGGAGGGCAACTACAGCATGATGGAAAAAATATTGAACCTGGAGTCCAAAAAAAGCACCCCCAAATAACCTAGATCCAGAGTCTTGGCTATGTGTGACTTTGAACAAGTGACTTGATTTCTTTTGGGTTGTAGTCTTCTTATCCACTAAATAAGGGACATGGAAGCAGTATTGTAAAATCAGATAACTTATGGAGAAGAACCAGGGAAAGCTTCATGGAGGAAGAACCCTTCACTTGAGCCTTAGAGGATAAGAAGAATTTCAGCAGATAGAAGTGTCAAGGGAATGACTTCCAGGTATGAGAGACAGTCTGAATGAATTCACAGAAGGGAGAGCTAGGAAAAGGAGAGTCATTTTGCAGTATGAAAGAACATAGGCTCTAGAATCAGAGAATTTGAATTTGAATCCCTGCTCTCTCCTTACTCCCTAAATACCTTGGACTTGACCCTTAACCTCCATGGGCCTAGTTTGCCTCATCTGTACAACGAGAAAATTGGATTAAATGACCCCTAAGGTCCCTTAGAGTTCTAAATAGATCATTCTGTTATCAGTTCTAGATCTAGAAAGTAATGATTCTTTGAATGGGGAAGATGATGGCTATAGTATTGGACACATCTCATTGGAACTGTCCAGTCAGAAATGCTCACATGAATACATAGACTCCACTTTGGATACACGAACAACTCAATTTTATCTACATCCAGAATGATCCCTGAATGCTTTCTTGGTTTGAGGATTCACTCAGCCTTTCACTACATTGATATTCTTCCCCATATTTCAGTTTGAATGATCATTTTTGAGGGAAGCCAACTAACATTTTAAATAATCATGATCTACAATCAAATGACATCTAATTTTAATGCTTCCAAATGTGACTCTTTTCCAAGGCACAAAGCATCCAGATTTTCCTTTTGATGGAAGAACTTGCTAAAGTGACAGCATAAAAACTTTCAGCTGCTCTCTTTATACTTATCAACAGCCATAAATGCTTTCAGAATACACAGTAGTCATCAGTCTCTTTCCATTTGCTGCTCCCTCACCAATTAGATTAGAATGGCAGAGATTCACTCTGGTTTAGAGTATAGAGTTCTATACATGGGCAGATATAATTATCATATTCACCTCTCTGCATGGGGGATCTAAGTAGTAGCCTTCTTATTTATCTAGTGCTAATCAGAGGCTAATACAATCAGTGGAGAGGGATATTAAAAGTGTGGGCGTTAGGAAGCCTCTGATTCTGGTGGTGCTAGGATGGAATCTTGACTGAACCCTCAGTGTATATCAGAGACTCCAGTGCGGTAACTGGACAAACTGGCCCTCCTGGAACATGTCCCACCCATTTGGATTAGGGTGGTGGTGGGGAATATATGGTAGCAGCAAGAGTACTGGCTTTAGAGAAAGGTAAGCTTGGGTTCAAATCCTTACTATGTGATCATGGCCATTTAAGTCTTGTTTTTTTTTTTCTCATCTATAAAAACATAAATGAGAATAGAATTAGCTGTTAAGTGGATAATAATACGATAATTGATTTAGCTATAAGAAACTTTAGAAACTATGCAGTCAACTTCCCCCATTTTACAGGTGAGGAAACTGAGTTCCAGAGGTCACACTATTAGTAAGTGGCAGAGTCAGAAATTGAATCCAGATCCTCTGATTTCATATCTAACAAACATTCCACTGTATCACCACATCTTTCATGATAAAAATACTTGTGGTACCAACAATAGAACTGGGGATAGTAATAACCCCTGTAATATCTATCTAACAGGGTTGCTCTGAGACTTAAACGAGATGATGTGTGAAAAGTTCTTTGCAAGCTTTAAAGCCTGGTTTTAAACCCTCCTGGCCCTTTGCAGTAAGTACATTACACTTTTTATTATGGCTATTTGTCTACATGTCTTGTCTCCACCATTACCCCTGCAGCCAAAACCACAGCTACCATAGCTAACTCATGTTCATATAAGGCTTTACAGTTTATAAATCTCCATCCTTTCAATGGCCCCAAGGGCAAGTAATACAAATACAATCCTTCTTTTTACATATGAGAAAGGTAAGGCTCAGAATGGGCCAAGATCACACAATGAATGTAACAGAGTTGGAATAGGAATCATAAGCATAGAATTATAGGGTAGTTTGATTTAAAGATGGGAAAGATCTTAGGGGATATCTAGCACAATCTCCTTATTTTACAGATGAGGAACTTGGGCCTAGAGTGGTTTAATTACTTGGACAAGGTCACAGAGATAGTAAATGAAGGAGACAAGATCTTGATATTCTAATTCCAAATCCAATGCTCTTTACACTATCCTGTACTGCCCATTGAACTTTAACTCTTAAAGGCAGAGGCTATTCAGTTTCACATTCTGCATTTGACAAACTCACTACCCACCTAAATGACTAACACAGTACTCTGCATGTAATAGGCATTTCACCAGTTTTGGATCTCATGAAATTGAGTTGTAAATTTGAATCAGATTTGATAATATAAAAGGCTTCCTTTGAAACATGTAAAATTTATAAAGATAAGTTTAATTCATTATTCAATCTAACAAATATATATTAAGAAACTACCATGTGTAAGGTGCTTTGTCAATTGTGGTGGACACAATTTTAAATGGCTCTATTCCTATTCTCAATGATCATACAGTCTAATGAGAGAATATGAAACATACACACATACATACGATACAGGGTAGAATAATATGAAGCTAAAAATAGATACAGACAAAGTACTCTAATGAAATTTGATGAGGAAGCGAGCACTTTCAGATGGGGATGAAGATCAGGAAAAGCTTCATGGAAGAAGGATTGATTGGATTGAACCTTAAAGGACATTAATAATTTTAGCAGTTATAAGTGTGAGAGAATGGGTTCCAGGTAGGAAGGACAGCCTGCATGATTGCATAGGAGATGAAGAAGGCATGCTGGGAGCTAATAGCCACTGCAGTGGGGAGACAAATGCCTAACATAGCTCATCATGAACAGAAAATCGAAAATAATAACTGATAAGATGACATTTGGGGAAAGAAGATGGAGAAAAATTTAAATCTAGGTCAGGAATTTTCAAAATTTGGTAACATGAAGAATTTGTATTGTTAAAAGATTTGAGCTCTTTAACTTAACTTTATTATCTTGGGTCCTTAAGGAGTTAGTACTCCTCTGAACCTCAGTTTCCACCAGGAAGAACTCATGAGCAAGATCAAGAGATCTGTAATTCCAAGTAGAGATAGGCATGAATTACTAGTCCCTCCTGCTTTGTGGTAGGTTATGCAACACCCTGCTTAGAACCAACTGCTCAAAGTCATTTGTGGTAGGTTTTCATCCCCAGAATGGGCAGTTATGTATGATTACACTCTAGGGAATAGTTGGGATTCTATCACCTTCCTTCTCCCTCACTTTCTATATTTTCCTTCCCCTTCCTTTTTTTTTCATCCCCAGCTTTCACTAAGAAGCACAAAGATCTCTCATCCACTTAACTCTAAGATGTGCACCAACTGTCTCCCTTTTGTCTTAATATCCAAGTTCTATGGACAACAAATAGAAATATTCAAGACTGAAAGCCATTTTCTAATAGATGTGTTGTCAAAGGGTATGAACAAAATATTCTAAAAGAAAGATGTCAATTATTAACAATTGCATGAATGAAAGAAGTCAACTTGTCAACTAGCATTTACTAAGTGTCTATTATGTTCCAGGCACTGTGCTAAACATTGGGGATAAAAAAAAAGCAAAAACCAATTCTTGCTCTTAAGGAGTTCACATCTAATGGGACATTATTATGCTACAAATCATTAATAAGATAAAGACAAACCAAAATAGCCACCAGGTTTTACTTTGCGTTCAAGAAACTGGCAAAGAAGACAAAATATTTCATTAGTCAGTGTTGTTGGGGTTATGAAAACACGGACACATCAATGTATTATTGGTAGAACTATGAATTGATACAAACCATTCTAGATAGCAATCTCAAATTATGCAAAGAAAGTGGTTTTAATGTACATACCTTTTGACTCAGAGATACCACTTCTAGGCATGTATCTCAAAGAGGTTGATGACAAAAAGAAAGGCAATGTGTAGACTATCACAATTTTAGCAATAATTAGTAGTAGTAATAGTAAATAACTGGAAACAAAATAGATGTCCTTCAACTGGTGAAATGGCTAAGTGTGGCATAGAAATGTAATGTAATGTTACAGTCCTTAGGAAACTATGAACAAAGAGAATATAGAGAAGCATGGAAAAACTTAGAGTGATACGAAGTGAAGTAAGCAGACCTGGAAGACAATGTACACAGTAAATACAACAATATAAGTGGAATGAAAATTAGCAAAACAATTGAAACTGAATGCTGTCAAATCATAATCACCAAGTTTAGCCCCAAAGAAGAAATATAATAAGATATCTCCCTTCATTTATTTGCAGAAGCGAGGGACCATGGGCCTAGGGATATTGCATATAAAAATAAATAACACCAGACTTGATATGTTTTTTAGTTTTCTGAAATTTTTTCTTCTTTTCTTTATACTTGATTATATGAGCTGGCTCTCTGGATGGAAGAGGGATATATTGGAAAATATAAGTGATGAGTAAACAAAAGATAGCAATAAAATTATTTTTCCTATCATATATATATATATATACATATGTGTATATATATATATATATACACACATATGTATATCTTTTTCCTATAATTTTATCCAGCAGTTGTCATTATTTGTATCAGTTTGGGTTTGTGGTCATGAAATTTTATATGAAAGGAAAACATTTACTAGGCACTTACTATAGGTTAAACAGTGTGTTAAGTGCTTGGGATACTAATATAAAAGCTAAATATTCCTTGATGTCAAGGAACATAAATTCTAATTAGGAGAGACAGCATATGGAGGGGTGGTAATGGAGGCACGACAAAAAAGAGTAGAATGATTGACCCATCCTAGGAACGATGGTAATATTGATTTGATTATGGTGCCAGAATTGGCCAAAAAAAAAAAAAGGTAGAGTATAAGACGAAGCATGGGATAGAAATAGTGAGTTATGTGATGTAGTCACCAATCAGAAATGTGAGTCCCAGGGTGGGAATTCTAGAGTTTAAAGGGTCAAGTCCCCAAAGGAATAGTCTCTGATGCTGAGGGTCCTGAATCAGTGTAGCAGGTGAGAAATTGATAAAGCAAAGAAATGGTAATAAACAGTCAGGGAAAACTTCATTTGAAATGCTGGCTTCCTGGACCTGCAGCCGATAGGGAATAGAATAGGCTTCTTTCCCCTTTAATCCTCTTTGTGAGAGAGGGGAAGCAAGATTCGAATGTTTGGACAGTCATTGAAGCATCCCTCACCCACCCAGGGGAAATGAAGTTATTAGCCACCTGATGTTTGGCTCACTAGCCCACTCCATGTTATGCTGTCTCCATTGGAACTATTTGGTGGCCAGCCAGTGTCATTTGTCACCAGCCATTACCCAGTTCACTGCCCAGATAATCTAAGGTATAAACTTGGCCACATCTATTCGACATGACTTCCGTGTTGTGCCTTCTTCTTTGTCTCCTAGAACCTATATGGCCTTCCTTCTTTGTGAAAGTCCACTTGAGTTCAGCATCATGGGCATTGGAAAACTCTGGTTAAAATGCTGACTTACCTGCAACGATCACCTCTTGCTCCAGTGTCTCCAGGGAAATGCTGCCAAAGTTGAAGCAAAGGATAACACCATTCACACTATTTCCCGGGGCTCTTGTGAGGATCAACTTAGATAACCTATGTGAAGTACAAGGTAGCTAAAAGTTTCTATTATGAAAATCCAGTTTCTTATCTATGTTTCTAAGATCCAGTCTTCTTATTATATGTTAGAAAATGTTATTCCTACAATGTTGATTTTTTTTTTCAGACTGCTACAGTGATCCTCAGAGTCTAATCAAACAGAGAAGCTAATTCCTGCAAACATGTTAGCCCTATAATACTTCGCCCTTCACAGGTAACCATGCCTCCTTTATGGAAAACAAAGAGCTAAGATTAAGAACCTTGGGCATTGTATTAGACTGATTGGCCAGTAGAGAGACCTTTTAATGCTCTGCAAATCACATTTCAAGGGCATTTGTCTAGTTTACCTATGTTTAAGGCCAGCTTAAGCTATAAGCAGTGATCTTCCCAGGGAGCTGTGGCTGCGGGGTCCTCATCTGAGCTGGCATCTCAATGACTTTGAGATATAGCTCATATTCCTTCCAAAGTGGCTTGCCACTAAAGGGAAGAACTAGGATCACTGAATCATATTTAAAAGTAGAAGCTAAAGGCTATCTCTTCCACTACCTTTCATTTTATGGGTAAAGAATGTGAGGCCCAGAACAGTTCAGTGATTTTCCCAAAGTCATACAGGTAATCTGAACCTAGATCTTCAGCCTCCAATGTCACTGTTCCATCTACTATTGCATTCTGCCTAGAAATGGATGGAAGTTATAGGAAGGCAGATTTTGGAACACAATATAGGGAAACTTATAGGGAAATTTCTCTGGAGTACTTAGAACTGGCCAAAAATGCAATAGACTGCCTTAATAGGTATTATGTTTCTTAACATGAAGGTCTTCAAGATAAGGTTAGATGAACACTTGTTCAAAATTCAATTTAACAGAATGTGTTACATATCTCCTATGTGTCAGGGATTTTTTTAAAAATGGAGATTCATTATTCAGGTATTGGTTGGAAGAGATAACTTCTAAGATTCTTTCCAATATCGGCATTTTATGAGAGCAAATCTATGGTTTAGTGACAATGAAATGACTACATCTTTTTTCTTTATAGAAAATGATCAAAAAAGAAGAAACAACAACAAATCAGTAACAAAAACTGATCTTTTTTTGTCCTTTTATTGAGAGGGGATGGAGTTTAAGTCAATTCAGTTCAACAAACATTTATTAAGTGCCTACTATGGGCAAAATGCTTTACCATGTGCTAGGTTTATACAGAAAATTGAAACAGCCCCTCTTTTCATAATGCTAGTTTTTTTTTGAGGAAATTAAAATACAATGGAACCATATCATATGTGAGAAGGGAAGGGAATAAGCATTTATATAAGCATCCTACTATGTGCCAGGCATTGTGCTAAGAACTTTTTATAAATATTGTCTCATTTGATTTTTACAATAACCCTGAGATATAGGCACTATTATTATCACCATTTTATGGTTGAGGAAACTGAGGCAAAAGAGGTTAAATGACTTGCCCAGTGTCACACAGATAATAAGAGTCTAAGGCAGGGATGGGGAACCTGCAGCCTTGAGGCCACATGTATAGGTCCTTGGGTGTGTCCTTTTGACTCTGTCCAAGTTTTACAGAACAAATCCTTTTATTAAGGGGATTTGTTTTGTGAAGTTTGGATTCAAAGGGACATACTTGAGGACTCAAAGGGCCACATATGACCTTGTGGCTGCAGGTTCCCCACCTCTGGTATAAGGCCAAATTTGAACTCAACTCTTTGTGACTGCAGCCCTAGCACTCTATCTCGTGTGTCTACTTTTAACTTGATTCAACTATAACTGGGGAGTGGGAGTGGGAGAGGGAGAAACAGAACAGAGAGACAGAGAGAGGCAGAGACAGAGAGATAGACAAAAACAGACAGAGACAGAGACATGTCTCCATTTCCAGGTGCCTCTTATAGTGCAGTTGTGAGCATCTTGACACAACAAGTAATTCTAGAACCTCCTCTTTGCCATACCCACAGACAGTCTTTACTTCTACTAGTAGCTAATGAGAGGATCACCCTCAGATGATCTTCCCAACATTTTTGGTCAGCCTAACTACCCTTGAAGCATTCCATGTGATTTTTTTGGAGGGGAGGGGAATCCTTTCTTGCCTTGTAACAGAGGAAGAAGAAACTGCTATGTGGTGGTATGAGCACCTTTGTATAATCACATTTCAGTGTTTATATGTTTTAAGAGCATTTCCCCCTCTAATCATCAGTTTTCCTGGCAGCTGAGTCTTTACCTGTTTTTGTTTTCTTCTAAAGAGACATCTTGGTTTCCACACTATCCAGAGTAATAGCTTGGGCTAGGCGTCATTAAAAAAAGTTTAATTTTTATTAACTTGTTTCCTTAGCAACCATTTCAGCACCATATCCTCTATGGTGCAAACTGTTTTCTTTTAAAAAGCCCCTTTCAAACTAGTGCTGTTTAAGATACACTTTATGGGGCATTTAAGGGCTCTCTAAAGGTAATGTTGATAATGATGGTTTTCATCTCATATACTTATTTTAGACCCTAATTGCAATGAAAAATACTGCTCAACAGTATGTTAGTAGCATGATAAATGCAGGGACAGGATTAGAATCATAGGACCATAGAAGGTCAGAACTGAAAAGGACCTTGGAGATCATCAAGATTAACTCCCACTCTGTAGAATAGGAAACTGAGGACCAGAGATGGGGAAGAGTGAAGGATGTTAATAAACCTGAAAGGAATCTTAGAACATAGGGCATAGGAGGGAAGAACTCTAAGGAATGTCTGAGCCCATCATGTCTGACCAATACCTGAGAAGGAACTCCTTCTACAATATCCTTGTCAGTGTCTAAGGGCCATAGGGACACTTGAGAATGAGGCTTTTGTGGCACCACAATGGCATTCTTAAAAATTGTCCATTAGGATTAAAACTCTGAATAAAGCAGAGACAAAATGGACCAGGTACAACTACCCGTATGGGAGTGCTCATCACTCTCCTCCTGTGTTCCCCTGTACACCTGGATAAAGAGAAGGCTGCAGGATACAGGAACTAAACATTGCCTTTTTTCTAATCCACAGCAGAAGAGAAAAAGCTGGCTTTAGATCTGGGTTTAATTCCTGACTTTTCCACTTATTTTATGCTTGACCTTGGGCAGATCACTTCATCCTCAAACTTCCATTTCCTTATCTGTAAAATAATCAGATTGAACCAGCTGATCTCTAAAAGTCTCTTTCCATTTCAAAATTCGATGTTCCTACAATCTTTGCTGTTTCCTTTGAAAGAAATGTTGTAATTAATGGCTTCTAATAGAATGTTTTCAAGCAGAAATCAAAGTTCATTCCCAAGTAGAACTTAAAATTTAATGACCACAGCTGCTTAATTTGGTTTCTCCAATAGCTGTGAGTTTTCAGGGGATTTTAATCAAACAAGCGATCGCTGCCCTTGTCTTGTTGGTAGAGGGAGCTTTGTATTGTGGTAAGTCTTCAAGTCAGAGATCTGAGTTCAAGCTTTGGTCTTGATGACTAGTTGCATGAGCCTGAAAAAGTTACTTACCTTCTTTGACTCAATTTCTTCATCTGTAAAAATGGGGTTAATAATATCTTCATTACCTGGCTGACAGGGTTGTTATGAGGGAAATATTGTGTACCAGTCTACAAATACTAGAACTTGGAGTCTCTCTCAAATTCATAAGGCTTACTGATTGCAGGGTGTTTCAGCTCTAACCTACCATACGCTGCTTATATTTTCTATTTGATTTACCTGTCAGTCCCTATCTATTTCTGCCTATGATGACATCACAGATGGGAAAATGATGAAATGTACCCTAGTGAGAAATGTTCCCTAAAACCTATGGTCCTCAGATGCCTGAGTGACCCTTGTAGAGGTGATGGAAAGAATAACAGGGAACTTGGCAAGGATGAGGGTGCTCAGTCTGAAGGTGGCTCCTACAATATATCTGAACCCTCCTTTCTCTTCTTCATTCCCTGACTTCAGAGATCACTACACTCAAAATTATTACCTCAGACCATTTCCTTTTAAGCCTTGGGCCTTCCCTTGTGTACTGCAGATGTCACCTGACCAGGGCAGAATAGAATAAACCCTTATGTTCCTCATTCTGGACATTTCACTCTTATAATGTAGTCTAGGGGACCACTGGGTTTTTAGCTTCCACTTAATACTTATTAGTTTGAAATGCAATCTAAACTTTGGATTTAAAATAAACAAACAACTGATGTCTAGAATTCCTCATCTATCCTATTTTTGCAAAGTTGATTTTTTGGATCTAAAGTGTAGGACATTAATTTTATTTTTATTAATTATTATTATATTTATTAATTTTTATTATTTTTATTTTCAATTTTGATTAAATTAAATTTGATTTTCATTCAATTTTATCCATCATTTTAGCTTGTTGAGATGTTTGAATCTAGACTCTGGCATTCAAAGCTAGCTATGTGTGTTAGCCTTACATTATTTGAAAATTCAGCATGTATGCTATCAATGCCTTTATCCAAATCATTCATAGGTCAGTGATAGATTTCTGGGACTTTCCTTTATAGAAGACCTTCCAAGCTGACATGGACTATTAATGAGTAATCTTTCAGTCTCTTCATTCAACTGATTCCAAATCAATTAATTTTTAAAAATTTAAATTTAAATTTAAAAATTCAAAAATCAGTTTTAAGAAATCTTTTATACAAAGATAACATGATAAACTTTCTCAAATAATTTGCTAAAATCTAAGTACATTATGGTTCCAGCATTTTTCCTGATCTTCCTTTCTAGTTGCCATGTCAAAAAAAAAAAAGTGAGGTATGACCTGTCTTTGATGAAGTCCTAATGGCTTTTAGTGGTCCTTGTTTATGTTTCTAAGTGCTCACAAATCACATTCTTGATTGGTTTTTATTGGGGAAGTTTAATATTATGATATCGATGGACTTATTAGCGAACCAGTGACAGGAGTTGCAGAGATTCAGAAGGGCATTGAATATGCTCTCTTAACACTCCCTTTTACCAATTCATTATGGCAGACATGTCACACTGAATACTTAGAGCATCTTTCAAGAGAGCAAATCAAGTCAACAAGCATTTATTAAGCATCCACTATGTGCCAAGCACCTTGTTAAGTCCTCAGGATACAAAGAAAGGCAAAAAACACTTCTGTTCTCAAGCTTATAGTCTAATGAGGAGAAAAAATGCAAATAAGTATGTATGAGCAAGATGTGTAAAGGATAAGTTAGAGATAATCTAAGGACAATGAAATAGTATTAAGGGGAACAAGAAATATTTCTTGGGGAATATGAAGTTTTAACTGAAATGTGAAGGAAATCAGGAGATGAAGATGAGGAGTGAGAGAATTCCAGGCATGAGGGACATCCAATAAAAATGCATGGAGATGATAGATGGAGTGTCTTTTGTGAGGAATAGCAAGGTGTTGTTCAGTATTTCTGGGTCATAGAATATGCAGAGGATGTAAGGTATAAGGAGAATGGAAAAGTAGAAAGGGACTAAGTTATGAGGGATTTAAAAGCCAAACATAGGGCTTAACATTTGGTTCTTGGAAATGAGAGGAAGCGATCAGAGTTTAATAGATATAATGACATTTTCAGATGTGGACTTCGGAATTTGATAGCTGGATGAAGGGTGGGTTGGAGTAGGGAGAGACTTGAGGCAGGAATACCAACTAGAAGGCTGTGGCCTTTGGCTTCTCTGGAAGCATAAAACCAGATAGCATCCCTACACTACTGGTTTGTGTCTTCCAAGTTACCAGTGAGATGGAATGGGGGAAGAGGATACCTATCCAAGGCCTGGAGATCCCCTAAAGGGGGATATATATCTCACCCATGCCTCACTGTGGTTATGGATCTGTGGTGATAATGTCCTGTTCTTAAGGATAAATGTTCAAAAATCATTTTTGACAATGAATTAGTATTTTCCCTATAAGGCTGCTATTGGAATTCTTTAAGGCATGTGGCATTTCCTGAAATTTCCAGAGGGGGAGAAAAGGAAGACAGGAAAATAACTGGAGGATGGATTGTAATTGAAATTCCCCTCAGCAAGGCTGAGATGTAAAAGGCCACATTGAGTGCAGTTCCCTCCAAAGGAAAGTGAAA
Organism: Vombatus ursinus; assembly: GCF_900497805.2. Classification (NCBI taxonomy): domain Eukaryota; kingdom Metazoa; phylum Chordata; class Mammalia; order Diprotodontia; family Vombatidae; genus Vombatus; species Vombatus ursinus. The sequence goes on along the minus strand of NW_020954596.1, from coordinate 23,309,399 downwards.
TGCCCAGTCATAAAAGCCTTTCAGACTTTAATATTCTGAAAGGAAAGAATGAATTTCAGAAGAAAAATAAAAACTGTTGTTTTTTTCCAACACATGCCACAGCTTTGTTCCACTGTATATATTCCCTATAATTCTGACCTGGTACTGTAGGCTGAAATAATGGAGATCTGAGAAATTCCTACAGGCAGGTGAATGAGCAAGTTATTTCAAAAACCCTCTCCTCTCTTCTTCTTTCACTTTCTCTCCCCTCCTCTCTTCACTCCTTTCCTGCAAAAAAAAAAGAGAAGAGTGATACTGCAGGTGAATATTTGCCTCCAAAAGAGGACAGACTTTTAAGTCAAAATCGGTCTTTTAAAAGTGATTTTGTGGAACTTCCAGTATGGAAATTCTCGCACTGGTACTGATGGATAACTCATCTGTAACACATGGTTTTAGAGTAACCTAGGGATTGAGAGGTTTAGTGACTTGCTCAGAGTCACCCAGGTAATATGTGTAAGAGAAACAATTTGAATCTACCTCTTCCTGACTCCAGGATTGGTACTCTACTCACTACACCATGTGAGCAAAGTGTTTGTAGATACAAAGCATTTTCATATACATACCTTCTTTGGAGCCATACAATAACCCCCAACCTCTAGAAAAAGATTGTTATCCCTTTTGACTGACAAAGAAATTAAGGCTTAGAGAGGTTAATGGGTTTGTTCAAAGCTATACTCACCTAAGTGACAGGGTTTAACTAGAATGAAAGTCTTCTTCTACCTGGATTAGTTTTCTTCTCATTCTTCTATATTACCTCTTATAGGAAATGCCTCTTCAAGGGAAACACATTGAAGCTACATCTCCATTCTTAGATGCAGAACTGTAATCAAACTGTTTTAATCAGAACTGTAGCTACATTGTGAAGAGCACAATGGTTATCCAAACCATCACAAACATAATTATTGACTGAATGACCAACTCATTTAAGAATGCATATTTTTTCAATTAACAGGCATTTATTTTCTCTTCCTTCCTTATTATTGTCTCCTGACCCTGGGAAAAAGAAAAACAAAACCCTTTTAACAAATATGCAGTCAATCAAAAATTCCCACATCGGTCATGGCTCACCATATGTGAGCAACTCATATTTGTATAGTCCTGTAATGATACAAAGTATTGGTATCAAACTGATTTGCTCCATTAATGGTAGGTGCAGACTTATAACACACATGATATCAGGACCCTGCAATGGGATTTTTTTAGTTACTTTGATCAAGTTTGTCATATGACTGACTGATTAGACCTACCCAAAGGTAACATCTAAACATTTAGACCCATTCTGTCACCAAGTTGATACTTCTTAAAAACTTCATAGATTTATCATCAATTGTCTCTCCACTAATGAAGATTATAATTCCTTTAGGACTTAGAAGATGATTTTTAAGAATTACTCTGGCTAAAACAAATTATCAGACTATAAGCTATGGTCTACTTAGTTACAAGTGAAAGATCGACTCAACCTACTATATCTGGCCAGCCCCAACCCATGCTTCATCTTCCATATGGCCATCCACTAAGATACCAGGGCCTACCATTTTGCCATCTGCCATGATCCCAAATACATACCTTGCCTCAGACTCTATTTTCTACTTTATTTTAGTTAAATTTCATTGTAAAAAATAACAAAAATCTATTTACCTTTCCTTGTATCCCTCCCCTGAGATGGAAAAAAAAGGAAAGAAAAACAAAACTCTTATAACAAATATACATAGTCAAGTAAAACAAATTCCCATTATGACCATGTGCCAAAATATATGTCTCATTTTTGACTCCAAATGCTTCACCTCTCTGTCAGGAATTTATTTATTATCTCTTGTTCCTGTTCTTGCTCTGGGAACAATAAACAACTCAGTAATTTCTTTTGCTACTGGAAAGGGCTCCATTCACAATCCCTGTGACTTTTTAAAGCCCAAGTTCCTTCCATGGCCACGATTCCCTTTTATGTATTATATTCCTCTATTAGAATGTAAGCTTCTTAAAAGTAAACACTATCTATTGTTTGTATTTGTATCTCCAGTGCCTAGTTCAGTGCCTGGCATATAGTAGGTACTTAATATGTTTAACGATTGATTGATTGACTATGAGCCCCTCTGAATTTAACTGAGCTAGTTCTTAGATAGTAGGCCATCACACTTAATTGGCCTTCCTATTTTGTAATAATTGGCCATAGTGCCATTGCCATGGTCTTTGAAAACTTAGATTCACCTGGAAAGACACAAACTGATGCAAAGTGAAGTGAGCAGAATCAGGAGAACATTGTACAAATAATAGCAATATTGTATGATGATCAACTGTGATATTCATATCCAGGGAAAGAACTTATGGAGTTAGAATGCAGATTCAAGCATATCATTTTTCACTTTCTTTATTTTTCCCATATCTTTTTTTTCTTTTGGTCTGTTTCTTCTTTTACAAGATGGAAAACATAAGGAAATATGTTTTACATGACAGCATATATATATAACCTATATCAAATTCCAGCTTAGGGAGGGAGGAGGTGAAGGATGGAGAAAAATGGGAACTCAAAAAAAACTTAGATTCACCTCCTCCCCTCCTCATTTTTCTTCCCTTTCTCCTCTACCTATTTTCCCCCTTCCCTGACCCTGATCCTGCTCTTGCTCCTGGAGTCACTGAAGGTGAATTTCAATGGAAATTTGAGCCAAAAATAAAAACAATCAACTGGAAATGCTAAGAATAGACACTTCTACTGAATACAATTCTAGTTATATGTCAATCCCTATAAGACCACAGTGCATTAGAACTTCTACCCAGTGGTGCTATTATTGGCCCCAAATAATTGAGGAGGGAAGGAAAACAAAGTATAAATTTGAAAGACAGGATAAAATAAAGCATGGCAAAGATAATTATGAAAACCATGAAAGGCACAATGTGTGATGCAGAGTCAATAGCACTGGGATCAGAAACCCTGCTTGGAATGTTAATCTACTACCTAGTAGCTGTGTGACTTTGGGCAAGTCAATTTACCACTGTGAGTTTCTTCTTCTGTAAAATGGGAATAATATTACCTACTCTGCCAATGAATTAAATTCATTGTAAATAATGAATGGGAAGGTGTTTTGTAAATGATGTGAGCTTCAGTTTTTTCATCTACAAAATGAGGATAATGATATCTTCACTATCTGCTTTGTGGAGTGAAGAGAACACTTTGCATTACTAACGTGCTATATAAATGTGACCTTTAACTATTATTATTCTACTGTTCTAATCCTCCAATATGCCAATAGATTTTTCATCCCATTGATGTGTTTACTCTCTTTGATGATGCGGATTGCAAATCATTTATGTCATCTCCCCTTGTGCCTTTCTTGTACATGTCTTTCCAGAAAGCTACCTACCCCAAGGAGTTCATCCAACATGCTAGACATCTTGCACTCTTTCCCATGTAATTGCATGAATATTAACAATTCACCACTAATGATACCCCTGAATACCATAAAATGCCAATCCTCACAGAATTGGGTAAAGAATAAATTAGGAAGAGGAAAAAAAAGGAATATCTCTTCTAAATTAAAGCAATAGCAATAAGAACAATAATAATAAAAGTCAAAGCTCATGAAAGACCGGGACTATGTGGTTTAGAACAGAACTGAGAATAGTTTCCACATGTAATGCTAATTATTTTGAAGTTTCATGATAAAAACAATAGCAACCTCCCCCCCCCCCCCCCGCCAAAAAAACAAAACGATCATTGTGTCCTGGGTAAACTCTGCTCTGAAATTCCATTGAGCTCGTTTAACTTAAGCGATAGATAGGCCTAAGCCAACATTCAAAATGATAAGCAGGAAATAGAAAATCCTCCATTGTCAACAAGCAAAGCCAATCCTTGAAAGAAAAGATTGTTAGAAAATGAAATCCACTGCAGCTGGGGACGTGTGCAATTACTGAATCCTAGATCGAGAGCTGGAAGGACACTCAGGCATCATTTAGAGCAGCCCCCTCATTTCATAGATGAGGAAAGAGGGCCAAAAGGGAAGTAACTCACTCATGGCGATGTGAGGATTTGAATCCAGGTTCTTTGACTCCAGAACTAACACTAGTTCCAAGGAAGAAAGGGAATGGGATTTTTGAACAATCTAACAGGGGATCCTGGAAAAGATCTCGTAATATGAGGCCATAAAAGACAAATTTGTGATGATTAGGGTCTTTTTTTATTTACTCTACTTGACTTTATTGGTAATGGTAATGAATAATGTACAATTAACTTCCTGTTCTTAAGCACCCCCAGCTTCTAGAACAAACAAGATTCAATTAGGTGAACTGTCATATGCAGCTATAGAAATGTAACGGGGAAAAGGGAGTTTGGTCCAGAGGAAGCAGTACTGTGCAGTGACTGGAGTGCAGAAGACCTGAGTTCGAAACTTCACTACTTCTCAGTTGTATCTTTATACTTCTCACTCCTACTCAGGATCATAGCTTTAGAACTGGGGTGGGGGTTAAGGGAATGAGATGATCACTTTTAGTGATCACTTAGTTCAATGACCTCATTTTGCTTGTGGGAAATATGAGGTCTAACGAAGTTGGATTGGTTCAGGATTGCATCAGTCGTAATTAGAAAAGCCAGGACTCAAACCTTGGTCTTCTGAGGGATTCCAAGTGCAGAAATCTTTCCACTGGGACAAGCTGAGTCTTTAATTTGTGCCCTATGAAGTTATAAACTCCATAGAGTGTGATATAGTCAGTGTTTGTTCAGTTTCACAGTTGTCAGAAAAGTGCTTTGTAATTTGTTTTGTCAAACTTTTAAATAGCAAGAGTAGATGGAAAGTGGGGCAGCTAGGTGGTGCGATGGATAGAGTGTCGGGCCTGGAATCAGGAAGACTCCTCTTCCTGAATTCAAATCTGGCCTCAGACACTTACTAGCTGTGCAATTCTGGGCAAATCATTTAACTCAGTTTTCCTCAGTTTCCTCATCTGTAAAATGAGCTGGAGAGGGAAATGGCAAAATACTCCAGTTTCTTTTCCAAGAAAACTGCAAATGGGGTCACAAAGAGTTGGGTATGATTGAAACAACTGAATACCAAAGATGAAGAGTGGGCTCAGAACTAGAAATTCTGGGCTCAGGTAAAGTTTTGCCTCAGTCACATACTAGTTGTGTGATTTTGGACAAGTCATTTATCCTCTCAGCACCCTTGGTCACTCTCTAATACTGTAACTTGAAAGAGAGGTATGAGCTGTATTGGCAAAGGAAGTTTTCCCATTGAAAAATTCCCTTTATACAGTGAAATACCAGGTTCAGTCCTTATCTCTATTTTTACTAAATAAAGAAGAAACAAAGATAAACTTTGCCTACTCCACCATTTTGCCTACTGATGCCAGAAAAGAAGGGGCTATTTATTGTGAATTTCAGGGTGGAATTAACTCCATATCAAGTGAAATATTATTTCAAATTATGTGAACCTACTTGTTTAGCCACTTTTATTTACTTGATTGATAGAAAAAAGCCCTTGAAAATTATTAGGGTTAGAGGTTGGAAGCAGTATAACCATTACTTTTCTGTTATAGTTATTGAAGCAAAGACAGAAAAATAGAAATTTGGTCTCACAGTCAGGAAGACATGAGTTCAAGTCCTGCCTTCAACACATTATGGCTATGTGACCTTAACTACTTAACAACTCAATGACTCAAGCAATTTTCTAGCACTAGAAGCTGCAGAGCAGGTAATGATTTCAATTGAGGTAAGACCCTCCACCAGCAAAAACGTTATTCCCTAGATAGACCCTATACCAATAAAATTGCAAATCAAGCCCCACCCACTCCCCAAGTATGTATTTTTCCGTATTTGCTCTTAATGAACGTCTATAACTCAAAACCTTAGAACAGGTTCTGGAACCTAGAGAATGATGGCCAATATCTCTTCATCTTTGGAAGTGACTATAAGCTTATTTCCCGAATAGTGGGGAGATAGGGATATACCTTGGAACACAAGTTCAGAATCAGAGAACAAATTAAGTTGGAAGAAACAGCCGTGGAGTATAATGATACCATGGTCCGGGGCTCTAGACATAGAAAAGATTATGGAGACAAGCTGTGTTAGAGATACTGTAGCTAGATAGTATACCTGAGAAATGTGACTACCCCCAAGTCTAAGCTTGGGGCAGTTTTCTTTTATTCAGACTGCTAAGGATGTTACCATGGTGAATCACCTCTGAATTTGCATAGAATATCCCTTGTGAATACATATTTTGATATAGGTAAACCTCATTTTATTGTGCTTTGCCTTATTGCTCTTTGCAGATATTGCATTTTTTAACAAATTTATTTTATTTTTTTATTTTTTATTTATTTTTTTTTCTTGGTGAGATTTTTGGGGTTAAGTGACTTGCCAGAGTAACACAGCCAGTAAGTGTTGTTATGTTTCTGAGGCTGGATTTGAACTCAGGTCCTCTTGACTCCGGGGCCAGCTCTCTATCCGCTGTGCAACCTAGCTGTCCCCCGGTTTTTGCAAATTGAAGGTTTGTGACAACCCTGTCTTGAGCAAGTATATTCCAACAGCACATGCTTACATGTCTCTGTGTTATATTTGAGTAATTCTTTTAGTATTTCAAAATTTTTCATAGTTATTTATATCTGTTAGGGTGATCTGTGATCAACTGATTTTTGATGTTACCATTATAATTTTGGGGGAGCACTACGAACCTTACCTATATAAGATGGCAAACTTAATCAATAAATGTTGTGTGTGTTCTCACTGCTCCATTGATCGGCTATCTCTCTCTCTCCCTCTCTTTGGGTCTCCCTACTCCCTGAGACACAACACTATTGAAATTAAGCCAGTTAATAACCCTACAGTGGTTTCTAAGTGTTCAGGTGAAAGGGTTAATCAACTTGACAAACTTCATATGTTGTCTTATTTTAATACCACTGCCACACCCACCTACAGCAACCACCACCTTGATCAGTCAGCAGCCATCAAAATTGAGGTAAGACCCTCCACCAGCAAAAACGTTATGACTTGGGGCAGCTAGGTGGCGCAGTGGATAGAGCACCAGCTCTGGACTCAGGAGGACCTAAATTCAAATCAGGCCTTAGATACATAACACTTACTAGCTGTGATTCTGGGCAAGTCAACAGAAAAAAAAAAAAACAAAAAAACACATTATGACTTGCTGAAGGCTCAAATGATGGTTAGCATTTTTTAGAAATAAAGTATTTTTAAAATTATAGTATGTATATTGAGGGTTTTTTTCGACATAGTACTATCAAACACTTAATAGACTGCAACATAGTGTAAACATAACTTTTACATGCACTGAGAAACCAAAAAATTCATGTGACTTATTTTATTGTGAAATTTACTTTACTGAGGTGCTCTGGAACTGAATCCACCATGTCTCCAAGGTATGCCTGTATTATGATGTATATCTGATTTCATTGATCTGAGTACTTTCTCAAATAGTACAGTTTGAAATCCATCTTTGACTACCCCTCACAGCTCTTATTCATGTTCTAGCATAAATTCTCCACAGGGAGAAGGCCTTCTTGTAGATCTCTTGATAATAGAACGCATAGTTTGTCCATCAATTAACTCTCCCTCATTCTTGCCATGGGACTAGCCCATGTTTTTTCTGGTCATACATCTTTCTGATGACATTCTTTGTCACATCTCTCAATGCAATTCTTTTTGATAAAGTATTGTAACCTGCTAATTTCCCATCATTCATCTGTGGAGCAATTTGCAATATGAATTCTTCAGAGACTGGCATTTCATTACTCAAAGCTATGCAGTCAAACTTCTGCCCTTTGGATAAAGATGGGCCTTTTTTTTTTTTTTTTAAGAATGAGGTATGGGACCATTAAAAACAATCTGGAATTTCCCTTCTTCCTGTTCAATTACGGGCTAGCTCATTTATTAATTCAGTCAGTTAACCAATCAATAAGCATTTATTAAGTACCTACTATGTGCTAAACATTGTGCCAGATACTGAGGAAACAAATACAATGAATGAAACAATCCCTGCTGAAAAGATCTTACATTCTAATGGGCAACAAAAGAAATATATATGTATATATATATATACATATATATTTCTTGAAGTAATTTTACATATAAGAAATACATATGAACATATACATATATAAGATCCTTTCTATATACACATTATATGTGTGTGTATGTATTACAAACACACATATCTACTATTGACCATTGGAACGTAAGGTCCTTTCAAGTAGGGACTGTTTCATTTATTATATATATATATATGTGTGTGCGTGTGCATGCATATATAAACATATTTATATACATATGTATACATATAGTTACATGCCCATATATGTATATGTATCTATCCATATAAGTATTTATATATTTATACATAGATAAGCATATACAGAATAAATCCAAAGGGGATAAATATAAATAAATGCAAAGTAGTTAAGCCTGAGATAGTTGGAGGGGAGAGCACTAGCGATTGGTGGAATTGTTCATTTGTAGCATCTAAGTATGTGTACTATTGGAGAAGTGTGGATTGCCCATCCAACTATATATCATAGTCTTCTCAATGGACAGGTTACATTAATTTGTTTTCATTCCTATGTGGGTGGTTAGGACAAACCCTTTTAAGTGGTTCTGTATTTCATTGAAAGATTGCCATATTCCAAGACTTACTGCAATCAGTACAATGTTGTATGCAAACAAGATCTCCCCACCTATAGGAAATCCCTGTTTCATTTAGACAAGAGTCATCCTCCATGATGTTGTTAAATATCTTTGATAAGTATACATTTTCTTGTTTTTTTATGTAATTGATATTAGTAATCAGTTGTTATTAATAATTATAACTAATATTTTATATAGTACTTTAAGATTCATAACATTGTACATGTTATCTTGATCGTCACAACAACTCTATGAGGGAGGTATATTAGTTTCCTCATTTTACAGATGGGGATACTCAGGCTGGGAGTGGTGAAGCAACTTCCTTACGGTCACACAGAAAATATATGAAGTGGAATTTGAACTCAAATCTTTCTGATTCCCGGTCCAGCCCTCTTGTTCACTGTATCACCCATTTGCCTCTAGTTAACTCGGATATTACACCTTTGAAAGACTCTTCTATGATTTTGCCATATATCCTGTTGAAGAGTGTCTGAGGTGGTGTTTATCTTCACCAAATCATGTTTATGATTTTTGTTTTTTGCTTGTTATAAACTAACAATAAAAGACCTGAGCTCTATACCTTTCAGCCAATTGAATATCCATTGTGACAACTATAGTGAAGCCTGAAGAGAGGCAATGAGGCAACTAATTCATCAGATTGTCCTCAGTGAGCCAAGCAAGGTCAGGGACCAAGATTGTTGGTTCAAGAGATGTTGTAGCTGCCCCCACTGATAGCTCTCACATTAGACCATAGATGGCTGTGCACTCCTCAGATAAAGAACACATAGGAAAGATTTCCCTGTCTGAATTCCCAGAACTCCTCAGAGAAAGAGGAGAACCCAGCCTTTCTTCTCCACTTTCACATTCTCATTCATTATTTTTTCCACTAAAACTTCTGCCTCTAAGGCTGAAGTTAGTATCGTTTCCCATCTCAAAACCTACCTCAGTTTCTCCATCTGTAAAATGACAGGGCTGCACTAAATGATCACAGAGATTTCATTCTACTCTAAAGTCTCTGATCTTATAAAAAGTCATCTGTATTCCCACAATGATATCACCTCAATGGGGGCAGGGAGGATGAGAGGAAAGAAGATGGTGGACAAACTATTCCTACTATTTCTCTTCATTTCTTCACTTTCTTTTCAATTGTTTTAGTTGTTTTGTTCAGAGCTCCTCCTTGAGGTTAAGTACTTACTGTGTGTGTGTGTGTGTGTGTGTGTATTTGTGTGTGTGTGTATGTACTTTCTGCTCATATTTCAAGGATCTGTCATCTAAATTCATTGCATTCTGAGGGAGAAGTACCTTTTAGGAACAAGGGCAATGGAGATGAGAAACATTCTGCTCTGCCTATTTGGAAAAGTACTTTATTAAAAAAAAATCTAGTCCAGTCACTTTGTCCCAGATATCCTCCTAACGCTTAAGATGTTACGTAATGAAAATGTGTCAAACCCTGGCCTACCAGCCCCAAACACTTGAACTCCAGAGTGCTACTGACTCAGAATAAAATATAATTGGAAAATATTCAATGAAACAAACAAAAATACACTATAACATGGTTAATTTGTATTTTTCTAAGTCAATATGTGGCCATCAGAGAGCCCTTTCTTTTTGAGTTTGGTACGATTTGTAAGCACAGCTAGGTAACGATAGAAAGCTGGGCCTGGGGTCAAGAAGACCTGAGTTCAAATCCAGCTTCAGATACTTACTAGCTATATGACCCTGGGCAAGTCACTTAGCCTTATTTCCTTCAGTTTCCTCATTTGAAAAATGAGCCGGAAAAGGAAATGGCAAACCACTCCAGGATCTTTGCCAAGAAAACTCTTAATGAGGTCATGAAGATGTGGACGTGACTAAGCAACAAAAAACATCTGTAAGGTTCAAAAATCCCTTTCTTCCCATCAGCCCTATGGCTGTTAGTTCAAGCCCTATTTTCCCTGCTTTGGAGATGGGGAAACTGAGGCTCAGGGAGGGTAAATTATTTGTCCTTGCTCACATAGCTAGTACTTAGGGCATCCAGGATTTGAATCCTAGATTTCTAACTAAATCACATTGATTCTCTTTAAGCCACTGGACCATTCTATGCCATTTTCTACTTCACTTCATTCACTCCCTACAAATTTTACAGGCATTCTGCAATGATGCTACACCTTGTCCAAGTCAGAGACTCAGACCTCTGAGAGCTCTGCCAGAAAAGCCAACCCTGAGGCGATCAGTGCATTTCATGGCTAGCACTCTCTGCTGTTCATGAGTCCATTTTGCAGCAGCAGAGATGTTACCCACTGCTCACTGGTGGGCTGGCATTCAGTTGGCCTCCACTACAATTTTAGCTCATTTTGCTTGCGCATCATTTTCTTGAGGACCCCTTTTGGAGGTCAGTGTTGAGTCAGGATACTATACATAAGCCTGCGTATTTAGAGGCATAAGCAGCTTTTAAAAGCATTATGAAATGAAAGCTTTTCTGCTGAAAAAAAAATGCTACTTGAAAAGGAAATTGACCCTAGAATTTGTTAGAATTTGACCTTATCCTTCTTCCTGATCCATTATGAGGTTAACTCTATGGGCCCCTTAAATTGGCTACTATGCTGAAGACTCCCTGACATCTGTCTCTTTGCAGTTTGCTGTGAATAATTGAAGCAGAGGAAAGCAATGAGATGACTGTGGGGGAAGAGAGTAGGGTATTTAGCGATGCTTTCAGTGTCTTTTTCTTTTAGCCATCTGGGAACTGCAGATCAGACCAAATAGAGCCAGTAAACAAAACCAAGAACTTCGTGATCCTTGTCAGTAACAAAGCAAGTCAGGATGTGGGACTGATACCCTGGCCCTGGGTCAAAAGAAATGAGAAGGACCAAGAAATGCCAACAGCCAAGAAGGAATTATACCTGGAGGAGGTGGCCATTATGTGCATGGTTTATGATAGCAGTACCAGTGACTAGAGGCTATTGGTGATAGATTGGCTAACTCTGCTTCTGTTGAGGATGAGTACAGGCCCTAACAGTTATTATATGAACAAGGATGGAGAGCGGTATTAGATAATTTTATTTTCCATGGTAATAGATTTCGAGGCTCCTCACAATGCTGTGTAAATGTTTCTTGCTCCCTGAAATTTTAGTTATCTTGTTAGGATGCCCAGGGTTTGCATCTCATGTCTGTGTTCTCCAGGGAGAGTGTTTTTTGGGGAATTCCTATACTGTTTTCCTGGGAATAGGGCACTTCAGACTCATACAAGTCAGCATGGAAAACCCCCGTGACAAGAAGAGTTGACCTCTAGGGGTTGCCACATGCCTGATGTGCCCATATGTTCCCCTTCTTCTTAGGACAGGGATTCTGAACTTATATTAAAGTATTTTGATAATTGCATTTCAGTATAATTGGGTTCCCTATGTCTTTTATTTTGTGCATTTTAAAATATTATTCTGAGAAGGGGCCTATCATTTTTATCATACTGACAGAGATTCATGACAAAAACAAGGTTAAGAACTTCTGCCTTGGAGTTTTACCCTAAGGGAGGAAGTCTAGCCTCTAGTAACCCCAGTCATACAGCAGAGAAATACTGAAAACAAGTTTACTGAAGTTTTCTTCCTCCTACATTTTGTTTTTGTCAGGCTTCAGAGAGAAAATATAGTTGCTAATAATGAATATTGAACATTTATCCCTATGTCTGACATCTTTGTGGCATCATTCTATAAATGATTTATATTAGCAAAGGATTTTTCCTACAAAAGTATGCAGGTTTCCAGTGGGGCATTAATATTGCTGCTTATTTATATGTTTGTCTTTTTGGCAGCTAACCATGTAACTGGGAAGATAGTTGAGCTACCCAAAAACTATAGTACACCAGACCCTTGAATAATAATAGCTAGCATTTATAGAGAGTTTTAAGACTTGCAAAGCAAAAGATCTCATTTTATCATTAAAACAATCCTGGGAAACAGAAAAAGGCAAGGAAACTGAGGCAGGCCCAGGTTTAAGTCACTTGTATGAGGTGCCTAGGGTCACCCAGCTAGGGAATGTCTAAAGTGGGATTTGAACTCATCTGCAGTTTCAGCACACTATTCATTATGCCATCTCACTGCATGAATCCTCAATGGAAAATAATCATGAAAAATTTATTAATAATTGATTCTGGAGGCAGCCTTGTATACAAGCAGAACAGGTGACTATAGGATTTCAGGGGAACTGGAAAGGCCCCAATTCCCCACCCCATCACGAGGCCTTCCTCATCCACTGGCTGATGGCTGATACAGAACCATCAAAGCTACATCCAACTCCCTTAAAAGTTATAGTGCAAATGTTCCTGGGAGAGCAGACATATTAAGTTATCCCTCATCTGTATCTTAGTGTGAAGAAAGGCCATTTGACAGCTGATTTGCATAAAGGGGTGGAAGGAAACACAGGGAGGTCAGTAGACACCAAGGATGGGAAACATCTGTGGAGGGAGAGAATAAACAGGAAGACTGGGGGTGTCAAGGAAAAATTTCATCTATTTCAAAATCTTCCTGTGGGCCAGCCTGAGGAACTGCAAAAAACAGAAGGTCTGACTGGTCTGTGACCATGCATACCACTGGTGACTCATCCAGGTAATGCATAGTAATTAGCTGGCTTGTTCATAGCATCATAGTCACAGAACCATAAAGCTGGGATGAACCCAAGAGGAAATTTAATCTGATTCTTTATTTTTTTTCAGATAAGGAAACTGAGACTCATATAGAGGCTTCATACACACAGTAAATGGCAGATCTAAGATTTGAACCTAGCTCTTCCTGCTCCAGGTCCACTGTTCTTTTCACTATTCAAGAAGAACTAGTAGAATGAGCATTACCAACAAAACAATTGAAGCCAAATGCTGGGAAATTGTAGTGAATGACCAAACTTGGCCTCAAAAAAGGGCACCTCCTCCAATTTCTTTAAAGGGGTGGAGGACTATAGGGGTAGAGCACTGCATATACTGTCAGACTTTTTTATGTGTTAGTTACTTTTGCCAGATGACTTAAAAAAAAAAAACTTACAGGGGATGGTTGTGGGAAGGGGGAAAAGGAAAGGTACACTGGGAAATATTAGCACTATAAAATAAAAATGAAGCAATAACATGTATTGGAGAGAGAGAGAGAGAGAGAGAGAGAGAGAGAGAGAGAGAGAGAGAGAGAGAGATTGAAATGGAGACCTGGGTTCTCTAGCTCTGACACTGGCTTTGGGACTCTGAACAAGTCACTTAAACTTTTTGAGGTTATTTCCTCAGCTTTAGAATGGAGAAAATGATATTTGTCTGATTTTCCTTACTGGGTTGTTGTGATGAAAGATCCCTATGAACCTTAAGAAATATGATTTCTAAGTCTCTGGTTTCTGGGTACATCAATCTATCATATCTCACTGACTTTTCTTGACTTAGCAATGTTTCATAAGATCATAGATCTAAAACTGAAAGGTATCTCAGAGGTCATCTATTCAACCCCTTCATTTTACAGATAAGAAAACTGAGACTGAAAAATAGAGACTGACTTTCTCAAGATCACACCAGTAGAACCATCAGAGACAACATTTGAACTCAGGTCCCCTGACCTCAGAGCCAATGCTGATTTCATAGTATCTTGCTTCCCTGACTTGACCTCTTTCCTGGACCAGCAATACCTATCTAATTTATCTAGTGTAGTTTATCCATCCATAACTGGCTTACTTTCATATATGACTTACAACATGAGCCAAATTTATTGAAGACACATTAATGCATGGTTGGTAGATCAGTGAATTAATCTAACCATTCTGTCAAGGCAATTTGGAACTATGCCTCCAAAATTCACTAAATACTGCATACCTGTTGACCCAGAGATATCACTACTAGGTATATGTTCCACTAAAAGCAAAGAAAGAGGAGAACACATGTGTGAAAAATAGTCATAGCAGAACTCTTGGTTACCATAAAGAACAGAAATCTAAGGGAAATGGTTATCAATTGGGGAATGGCTAAACAAATTATGATATGTGAATTATTAGAATACTATTATTCTGTAAGAAATGATAAAAGGGAGACTTTCAGAAGAGTTTCAGAGAAACTTAGGAAGACTCATATAAACTGATACGGAGTGAAGTGAAAAGAACCAAGAGAACAATTTTGTAATAACAATACTCAGCAAGTGCCAAGACCCTGTCTCACTCAATGTCCGGGCTTGACCATTCCTAGACAAATCTGCCCCGAAATCACCAATGTTCTAGTGTGACAAATAAGATAAGACTTTCTGGGGATCCTAGAACTTTTGGCCTTACATCAGTTGGGGATACATTCACCTGGAGGGATCTAGTTCCTTCTAACTGTAATGACACTCGTGAGCTCAAGGCCAGCCACACATAGTAGAGTGTATAAAACAGGACAGATGGCTTCTGCTCTAGGCTCAGATCTCACAAGCCCTGTTCATTAGTAACACTCTTGTTGACACTGACCTTTTGGACCTTAGACTTTGGCTTTTAGACCTATGGTGCATGCTTTTTCTCCTGTCTTAACTCATATACCAGGATTATATCTCTTTCCTACCTGGTATATGGTGTGTACCTGATAATAACAGCCATCTGAACTTCTGACATATACTTTCTCAGAGAAAGATGGTCATTGGATTTAGGTCCAGCCATCTGACTTAGTCCTCTTATTTTATTCATGAAGAAATTGAGAAACAGAGTGGTTAAGTAATTGGTCTAAGGTCACCCAGAAGCATATAGTAGAGTTAGGATTAATACCCAGATACCCTGACTCCAATTCCAGAGTTTTTCTGTTGTTGTTGCCGTCAATACCTCAGAGAGGACCAGGATCTATAGGTACAAAAACATTTACATCTTATTTCTTTGTTATAGCCCCAAACTGGAAGCCAAGCAAATGTTCATTAATTGGAAAATGGCTGAACAAATCGTGATTTATGAATGTGATCCTCAAATTTCCTTTAGTTATTCACACAATGTAGGTGCCTAATAAATGGCACTTAAATGAATGAATAAATGTAGTATCCCTATGGGTCTTCCTGGGTAAGCGACTTCCAGGTCCTGTCCTTTCTTGCCTTAATACTTCCTGATTCCTAATGCACACACACACACACACACACACACACACCCCAAGCAGATTTCTGGAGTGCTTATAGAGTTAAACTGACTGGTTCCTATGGGTAGTATTTTAAAAGAAGTAACAGAGTAGCAAATATTAAAAAAAAACTGGGAATAATAAATTTTATTCTAATACTTTGTCAGTGTTGCTGGTTGTCAGGTAGTTGGGGTGTTAGGATCTAGTGGGGAAAAATACTGGACTTAAGAGTCTGATAGTCTGACTTTGAGGCTCCTTTAGCAAGGATCTAAATCCTTTTGTGCGGTATATGGAGGGTACAAAGATGCATAGCATCTCTGTGGTGTGAGGGATTGCCGAACCCTTTTCAGGGCTGCTCATCCATATTTGGGTGTCTACCTCTCACCCAACTCTCAGTTGTGGCTCCAAGAAGCTGTAGCATGTGCAGTGGCTCAGTAACATAGTCTTGGCAGAAAAGCTAAACTAGGTTGAGGGTGAGTGACCCTGTTGGTGAGTTAGGGGGATGTCTTCCCAAACATGTGAAGACTTCTCCCAGCAGAATGGGCAGATGAGAATAATTTGTTCCAACAGACATGAAGATGGCTAAAGCTGGCATTGTGGAGTGCTTAGAGCTTGGTCAGCCATTGAAGATGCCAAGGTCCCCCCACCCTGCATGCTGGACGGTCATCAGTCATCAGTCATCCTGACTTTTGTCTTGCCACTGGACTTCAATGACTCAGGAAGAGAGAGTAATGCTGACAGTTTATGCAACCCTGCCTCACTAAATCCAATTCATGCACAAGTCAAGACATCAAACTGTGATGTCACTGGTCTTAAAAAAAATGAAGAACCAACAAAAACAATAACAACAACCACAACCACAACTCCCTTTGGTTTTCAGTCATGGTTCATCTATAAATAGGGCTAATGATACTTAGAGTACTCGTCTCATGGAGCTATCAGGAGAATCAGATGTGACAAGTTTGCAAATTTGCTTTGTAATCATCTAGCTTTCCATGAATGAGTTGCCATCATTATTTGTACTAGGGAGGGAGCTTCCATCTTTAACCAGCTCCTGGATTTCATCGCCTATATGGTACGGAAAATATTTGCTCATGTATGCAACATATGCTTTTCACTAAAAGCATCTGCAGATGTGTTTTTGTGCCACACTCCTGGGCAAACATGGAGGCAGTGGAGAGCCAGAGGAAGCATCTGGCAATAATTTGGGCATCTGCATATTTTAGGAGGCCAGTCAAATGTAACCATATGGTGGGTTTTGTTTGGTTTTGTTTTCTCCTCAGCTACACTTGACAAAAGGGAATACCTTAGGATAGTGTAATAAATTTTAGCCATATGCAGGGTGTACCCAAAATCTAAGTGCAGTTAAGCTTTAGTTGCTCAGAACTGCACTAAGACTTTTGGGACACCCCACATGTTGTGATGAAGATTGCTTGCATATTGCCAGGAATATCTGTATTGTTTCACTGAGCTGTGAGATAGCAACTGGCACCTTCCAGTGATATTAATTGTCTAAGCATTAATATCTCAAGATGTTGGTTGAATATGATCTAGGCAGGCTGCACTTAGTAGGTCACACTTTTTTGTTGCAACCTACCCCTTTTCCCCAACACACACATATACACACATGCACACACAATTTACATAAATATAAATGAGGGTTTATATTTATTGCCAACTAAGATTAAAGTTCACTGACTACTATTGGGAGATTATTACTCAGGAGACAAAAGCAATCACATGATCTACCAAATAACTTCTTTGTGCAAGGGAATTTTAGCACTATTACAGAGCCTAAAATCTACTTTCACTAACATTTATACCAAAAGAGATGGCAGTGGATCCTACCACTACGGAGTTGCACATTCAGCTTTTTCAGGTAAAAGACATTCAAGCTGACCCAGGAAAAAGGAACCTGTAGCCAGCAGGTTACAGGAACAGCAATCCTTTCATAGGCCTCGAACTCCCATCTTTGAAGGCATCTTCTGTACAACAGAGAAGGAAGTAGACTGAGAGGGGAAAAATAATCCACTTCAAAATGAGTCCTAATTTCATTCACCTATCACTCTCCACCTATTTCCAGATGGCCAAAGTAAAAACCCCTTTTTATCTCTAAGATCATGTTTTCTACCTACCTTAGTTTCTCTTCTCACTGCCTCCACCCTACCCCAGAAACCTTCCGCTTCTGGCCTGGTCTAGCTGAAACTTTTAGTATAAAGGTCAACTCATTTTGATTCAAAAAGTAAGTAGCATCTCATGTGTTACCTCAGTTTCTATGTTTGAAAATTTAAGGGCATTAGTCCAAATGCTCTTCAAATTCCCCTCTATCTCTAAATCCTGTGAATATTAGATCCTAGAAAGATGACAACTGCTTTGTTGCTTCTTCCTTCTTAGAGTCTCACTGAGAGGTAGAGGGAAATAAAATGTGTCTGTCCTTATTGTGATTTCACCTCCCTTCTACATGGACTACGACCAGGAAAGACTCTTTGTGGTTTAGCATCACTTTGCAATTTCTGCTCAAGTTTTCTTAAGCCAAGCTTGTTGTCCACCAGGTTAAGGAGGGGGCACCGTATTCCTTCAGGTGACAGCACTAGCTGAGACCAAAGAGACCGTCCCATTAATAGAAAGCTATTTCTTCGGTCCGGGAACATTAAGCAAGTATTCCCTAAGTCCTAAGACTTTCATTCCCCCAACCAATCAGCATGCTACTACACAGCTGAAGTTCAAACAAGTGATTTAATAGTGACCACACTAGATATCTAGACCTTCAGCAAACGAATCAACAAACATTTGTTAGGTGCCTTGTCCTCCCTACTCCCCTGACAGCATTTGAGGAAACTTGATAGGGGGAGTATCCAGAGGACTCAGGCACAGGCTAGTGTCTTTGCCCAAACCTCATGTTCCATCTACGGTCTACTTTTCTGAAGGAAAATCTATATGTTGATTTTTGCTCCCTCTAAATTTTGGTGCACTAGAACAAAACATTTATCACCCTGCTGTAGTTTCAGCTTTGCCAATACTCTCTGTATACTCTTTATACATTGAAGCTAAAATTGACCTTAGAGTTCATCTAGTTAAATATCTTCATTTCATTCATGAGCAAACAGTATAAGCAGCTCTAAATTGACCCAAGGTCAAATTGTGAGTTAATAGCAGAGGTAGATCTAGCATCCATATGTCCTGACTCCTAGGCCAGTGGCTTTTTCCTCTCATATTTTTAGTGTTAGCCCATACTTCTTTCATAGATTAAGGCTATGTGCCAGTTGACGGAAAAAATAGACACCCTGGTTTCTACAGTTGGCCTGTTCCATCTGCCATTATGCATTTCTATTAAAATCTGTTTACTTGTGTCATGCCATCTATAATCAGTAAAATGGTATAATAAAACACTTTGGACACATATTTGTGGCAAAAGTGTTTTCTGATTGCTCTTCTAAGGTTAATTACTCACTGCTGGGTTGATAATATATGAACAGCAGCATATGAAGGGGGAGTTTTTAGTTTCATGTATTTATAATCCTATGACCTAATCATTAAAAAAATAGGGATATTCACTTTCCTAAGATTGGAAAATGGCTTGGTAGAGGTTAGACACTCTGGAAGGCTTTCTGATAAAGTCCTCCACTTCATCATCATTACATGGAGCTTATCTCAGTTTTTCCAAGGATATTATACTTAACTGTACTGGCAAATCCTACCAAAATATAAAGGTTTTGCTTCCAATAGTTAGCTCCCCAAAGAAGAGTAATGAATAGTTAGCCATATGAAATGTAGATTCAAATCACTGGAAGTAAGAGAAGTGCAAATCAAAATGATTCTGAGGTTTTACTTCACATCCAAAAAACTGGCAAAGATGAAAAAGAAAGATGGGCATAGGTTGTTGGAAATATAGGTACATTGATGGCCAGTTAGTGACTGTGAAATGATCTAAAAATTATGGAAATTTGGAATTCCATACAGGAAATAACTAAGATATCCATACCCTTTGACAGAGATTCCACTGTTAGGCATATACATATTCCAAGGAGGTCACTGACAAAAAATAAAGGTCCTATATACACCAAAATATGAATAACAGCACTTCTGGGAGTAGCAAAGAACTAGAAACAAAGGAGATGCCCCTCAATCAGTGAAAGCCATGGCATCAGAATAGAATGGAGTATTATTGTGCTATAAGAAAAGAACTGAGGAAAAGGGAAGTAAAAAGAACCAGGAGATCAATATACAAAATGACTACAATCATTGTCAGTTTCATTGACACCAGACAGTATCATAGAACAAATACCTTGTCTAGATTCCCATTCTTTGGAAGTAGTGGTAGATTCTCCCTCCCTTACCACCCCCACCCACTTTTTACTCTTACATCAAGTCATACTTCCTGGTAGCAATAACAGAATTAATCAGCACCAAAAACAATAGATTACATTTTAAAGAACTTCAAAATTGACAAAACACTATTCCCAACAATCTCGCTATTGCCAATTTACAGATGAAGAACTGCGAAGACTCAGAGAAGTTGTGTCTTGCTCCCGGTGGCAGGTGGCAGGACAAGCACTTGAGCTGAGGCCCCTGCCTCCTGGGCCAGTAGCTGTAATATGTGCCATTGCCTCCCTTGTAAAGCTGACTCCTTTGCCATTTTGGTACTTATCTCTGCATGGTATGCATTAATTCCATGAAATTGATTCATTTCACTTGGCTTCCCTCTGATGGCGTCTTTGGCGCTTGACAGTTTAACCACAGTGCTCCCACCACCATTTAATGAGGCCCTTACATGATCAGTGGGAGTCCAAGTTGGAATCCCACACAAGGTGCTGGTGGGGACTAAAAGGGGGGCTTAGCTGAGGGGAATGGAGAGGGCTGGATAAAGGCCAGTGCTTCAACCAATAGAGAAAAATGTTGTGGTCTCCATTTCCCAAAATTCATTCTATGGATCTGCTGTGTAATATATACTCCCTACTGATAGACATGGCTTATTAGCTCCCACCATCAATATGTCAAATTTTACATGTAAATACTCTGAGGCGCTGGGTATGTTACATGGTGAAGCATTTTGTGGCAAGTCTGTAAATATAAAATGTACAGTGGAATGGTGTGATGTTGTCCCATAGGGCAGGCATTCTGAAAAGTACAACATGATGTGAAATTCATGGGAAAATCTCAAAGGGAAGTAGAATGATGTAGTGGAAAGACTGCTGGATTTGGAATCAAGGTTCCCAACTTAAAATCTCAGCCCAGTAACCCATGACTTGGATGACCTTGGGCAAATCGTTTCACAGTGGGCTTTACTTTCCTCACCTGTGAAATGGGAGTGCTTTATTAAGTGACCTCTAAGATATAGCTCTAAACACAGGATCCTTAGAAATGCATTAGTTGGAGGATTAGTTAGTTCAAATCCATGCCCATGAACTAAATTGATGTTGAAATCATAAATGTTGTGATATTAGGAGTTAGAGAGGCTGCAAGGTTTCTGCTTTTGCCACTAACTTGGGTCATAGGGCATGTCATTTAATTTACCCAAACTTCCTTTTTCTCCTATGTAAAATAAGAGGATTGGATTGAAACCAGAATAGGCTTCCCGTGACAGCAGCCTTTTCATTGCTGGAGGCCTTCCAGGGGAGGCCAGATGAACATTTGTTGGAGATATCGGACAGAGGATTTCAGTTTGAACATTCATTGGACTAGATGATCTCTTGGGGTCTTCTGAGATTATCTGGTGTGTGTGTGTGTGTGTGTGTGTGTGTGTGTGTGTGTGTGTGTGTGACTTAGTGATTTCTAAGGCTCTTACCTCCCCGATTTAGTATTCCATAAGTCTATGGACTCTGAAATGTCTCTGGAAAACAATGAAGACGCACACTTTTCGCACAGAAACCTGCCCCTCCCCCACATCCCACCACCCCATCACACACACTGAAGATGGCTCTCAGAACTCTAAGAGCAGGAATGTGTTTGGGGCCCTCAGAACTCTAAGAGCAGGAATGTGTTTGGGGCCTTGACAGAATTCTCCCCACAGTTGTCCGCTAGCTCCACTTTTTTCAGAGCTCTCTCAGTTCTGATTACATCAGGGAGAGAGCCTCCAATAGAAGTTGATTGTTTTAGGTATTAAACCTCTTTTTCACACCTGCCAATCTCCCTTCTGGCCAGGAGGGTATGAGGCAGGCTCAGCGCCGTCTTCCAGAAGCAGCATCAATGTTCCAGACATGCAGGTGTGGGGTGGAGCCATATCAGGGGGAAAGACAGTAAGTGTTCAAAACCTTGAAACCTTGGATCCTGAATCCAGGAATCAGGAAAGTTTCTTCTGCTTCTGAGGACCATCAATTGTTGCAAAGGGGTTTGAAACCATGGGCAGACTTTGTTAGCTCACCTCCCATTATCTTCCTAGCAATAATGATAACATGCCCTTGTGCTTTCTGGTTCCAGTGAGGATAGCTTGTGTAGGGAAGAGAGAGGAAATAATTTTAATCTGTTCTCCAGTTTCTGTTTGACATGTTCAGTCTGGGGAATTCTAGGAGGTCAGAAGGCAATCAATGAAGGATTGTTTTCTATGGTCAGAATTAAGTAGCTCTCCCCTCTGGGATGGGGAGAGAAGGGGAGAGAAAGAGAGACAGAGACAGAGACAGAGACAGAGAGACAGAGAGAGACAGAGAGACAGAGACAGACAGAGAGACAGAGACAGACAGAGAGACACAGAGTGAGTGAGACAGACAGACAGAGAGACAGAGGCAGACACAGAGCCACAGAGACAGAGACACAGAGATAAAGTGAGATAGAGACAGAGAGACAGACAGAGAGACAGAGACAGACAGAGAGACACACAGAGAGTGAGACAGACAGAGACAGACAGAGACACAGAGGCTGACACAGAACCACAGAGACGGAGACAGAGACAGAGAAAGAGACAGAGACAGAGAGACAGAGATAGACAGAGACAGGCAGAGAGACAAAAAGAGAGAGGGAAGGGGGGGAGAGAGACAGAGAGACAGAGAGAGAGAGAGAGAGAGAATGAGAATATTAGAGGTGGAGGGAGTACAATAGTGATTCAGTAGTGGCCATGAAAAAAAAAGTTGAATTTAGAAATGTTCTCCAACCAACCCCTTTTTTTTGCACACCAAGGTGTCTGTAATATACCAGCAACAATTTACAGATGTTTAAAAATTTAAAGAATTTGTTTGCAGTTTTGGTGTGTTTATACATGCCTCCATAGAATGATTTTCCCTTTATCAGAACAAGAGAAGGTCCTAAGCAGCAGAGCTGGCTTGCTTGAATGATCAAGCTTGTTCTAGCTATGATGAGGTGAACCACCAGAGCTAAGGAAAACTGCCACAGCCTGAAAAGTGCCGTGCAGATGATACGGAGAGCTGTAGTCAGAGTACTGAGTGCTGAGAGGCTACTGAAACTCTGCCCTGTTTTCCTTAGTTTTCAGGAGCCTGGAGAGATGAGAAAAGCTTCTTCTGCCTACCTTGGAAGAAAAGAGTGGGAATATGTTAGAAAAATGGTTGCTGAAAATGTTTCACTTGTTTTTCCATTTAGTGGAAATAGCATTAGTACTGGAGTCAGAGCAACACGGATCCAAATCTTGTCTCTGATAATTATGATATGTGTGACTTTAGGCAAGTCGCTTAACCTTCTTGCCCTCAATTTCCTCAGCTGTAAAATTAGGCAGTAGGACTAGATGACCTTTGAGATCTCTTCCACCTCTGGATCTATGATCCTATGATTCTGTTTCAATTAAATGCTTTTGTTAATTCTCTATTGTTGTTTGCCTAGCTTTCTGTTTGCATGATAATAACTGCATATATAGACCCAAGTTGATTTTAGAGGCTCCTAGTTTCACAGTGAAGGGAAGAGCACATTTACCACAAAATATCCTGCCCTGTACTCCCCACACACATGCAACAAACAATAATTCAAATCCACATGGGGCTAGGGCTTCCTGGCCCATTGTTGACATGTTAACAGTTTTTATTTCTGTTAATCAAATATTCCCCCCACATGGCAGAGAAGATTGTGAGGAATCATATCCAGGTGAGAAAAATGTAGAAGAAAGCTCACCAGCTTGGTCATAAATTTCCTTTGTATACCTCTTGGCACTTGACACAGTGTTGGGCTCAGTAAATTTTTCTAAAATTGAATTAGAAAAGTAGGGCTTAATGCATATTTGCTAACCGGTTGACTGAAAGGTGGTGTTATATAAAGGAAAAAAAAAATCTCTGAATATGGAGAGGTCTGGTCCTTGGGTTTACTAGCTGTGCAAGACTGAACAAGTCACTAAATCTCTATGGTCCTCTGAGTGATTGTGCCATCCCTGACTGATAGGCTTGCTGTGAGAAGCAAGCGAGACAATGCATCGACTTTGTAACTGCTCTCTTTACTGAAATAATTTACCAAGTAATGAATTATCAGACTTTGAAATGACTTCTGAAGTTCAAAGATTTAGAACTAGAAAGATCCTCAGAAGCCACTTAGTCCAAATCTTTCATTTTACATTTAGCAGTTTGTTTGTTTTTTTGTTTACCCTCTCACCCCCAACTCACACTGAGAAGTTGAGCCTAGCCCAGGAGTGGGGAACCTGCCACCTCGAGGCCACATTCGGCCCTCTAGGTCGTCAAGTGGGGCCCTTTGACTGAATCCAAACTTCACAGAACAAATCCTTTTTTATATTTTATTATTATTATATTATACATATTATTAATTATATTATCATATATTACAGACTCCTGGCCTAATCCAAGTTTGTTTTATTCTATGAGAAAGAATTGTAAAACTATAGCTCACAAATCCCCACCAATGTGTTTACCTTTCAATAATCAGACAATGTAATTAGCTCAAAGCTAATACGTTTGCCAGAAGAGCAAAGATTTATGATAGAACCTTTCCCCCTGTTAATTAAAGGTGCCCTCTCCCACAAACACATACCATCAGTACAGAGATCCCATATGAAGACCCAACACAAGGTGAAAGTATGAATGGTCAACATATCTCTGACACTGCAAAGTTCCTGATATTCTTTCACAATGTTCCCTCAAACTGTTCCTCATCAGACAAAACATCTTTACTAAGTGCATTTGTCTTCTGGGATTATTGATCTAGGTCTCCACATCGTCCATTGTTCTACAGATCTCACTAGACCTACTCTTGGCTTAGGGCGTTTCTTGGCTATGTTAACCAGCTATGTCATCTCCTGAGAAGTGGGATTCCCCTCTTAGGCACTCTGTTTTCTCTCTTTGAGCCTCTTTTCCCACAGAACATTGGGGATCATAGAACTATCTACTGGAAACCAATTCTCAGGGTGTGTGCAAGACTATTTCTCTCTCTGCTTCCACTAGAACAAACCATTGCCAAGGGGAGAAATCCCCTCTTTCCTTTTCTGTACCCTACAAGAAGTTCAAGGGACAAGTACAAAAGATCTAATGGTGCCTCAAGAACTCAGTTTCTGCTGGATTTACTTGACCAGGATTGGTTTTCCCATTAAAAAAAAAATCAATCTCTTCTGTTGACCCATATCAATAAATGGGCAAAGAAAAGGCCCTAGGTTTTTGCAAAACCTCAGATAAATTTCCTGACCTTTTTATATACAAGTGGGGCATTCAAAACCTGATACCCTTTAATTTCATCAAATAGATTGGAGAATACAATCAGAGGTCAATTGCTCAAAGAGCCCCCCTCCCTATATTCAGTTGAGGAAACTGAGGCTTAGTGATGTTAAGTGACTTGCCCAAGGTCACACAGATAATAAGGTGCATAGCCAGGACTGAAAACTGTGTACTCAGGCTCTAAATACAGCCTCTTACTCTGCTGAAGGTTTCTCCTCTACAAAATTGTGTGAATGAATTGAATAAAAAATATTTATTAAATACTTACCATAGAACAGAGTCAATCTCTCCGCTAAGCTGGAAATCCAAATACAAAAGCAAAGACATAAAATCACAGGCCATCTAAGAACAGTGGCAGAGTAGATTTGATCATGTTTAGTTTGGCATCATAAGATTTTGATCAGGATATATCTTAGAAACAGTCTAGTCTACTTTCTCACTATATATATATGTATATACACATATATATGTATATACATACATATATATGTATATACATACATATATACATATACATACACATATACATACATATACATACACATATATACACATATATATATGTGTGTATATAAAGAAACAGGGGTATATGGGGTGCTCAGCGAGGACAGCACCTCTGGTATGAGGGCTTGCCAAACCCTTTTCAGGGCTGCTTATCTATCTTTGGTGTCCACTTGTCCCCCAGCTCTCACCGGTGACTCCAAAAAGCTATAATATGCACAGAGTCCACACCACAGTAAAATTGTCTTGACAGACAGGCTAAACAGGTTGAGGGTAACTGACAGATCTCAAACCTGTCAGTAAGTTAGGGAAGTATCCATCCCAAACATGTGAAGACTTTCCCCGGTGGCATAGGTGGGTGAGAACACTTTGTTTCAATGATGGCAGCTGAAGAAGGTGTTACAGGGCACTGGGAGCTTGGTCAGACTTCTGACACCAAGTTCATCCACTGCATCACAGGCCATTGCCAGTTGTCTTGACTTTTGTCGTGCCACTGGACTTCCAATAATTCTAGAAGAGAAAGTGAGGTCGATGACTTTATACAATCTGTCTCACTTAAATCCAATTCACTCACAAGTCAAGACATCACCCATCACATCATCATGTCATTGGTGATCTTTGAAAATGAAGTATAAATAACAATGAAGAAGTACACAGGTACTCAGTGGCAGACCAGGGGTTTGAACTCATGTCATTTGACTACAAATCCAATACTCTTCCTAGCATAAGGCTGTTCCTGCTGAAAGTCTTTCAGATGCTAGTAGGAAAAAGGTCATGGAAAACCCAGCAGGAAAGGAATGCTAATCAGAACTTGAGGAACTTGAATGAAGATTTCCTGAACTCATAGCACTTTATATTCCTCTCACCTACTTTTTTTAAAACTGGATTTATGATTTCATCAGAGTGGACAGCTCCCAGGGAGAAACTTTCTCTACAAATGTAGCTGTACCTCTTGAATCTTATGTAGCTTCAGTGATTCACTCTGGGTCACAGTCAGTTTGTGTCCGAGGACAGGTTTGAAGCCAGGGCCTCACAACTCTTAGGAGAACTTTGTATCCATTGTACTACAGTGTTAAAAGCTCATTTTAATTTGTGTTCCATTTTTCTGTGTAAATGACTTATCTCCTTACTATATTGTAAACTCCTTGAAAGCTGGGACCTTATGTTTTTTCATTTTCTAGTCTTCTCAGCATTTAACACATGACCTTACATATTGCTTAATAAATGTTTGTTGAATGAATAAATGTTGTTATGGGTAAATGAGAGCTATCAGGTTATTCAACAAACATATAAGGGCCTACTGTGCTCACCTGTGTTGTCTTTGGCTCTCTGGGGTAGATTCCAAGAAATAAAAAGATTCTATACTAGAACAGTTTGCTTTCTAGTATGGAACCTTTTCCCTCCTCCTTCTACACCACCCCTTGTGTCTCTCTATCTCTTACACACACACACACACACACACACACACACACACACACACACATACACACACACCCCCTGTAACACACAAATGAAAAAAAAAGCAAGGCAGGCTTCCTGCCTCATCCATTTGGTCAAAGTTTCTAGCTTAACTATCAAAGAGTAGTAAAAAGAGTTTAGAAAAAAGAAGAGCTTAGTGGAAACTAAGTCTAGGAAAGCTGAAGGGAGGGAGATAGAGGAGAGAAATAATCAAGAGAAGCTATCCTGGGATGTTTCCTTTCAGAGCTATCACTAGAGTACGTATGTATAGTGTTGCACTTTACAGGAGAGGTTCTCCTTTGATTCTGGAGGATGAGTAGTGCCTTAGAAAAGCATCTCATGGGAAGGAGAAAAAAAGCTTTCTCTCCATCTCTCTCTCTCTCCCTCTCACTCTCTCTCTCTATCCCTCTCCCTCTTTCCCTCTCATTATATATGTATATATATATGTGTATTTATATGTATATATTTATGAAAAATTGATAGATTCTGTCTTCTACCTTCACAAAAGCAAATGGGTTAGGGCTACCTCTACTTTTCACAAAAAACGTCACCCAGGTTGTCTTTCTGTGACTTCTCTTCTCCTTTGAAACAGTCCAATGTGATTTCATTTTGGCCTGGGGAGGGGGTAAGGGGTAGATTTGCTGTGTTTGGATCCGGATGGCAAAACAAGGGAAATTTGAGATAATTTACAAAGAAGTTCATTTAGGCTCCAGGTCAGAAAAAAACTTCTGAATAAATTGAACTGTCCAAATGAAGAAATAGGCCACCTTAAGGGGACACTGATTGAGATTTAGAAAGTATAACTAAAGAGAACTCAGAGATCTGGGATAGCAAGGTTTCCCAGATACCAAGAAGGAAAAATTTCTTTTTTTTTTTCTTTTTGGTAAGGCAATTGGGGTTAAGTGACTTGCCCAGGGTCACACAGCTAGTATGCATCAAATGTTTGGTCTGAGGCTGGATTTGAACTCAGGTACTCCTGACTTCAGGGCCGGTGCTCTATGCACTGCATGACCTAGCCGCCCAAACATACATATATACATATATATATATATATATGGCAATTGGGTTTAAGTGACTTGCCCAGGGTCACACAGCTAGTAAGTGTCAAGTGTTTGGTCTGTGGCTGGATTTGAACTCAGGTACTCCTGACTTCAGGGCTGGTGCTCTATGCACTGCACCACCTAGCTGCCCTAAGAAGGAAGAATTTCAAGAAGAAAGAAGTAGCCAACAATGCCAAATACAGCAGAGAGGTTGAGAGGAAGAGAATGAGAGGAAATCATTGGATTCAACTTGAGAGAGAAGACTGGGAAGTTTCAAATGTCATTTGGGGAAAGTTCAGAGGCAAATGAATAGTGAAGACACGCAAACCTGTCATTTAAGAAACAAATATTCAGCTCAGGAAAGAAAGAGGAGGGATGATCCCATGAAGGATTTTGCTAAAATGAGACAACCTGAGAATAACTGGAAGCTACTGAAAAGAGAGAGATGGAAGAGGATGGAGAAGCAGGAAATTTCACCTAAAGACACCAAAATGCTTTGAAATGAAATGATCTAGTAGGTCCTCTCCACCCATTCTCCCTTCTCACCTTCTTTCCTCACCCATTGGTCATGAAGATAAGATTTACCCTTGGTGTAGATGACTCAAAAGCCAAAAAAATAATAAAAATGTGACTTGGGATGGGAGTGAGTAATGAAGATTTTAGTTTTTCTGTGAAAAAAAATCCAAATTCAAATTCAGCAAACTTTATTGAGTATCTACTAGTTAAGACACTTTGAGGTATGTGTAACAGATATGCAAGAAATCTGTGATTTTTGTCAGCATGGGGAAGTCCTGGAATGAAAAATCCTCTCACCAGTGCAGCTTACAAACCCTTTATGACTTAGCGATTAGATCCTCTGATTATCACCTATGTGACCTTGGACAAGGCAATTCCCTTCTTTGGGTTTCAGTTTCTTTATCTATGAAATGAGGAAGTAAATGATTTCTAAGTTCCCTTCCAATCTGTGAGTTAACTGAAGCACACAGTGTTTAGGTTCATTCAGGTAGCAAATGTTAGAAGCAGGATTTGAACCCAGGTCTTCTTGACTTTAAGCACTGCATGCTATCCATTATGCTACATCCTGGTTTTATAACAGTAGTTAGCATTTACATAGTGTTTTAAGGTGGACAGAGCACTTAATAAATATATTTTATCTTCTCAACAACCCTGAGAGGTAGGTACTATTATTATCCCCATTTTACAAATGAGGAAACTAAGGCAAGTAGAGGTTAAGTGACTTGCCCAGGGTCGTAAAGCCAGTGTCAGAGGCTGCATTTGAATTGAGATCTTCCTGACTGATGACCCAGCACTCTATTCATTGTAGCATCTAGCTGCCTAGGAGTGTAGCAAGGAGGAACAAGGCAAGGCATATATGCAAATGCTTATGATATAAAAACAAATATAATTTTTTTTTTTAGGGAGAAACAAGCCAGGTGCTAGGAAAGCTCTGAGAAAAGAAAGAAAGATCAATTTCAATTACATATCTCTGCTTTTGTCTCAATGAACCAGAACCCTGCCAAGTAGAATTATTAATAGTAATGATAAGAAAAGGTATGAGACTTTCAATGAGTCATAGAACCTTTTAGGAAAGACTAAAGACCAAAGAGAGATTTTTAGGGAACTCATATTTCATATCCATGTCTCAGTGTATTGCCAGTAATTCTCAGTCCATTTAAAATTATTTTCATAAGCTCTACTTCTCTGCAGTCTATAAAAAAGGTCCTCTTTCCTTTGTCTGATATCCTTATTGGAACTGATTTATGTCAGGCCAAATTAGGCTGAGTTGGCAAATGGATAAGGCAGTGGGGTGCCTGCAACTGATTCTGGGCAAAGTTAAGTGTCACATGACAGGTCTGGCAAATCCATTGCTGATGAAGTCCTTAAAAATTGGGCTACCATGGCCATTAGGAACTATGTAAGGGTAGCTATCAAATTCCTTCTTACCTATCCATTACTTTGAACACTGGAAACACTTATAAAGTGTGTTAAGCAAATAACCATTTTGAATTGAGAAGGCTGAAATAAGAGAAACTTAATAATCCTAGCCAGCATATTTGTTTTTATGGGAGGCAGGGTGGTTTAGTGGATAGTGTTGGCACTAGAGTCAGGAAGGCTCAGGTTTGAATCCTGCCTCTAACATTAGCTGTGTGACCTGAGCAAGTGACTTTTCACCTCTGTGAGCCTCAGTTTCTTCATCTGTAAAATGGGAATGATAATGCCTATACAAATTTTGTAAATGATAATGTTTGGGAGCTGTTGATTCAGCCATACCTGGCCATTGTTTGACCACATCTAGACCATTGTGTTCAGTTCTAGGTGCCACATCTGTAAGATAGTATTGAGATACTGACTAAAGGCAATCCAGAAGGCACTAGAAAGGAAATCCAAGATGGGACTGGAAACCATATCATGCAGTTGAAGTAACTAGGAATTTTCAATCTGAAATAGAAAAGTTGTGGAGGGCTGTTTGATGATTCTCTACAAATATTTGAAGGGCTGATATGTAGAATAGGGATTTCATCTATTCAGCTTAGTTCCAGGGCATAGAAATACAAATAATTCATGCAAGTTGTGATTAATCAATCAACAAGCATTTCTTCAGTGCCTACTATATTCCAGGCACTGGAAACAGAAAGACAAAGCCATTAATATATCTGCACATATACAGTCACTTATATATATGCATATATACAACTTTTACATGCATGTGTAAATATATATTAAATTAAAAATTAAACTTACCCTAAAGGAACTTATATTTTATGGAGAAGACAACATGTGTTAGAGCTATTTAATAGCAGAACGCACCGCCTCTGAACGTAGCTGCCTCTCCTAGCACTGGAGAGCCAGTAAGCCCTTTGAGGGCAGAGACCATTTCTCATTTTAGGTTTGTATCCTCTCATACCCAGCATGGCATCTGGCACATAGTAGACACTCAATGAATGTTTGTTGGATTCAACTGGATCTTTAAACAGAGGCTGTTTGCCATTTCTCAAGGCTATTAGAGGGGGATTTTGTTCAGGCATATATTGCCAATGATAGTCTTATAGATCTTACCCAACTCTGAGATTTTGTGATATCAGAGTGATTTTACTGCTCGGTACCTATTTCTGTGGGCAGCTAGATGGTGCAGTGGATAGAGCACTGGGCCTGGAGTTGAGAAGACCTGAGTTCAAATCCAGCTTTAGACACTTACTAGCTGTGTGACCCTGGGCTAGTCCCTTAGCCCTATTTGCCTCAATTTCCTCACCTGTAAAATGAGCTGGAGAAGGAAATCCAAACCACTCCACCATCTTTGCCAAGAAAACCCCAAATGGGATCGTGAAGGGTCAGGCTGAAGAAGAGCAGGACTGAGACAGCTAAACAACTACAACTTATTTATTTCTAAAACACAATAATTAATAACAAGCTATAATATATAATGGAAAAATATAGCATACAATTGATGACAAGAAAAATAGCTGGCATTTATATGCATTTTAAATCTTACAATGCACTTCACATACATTTATCTGATTTGATCCTCACAGCAACCCGTGAGGTAGGTGTTGTTATTATACTTATTTTACGTATGAGGAAACTAAGTCTGAAAATGACAGACTTGTCCTACTCACACAATAAGTGTCTGAGGCAGGATTTGAACTCAGGTCTTCCTGACTCTCAGTCTAACACTATATTCACTATGCCACCAAACAGCTTGCTTAAATAAAAAAAAAAAAGCATTATAAAACCAAACCAAACAAAAACAAAAACAAAGGATACCATCTTTACTTTCTCTATGCATGGATTTTCTTTTCCAGGTAAAATAGAGGTACCATGGTATTACCTGTGATCTACTTAACAAGGAAGGAAGTTAAAGAATCTCAGATTATAAATTTTGGTTCTGCCATTAACTAACTGTGATACCCTGGGCAAGTCGCTTCACATCCCTGGGCCTCAATTTCCTCACTTTGTGAATGGGGGCACTAATATCTATACTATTTATTTCACAGGGTTGTAAATAATTGAAATGTGGTCTGTGGAAGACCTTTAAAAACTTGGAATCCATGTAGAAATGGAAGAATTCTTTCCTTCCTTCCTTCATTCCTTCCTTCCTTCCTTCCTTCCTTCCTTCCTTCCTTCTCTCTCTCTCTCTCTTTATGAATCTATCTATATATCTTTTGTTTGTTTATTTATTTGATTTTAGTGTGAAGGGTAATGAGGTCAGTTCCTCCTCTTACCTCCTTGTTCCTTGCGGAGACTGGCTTACATTGTTCAGAACTGGTGGGTTGGCCAAGAAATACTCAGATTCTCAAAATTATTTCTGGAGTGCCTCCTGTGTAGCCAGTCTTGTATTTTTTGCCATTTTACAAATCTTTGTCCTCCAGGAAGTCTTTCTGGATTAACATGAATTACACCAACTACTGCCCTTTCCCATGCCCTGCCCATACACATTATCCAACTCACTCAATCCTTCTTTCTGTGGACAAATATTAGCCTAGCAAAGTACTGGGCACATGGCAGGTGCTTAATACACCCTTGCTGATTGATTAATTGATTGATGTTATGATGCAGTCTTTTACTATGCACATATTCTACTCAATCTATTAATTTTCTATATTGATCTGAATATAACCTCTATTTCTTCCCCCCCCCAAAAAAAAACAAACCACAAAGCATCTCACCTCTAAGTGAGATCATGAGATCAAAGAGCCAGAGCTGAAGGGACCTCCTGGATCGTATAATCCAGTCCCTTCCTCTTACAAATGAGGTAACAAAGGTCCAGAGAAGCTAAAGAGCTTCTCTTTGATAACAGAAGCATACATACATTTTCCAGGGTGGGGGAATGTGGACAACTGGGGGAATCAGGAAGGTCCTCTTGAAGGCAATGACAGCTAGGCTAAGCCTTGAAGGGAATGAAATTCTAAGAGGCAGAGGTAAAGAGAGAGAACACCCCACGAGTGTGGGACAGACAGGGCAAAAGCCTGATGGTGGGAAATAGAATATTTTGTACAGATAAGGCCAAGTCATGCAATTTGATTATAGAATAGTGTGCATAGAAATGGTTTTTAATTAGTTTGAAACCCAAAACTTTTTTTTTTCCAGGCTTAAAATGTCTAGTTATTTCAACTACATGATATTGTTTCCAGTGCCATCCTGGTTAGCTTCTTTTGGATTTACTCTAGTCAGTGTATCAATATACTGCCTAAGATGTGGCATCTGGAGTCAGGTTATGAAGGGCTTTAAATTCCAGGCAGAAGTCATAGGGAGTTACTGAAGCTTTTTGAGTAGGGAAGTGATGCGGTCAGATCTATGCCATAGGAATATCAATTTATTAGCTGTGTGGAGGAGAGATTGAAGAGAGGAGAGTTTAGATTTAGAGAAATCAATTAGGAGTCTTTAACAATAGCCTAGTCCAGGAAGAGTGGAAGCTTTAACTAGGGTTCTGTATATGAGTAGAGAGAAGGGGACAGACAGACATGAAAGATGTTGGAGAGGCAACATCCCAAGACTTTGCAATAGATTCAATAACGGTGGGTGAGTAAGAGAGAGAGAGTGAACAGTCGAAGGAAGTGAAGACTCCCAGGTAATGAATTTGTGTGTCTGGAAGAATGGCTTTGCCTTCAACAGAAACAAGAATGTTGGAAGGAGGCTGGGTTTAGTGAGAAGTTGAAGGAGTTTGCTTAGTTGAGTTTGATGACTTCTAAATAGCTAGAGCCAAGTAAAGGGCAAGGAAAAATGGTTAATTATGACACTAATTCTAGTGCTAATGATCTAATTCAGTGATTGTCCATAATTTAGACAATTAATTTCACAAATGATTTTCAGAGTCTCAAAATTTTTTGATGGGTTCTTAATTACCACAGAGCTTTCTCCATGTTATAATAGCTGACATTTATATAGTGCTTCAGAGTATGCAATGTACTTTATATTCAGTCTTATTTTGATTCTCACAGAAGACTTGTGAACTAAGTAGCAGAAGTGTTGCAATATCTATTTTACAGATGAGGAAACTGAGGCTTAGAAAAGTTGGCTCAGCCACATGAGTATCCTGTAGGTACTTTGAATTAACCATATCTTCCTTAAAACTCATCTCTTCTCCCAAACTTGCATATTTTTTTAAGGGCACTACCATCATTCAACCTTGGAGTCATGCTCAACTCCTCTCTCCTTCACCCTTCAAATCTGTTTAGGTACCAAGTGTTATTGCTCCTACCTCCACGACATCTCTTTCTTCTGTCTCCTCCTTTCCTCTTACATGGTTTGTACTCCAGTAGAAACCTTCACTAACTTGTTTTGGACTATTACAATAAACTTCCAATTCTCCCCAAATCATTTCTATCTTTCATCCAACTACAAAATCGCTATTCTGAAAACAGTTCTGACCATGTGTTTTACACACACACACACACACACACACACACACACACACACACACACACACAAAACATACACATGCGTCATCAATGTTTTCCTATTGCCTCTAAGACAAAATACAAACTCCCCTGACATTTAAGCTCCTGACAATATGATTCTTACCTACCTTTTCAATCTTACTCAACATAACTCATCTTCTCACAAATTCTGTTCTAGTCAGACTGGCCCACATGCAGAGATATTCCATCTTCCACTTTTGCGTGTTTGCACAATTGTTCCCTTGTATACAACATACCCTCTCTCCTCACCTTTACCTTGAATCTCTAGTTTTTTTCAAAGAATGACTTGGTGCTACCAAACCTGACACCCTCCCTCTCAACTTGTTAGCAAGCATTCCCTTTCCCCTCCATTGCTCTCTCTCTCTCTCTCTCTCTCTCTCTCTCTCTCTCTCTCTCTCTCTCTCCCTCCCTCCCTCCCCTCCTTTTCTCTCTCCCTTCTCCTTCTCTCTCTCCTTCTTTCTCTGTATTACTTTGTGTATTCTTACTTGTGCCCACATTATAACCTCCACCCCGAGCACCCAGTAAAAGGTAAGCCCTTGTAGAATGTAAGCTCCTTGAGAGCAAGTGATGTTTTGCTTTAATCTCCATATCTCAGGGGCCTGGCACTCTGTAAGCACTTAATAAATGTCTTTTTTCATTGAACTGGAAGAAAATCAAGGTCACACATTAATAACCAGTGAATATGAGACATGATCCTGTTTCTTCTAAGTCTAGTCCTCTTCACCACCACCCCACTACTCTGCAAGCCCGAGCTGTTATTCTTCCTATCATAACTGTGGCAGAAAGGCTGATTCCTGCGAACTAAATTAGCATTATTGCAGAGGACAGAACCAAACCATTTACCATTGAGTTTTATTATGCTGCCACTGGGAGCAAATCAAACCTGGACATCAAACCCAGGTCTCCTGACTCCAAGTTCAGTTCCCTCTTTCAGAAGAGACTACATTGCTGCATTATTTTATTTTTGTATACCTGATCTTAGTGTCTTTCCTTAGACTCTGCTGCTTTCTCCTGAGGGTACGGCTCAGAAAGACAATTCTAGGTAATGCCAGGAACCAGTTAACTGAAGTTTGACTGTGTCTTTTCTTCTGTCTGCTTACTTTTCCTCTAGGGGCCCTAATTTAATTTCTTTTCCCTTCAGTTTTTTGAGTAGGGCTTACCTTCCCTCTTGGAGGTCTTGTGGTCAATCCATTTACTTTTCTGAGGCTCTATTTGTAATTATTGTTGGATTATTCTTTTCCTCTGGAGTTTCATCCTGGGATTCTCTTAACCCTTTGCACTTCATTGTATTAGAAGTGTTTATATCTTCAGTCATTTCTTCATCCACTAGGGATGGATGGCCGATGTATCCTCAGCTTAACTTGTCTCTCTCTTTTTTCTTCTGGACTTTTCTTGGATCTGCAATTGCTAGAGTTACTATCAGACCTCTCAGCAAAGGGCCCATCATAGAAGCAAAGCGCTGCCAGAATCCATGCAGGACTTTATTCTCTGGCTAGAAGAGGACAATACTGGCTGGTGGGAGCTTCTAGGCCCCTCTCAGCACCCACTTGGATGGGATAGATACCTACCTGGAAAACAGTGGACTCCAGACCTTTTCCTACCTGGATGGGGCAGATGCTGTGTGCTTCATAATGGCCTCTGGCCCCTTTCCTAATAGCAATGGACCAGATGGGCTGGCAGCAATTTTGAGGATGATAGCGTGGCACTTCATTATGTGTATTCTCTTTTTCCTTCTCCCTCTCACCTCCCTATTCTTATTTCTCTCTTTTACTCTACTTCCCTCTCTCCCTCCCCTTTTGCTTTCTAATAAAGATTATTTGACGGAAGTTTCTTTTTACTCTCTTTTCCTTGTTGATTTCTTGATTCATTTGGCACAATTTATTTTGTCTTAGAGGTGAAGGAGATTGATCTGGCTCAAACTTTTCATGTGGCCATCTTCTTCTCTACCCTCACTTACTTTTCCAAATTGACTTTAAAGTTATAACTCTAGCTGGCCCTAGACCTTGGGAACCTAGTAAGAAAGACATCCGTATCTTATTTTACACATTAAAGTTGGTGAGTTACCTTAGAAAAAATTATTTAATTCTTTATGTACATTTGTAAGCCTCACAATATTTAGTCTCCTTTATAGGCCTGAAAAGATTGCTATTGTCGGCCGCCTGGGAATAGCAGTGACCTTGGAATTGAAAGACTTGTGTCTGAATTCTGGCTCTGCTCTTGGCTGGAAAGGCAACTTTAGGTAAGTCAATTCCCCTTTCTAAGACTCATTTTCCCTATCCATAAAATGAGAGTAATATTAGGATCATAGAATTGAAAGGCACCATAGAATCCTTTATCCAAAGTATGAGTCTCAACATCCCTAAGGGATCATGCACATTTCATTAGAATAGTTCTATTGTCAGTGAACTCACTACTTCATAATACATATCTAAAGAAGAAATGAAGGCATTAGTAATGAGGGAGAGAGTAAAAATAAGAGGAAAATACAGTGGATGTAGAAAGTGATAAATCCAACAAGCTTCTAGAGGTGGTGGACAAAGGGTCAAGTTTCGCTTTGACAAATATAAGGGCCACATTGTCCTCTTACACTTTAGGGAAGGAAAAGAGAATGGCTAAAGGCAGAGATTTTGGAATGTTGATGAAAGAAAGATTTAAATCTTTAAATGCTAATTATTGCATGAAAAAGAGCATGATGTCTTCAGAGAGAAATCTAGGTTCCAGTTAGCATCCAGCAGAGCCAGTTTCATCTACTGAGAAAGAAAAGGATTGGACATTTGAGGAAAGAGGAAGCATGGAAGAGTTACTATGGGTAATGTGATTGGTAATTAACCATGTATTAATCAAAGGGCTATTAATTAAAGGCCTCCAATGATATTATAAATCATAATTTATAGTGAACCCATTTAGCATGATTTCATATCTTCTCCTGCTGTGTTCTGTGGCCTTAAGAGTAGGAACAAAAAAAGGCAGAAAGTGGATATGATTCAGGATTAGAAATCATTGGCGGTGGGAATAACATTACAATAATGATAATAGCTGACTTTATATAATACTTTTAGGTGATCAAAGCAAAGGACAGTTATACACATGATCTTCTTTGCCTGTAATAATCACATGAGATAATTTGTGTATTATTATCTCCATTTTATAGATGAGGACATTGAAGCTCCGATTTACCTATGTTTAAACAATTCACATAAGTTTCAGATCAGGGTTTTGAACTCAAGTTTCTCTTGATTCTAAATTTGGTTCACTTTCCACTGGAATTGTCTCTTAGAAGGATAAAAAGACAATGAGTTTGGGAGTAGATGATGATATCTTGCTGATGTGGCTCTCTATTGAGTCAAAACCATGATAAAGAGAAAAATGAACTGAAAATAAAGGTAAAGGAATGAGAGAAGGTTGTGGCATAGTAGAAATAAGTGTCACAATGAGTAATATTATAGGAGTGAGGTGGTAAAATAGGTAAAAGCTGGGGCAACTGTGATCCAAGAAAAGGATTTCATAGTGTAGATATTGTATATAAAGAAATTGGTGGTAATAGAGAGATTTAAGGTATGTGAACATCTAGAGGTCTGGGATAGAGATGGAAGTAATGGGAATTGAGAAAGTAGAGGAACTGAGAGGGAGGCATTAAAAAGGTCATCAGTATGAATATTGAAGACATTGCATATGGTGGCAAGGAATAGAGTGAAAAGGAATGCTATAAACCAGGGACCAAAATTATTATTAT
Organism: Vombatus ursinus; assembly: GCF_900497805.2. Taxonomy (NCBI): domain Eukaryota; kingdom Metazoa; phylum Chordata; class Mammalia; order Diprotodontia; family Vombatidae; genus Vombatus; species Vombatus ursinus. Next base: position 23,270,948 of record NW_020954596.1, on the reverse strand, counting down.
TGTTGTTATTATTATTATTATTATTATTTTAGGCAATTGGGGTTAAGTGACTTGCCCAGGGTCACACAGCCAGTAAGTGTCAAGTGTTTGGTCTGAGGCCAGAATTGAACTCAGGTATTCCTGACTTCAGGGCTGGTGCTCTATCCACTGCACCACCTAGCTGCCCTCAGGGATCAAAATTTAAGATGGTGAAGAATGTTCTGGAGGTTGGCAGAAGATAATGACAAAGATCTTGGCCAGAGATGGGGTCAGATGGCGTTAACTTCAAAGGAGGAATAATTGTGGCAAATAGTGGCCAATAGTGATAGTGGCAGAACTATCATATAGAAATGGTGATGGGGAGAGAGGAGTACGCCTAGCCTTCTTCTTGGCCGTGTGAGTCATGGCATGAAAAAGAGCACTTCTTCAGAGAAAAATACAGGTTTCAGTTAGCATGCAGAGGAATGTCCCTTTGATTAAATAGAGCTTCCATTTCCCAAACCTTTTTTTTAGTTTCAGTTCTCCCTGTGAGGCTTGGGCACTAATGGACAAACATAGAAATAATCAGTTTCATGTAATGTGGAATTTATTTAATTTTAATCCCATAACAGCTTTTCCCGATTGTCACATTTAGACATCACAGTGGCAACTGGTAGAAACAAGGCACAAAATGAGATCATCCTGAATATACACATATACATATATATACATACACACACACATATATATATACATACATACACACATATATACACATATACACACATAAATACATACGTACATATATCCACATATATGGAGAGAGAGGACCAAAAATGTTCCTTTGAAGCATTTAATTTGACTTTAACTTAAATGAGCCTTCCTAAAATCTAGTTTTGTGACTGCACATATTTTCACAAAATGAATACTTCCACAGCTGTGTCTGCACATGGTCTTGCTGCTGTTGGAAGGAAGGTTCGGATTCTGCAGGCTCAGATTTATAATATGAATAGAAAATGTGTTAGGAAAATAAAATGTACTCTCTCAGTACAATATTGTCAACTAGAACATCCAACTGCTTAAAAGCTAGGCTCTTGAGAATTTCCATTATTCCATCAAAAAAATCAGTCTGGTAAAATGACTGTGATTTGCTCAGTGATTATCCTACTGACCTAATAGATGATGTGTTTTTATGCTATGAACAATACTACTTTAAAAATGGTCGATCTAAGTTTCAAACACCTTAGCAGAGAAATATCTACCTGTCCATATGTGTATATATATATATATATATATATATATATATATATATACACACACACACATACACATATACATATATGGAGAGAGGGAGAGAGAGACAGAGAGACAGAGAGACAGAGAGACAGAGAGAGAGAGAGAGAGAGACAGAGGCAGAGGTAGAGATGGAGACAGAGACAGAATGCATCTTGTTCTCCTTGCCCTCAAATTTGATCTTCCAATGCTTACCCTAGTATGGGATTATCATGCATCAGCTTGATAACATAAAGCAATCTTAGATGTCAGGTTTTTCTGCATGTATTGAATATATATATATGTATATATGTGTGTGTTTATGTGTATATATACATATAAGTGTATATATACTTGAGTGTGTGTATGTATCCACACACACACATATATATGTATATACACACACACACACATATATATATGTATATACATACACATGTATATGTAATTTGTTGAATTTAATTGTATCTCTTGGAAGAGTAGGAAAAAGCCCAAAGATCTTTGGAATAAAATGACCTGTCTTCTTGGAGGTATTAAGATCTTTCTAGGGCAAAGGTCCAATTTCCATGTGCCTTCTTTTTCTGCAAAACTATAAACCTTTGAAAAGTCAAGTTATAAATAAAATTCATAAAATTCTCTCAGCCCCCAAGAAGTCTTTTGATATTCAAGCTGAGGGGATAGTGTCACATCCAGTGAAATTTGCTGTCATCAATTATGCACAGGTTCTCCATCTCACCCTACCTCATCACATTCTCTACAGCAAAAATATCAATTTAGGACAAAGTTAAAATTACCTTATCTTTATCCACCAAACTATTATTAAAAATAAAAACATAATCAAAATTTTAAAAGCAGAAAAACACTTAGGAATGAGCGATGTGGTCTGTGCATTTGTCAGTGAAACAGAAGGGAGAAAAGATAGTGGAGTAAATTCACTATTGTTTTAGCATTTTCTCTATGACACAAGAATTCAGTCCCTCCCTCTGGATTCTTTCAATAAGCAGTGAACCAGAGAAAAGCAAAGGCTCCAGTCACTAAAGATACTTAGAGAGGCCTTCTTCTGGAAATCACACTCCATCTCATACTATTGTTGCTACTTCTGACACCACACTCTCTCTCCTACTGCCTCTCATTCCATCCCTCTCCAGAGAGATTTGAAAACTGCCACTGTAACAGCAAACTCCACCATCCATTTCCAATTCTGTGATAGCTTCCCCTCTTCCCAAGCCCAGATGAAATACAACTCCCAGAGTCCTTAATGACTTATGTCCCCTTAAAAGGCATCCAGTTCAAGGCTTGTCAGAGTGACTGTTATATGGAGTTGATTTCTCAGAGTATTAGGAAAATATGGATACTATAATACAATTTTTTCTGTTGCTAAGACCTTATAGATTGATACATTAGTATAAGTACATTTTAAAAGGTTATATTCCTGTAGTTTTTTAGGGTTTTTAAATCATTTTTTCACAATGACCCTGTGAAATAGATCATAATTCTAGAGATGGAAGGGACCTTTGAAGTTATCTAGTCTTACCCTCTTCTTTTATAGTTCAGAGATTAATTCACTCACCCATGTTGATAGACTATAAGTTATAAGGCCCATATTTAAACTTAGAGCTTTTTCTACTGAATGATGTCAGAATTATTATCTCCACTTTAACAGATTAGGAAACTGAGGCTCACAGAGATTAAAAATGGCATCACCATAGTAACAAAACAATTAATTCCAAAATCCAGGCCTTGAGCCCAGGTCCTTAGATTCTATATCTTGTGTTCTTACCCCTCTTTCACACTTCAATTATATATAACACTTGATAGTACATCACACAAATACCAGATATAGTTACTTTTAGAGTCAATAATAAGGTATATACGACACAGAATAGCTATTAATGAATATTGGAGTTTCCTTTGAGATATATATGTGTATGTGTGTAGGCACACATGTATATATGTGTATGTGTATATATATATGTGTGTATGTGTATATATGTGTCTATACATATACGTATAAGTATACATATACACACACATATATAGGAATGGAGAGAAAAACTTTAGGCTTATACTGTATCCTTCCATTACAAGTTACTTCACACTGACTATACAGAAGTTCACCCCAAGTATGCTGTTCTAATACTAGGCAAATAATTCATTATTTTTAATTGAAACTCTTATTTCATTAGTGTGGGAAACTCTCAGTACACATCTCTCTCCACTAACTCAAGTAGGGAAATGATCTGCAATCTATACTCCTAGAGAATTGTCTGGGGCACTGAGAGTTTAGGTGACTTGACCAATCACAAGCCAGTATGTGTCAGAGGCAAGATATGGACTGAAGTCTTCCTGATGCTGAGATAGTTCTCTATCCATTACACAGGAGGAGCAATTTATGCTTTAACGAGATGTGAAAGGACATTGAGCCCATTCCTTTGCCTTCAGGAGAAGCTACATCTATAAACCTGACCACATGGAATCAAATGTATTGTCTTGCCTATGAAATGATCCTGTCTTCTAACTTGCTCTCCTCACTTCCTGTCCCATCCCACAATTAATTATTTTGAATACTAATCTGAAAATTCAAAGAATCTAGAAAGTAGAGTCCCTTCTTTCTGAATCCATGCAGAGCTGTAGATTTTGCCAGACAAGGTCCAAATAAAGTCTACTGTTCTATACAGTACATATTTGTAATGCTTAAAATAACATCTTTTTATTCAAATCTTATTATCAAATATTATCATCTTAATATCTTATAACCACCAAAGGATACCATTCAAGACAGATGTAAAAACTAAATCTATCAAAAATGGAGGTACCCAGCTCATGTACACACACACACACACACACACACACACACACACACACAAAGTGACTTCAAAATCAGGCCTCTTTGTGACAATGATATGGGAGTGTTATGAGAAATATACTTAGGGTGGCCAAATCTGTGCCAATTTGTAGACGAATGAAATGGCCATAATTGGGCACTAAATGATATGACATAGAAAATATGACTTGGTGGATAAATAACTACTTTTATAGTCAGTAAGACATTCTTGGAGGTAGATGGACATTTTTTATGTTCCAAAGGTCTCCCTTAGTGAATCCTTATTTAAGGGCTCAAGATGGACCTTGGGACTTTTGAAAGAGCTGAAGTTTGAGTAATTTAACTATTGAAAGGATCCAGGGTTATATTACAGTGACAACTTATTTATGTGAAGCCTGTTTAATGTAAGTTAATTTTCTGGGTAACCAAAACTTATAGCTTTAAGTAGATAGATAGACTGATAGATAGATAAAAAAGTAAACAAATTAAAAATTAAATAAATAAAAAATCTTAACCACCTGACATGGAAATCTTTCTCAATGGATTGAATATCTGCTGTCCAAAGATATAGCTGAACTCAGAGAGTTTCACTGAGAGCATCAGGTGATAAATTTTTGGCTCTGGTAGTCCATGAAACAGATAAACAATACAGGCAGCTTCCCATTACAAATCCTTCATTCATTATCGGTGGCACTAATGTTGTTCTGATCACAGTAAGACAGTCATGTCAGCATGAGTTCATGGAGACAATTTGATGATGCTAAGATTAAATGTCCCCAATATCAATGCTGAGCCACAAAAAAACTATTTTAAAGTGTCAAGAAAATGGCAAAATGATTTCAATGTCAGTCCACAGGGACGACATTAGAATGTCAAAATCAAATAAAAAAATGTCAATACACACAAAATGTACTGACAATGAAGATGGCTTTATGCTGTCAAGCTGACACATGATGATTTCATCTTAGGGCAAGCATCAGAAGATCAAATTTGGGGGCAAAAAGAACAGGAGACACTGAGATCTGAAACAATTAGTTGCACTGTGAAATTATGGAATTCAGGTGTCTTTGAAATAGTTACAATACTTTGCAAGTTTTTTCCATCTGAACTTAACTTGGCATATTATATTAGCTCTGTATGTTTGCTATCTCTCTGTATGACACACATTTACGAAGAAGCAAAAATAACCTATTAGCTAATATGCTATAACTGATGAGAGGCTATATGATATGGTAGAAAGAGCATACGACCTGTAGTCAGGAAAGACCTGGGTTTGCATTTCTTCCTTGACAGTAGCCATGTTACCAAGGGCAAATTACAACTAGGTTCCTCTTGGAACCTCAGTTTGTTCATCTGTAAAATGAAGCTATTATTATGGTCAGCAAATTAGTACATACTTCATTATGTTTTCATTTAAATATTTATTAAGCATCTACTATATAACATGCACTGTGCTATGTGCTAGAAGGAAATGCAAAGATAATTAAACCATTATTCATACTTTCATGGTGTTTAAAATTCAAGAAAGGGAAGATACTATGATACTATTTCACTCTGTACCTCTCTGCCTGTCTATCTGTTTCTCTGTGTCTATTTCTATGTCTCTCTCTGAATCTATATCTCTCTATATCTGTCTTTTTCTCCTTCCCTCTCTCATGCCTTTCCTGTTCTCTCTGTCTCTGTCTCTCTGCCTCTTCTGACTCTGTCTTTGTCTCTCTGACACTGTCTCTCTGTCTCACTCTCTCTCTCTGTCTCTCTGTCTCTTTCCCTCTGTCTCTGTCTCTCTGTCTCTGTCTCTCTCTTTCTGTCTGTCTGTCTCTCTCTCCCACAGCCTTTTAGAGAAAAGTGGAAACTTAGAGGTCATTAAATTAAAATGCTCTGATTTTCTGGGGAGAGACCTTGAGATCCAGAGAGGTCAGATATCTGGCCCAAGGTTGTACACAGTTTATTCAGAGCAGAACCAAAACTTTTTAGTTTTGGTTCTAAAATTTTAGATCCCAAGGCCAGAGGCTTTCCATTGTACTGTACTAATCTTAAATCAGTCTATGTATTTAATGGCATTAAACTCTTTCTTTAGTGGTATAGATTCTTTTTAAATTAAATTTTATTAGTCTCAAATGAAAATCCATCTTCTTACATGCACACCCCCAAACTTCATTGGTAAACCAAAAAAATAAAAGTCTGATTACTAACATGTAGAGTTGAAGAAAACATCAAGTTTCCCAGGAGACAAACTTATAGGATTGTCAGAGTTCTAGATTAGAAACTTACAGTGCTCAGACCAGAAGGGTATTTATCAGACTTTGCCCTGGATCAGAGCTTGCAGGTCCCCAGTTTGAGCTCACTCTGAGATCTTGTAACAACACAAAACCTTAAGAAAGCAGCAGAAGGACCCACAAAATTAAATGTTCATTCCAGATATTCCCACCTTCTGTCTCCCAGAAATGCAGAGAATAAAGTCCGAAGTCATAGGAGTAGGCTGGAAGAAGGAGCAAACAAAAAGAATTCTATCTTAAAGAGCTATTGTGATGACAGGGATGTTCAAGCACAAACTCAATTATCAAACATTCATTTTTTCCCCTCCCTTGTACCTTCCTCATCCACTGAAAAAAAAAAGAGAGAGGAAGGAAGGACAGAAGGAGAGAATACAGGATCCCTGCATCATGTAAGTCCAGTCAAGCAAAATATGTTCCCATATCCACAATATAAATTTTTATTCTGCAATATTATTCTATCTTCTATCACAAAGTGGGCAGCATTCTCCTTTATACATTCTCTGGAATCATGATTGATCTGAGTTTTTAAGTCTTTCAAAATTGTTACACACATATTTGTATGTATGTATATATGTATACACACACACATATATATATATACACACACATATATTTGTAAAAGAAGCATTATATAAATTCTAGTTATTAATTATTAGTATTATTAGAGAAATTTTTTCTGGTTCTGCTTACTTTGTGCTTCACTAATTTATATGAAACTTTCCATATCTCTTTGAAACTCTTTTTCTTCATTTCTTAAGGCACAATTATATTATATTATATTCATATATCACTGTTTTGTCAGCTATTCCCCAGTTGAAATGCATCCCCTTAGTTTCTAGTTCTTTTCCATCACAAAAAGAGTTGCTACAAATATTTTCTATATATGAGATCTTTTCTTACTTTTTTCAACTTGTTTTGTGTATATAACATTTACAGTAATTTATTTGGGTTTTGACCCAAAGGGCATATATTGCTTACTAATTATTGTGTATAATTCCAATTGTGTATAACTGTGTATAATTCCAAATTGATTTCCAGAATGATTGGACAACTTCAAAAATCCATCAACCATGTGTCAATGCGATTCCCCCAAATTTTGTCATTTTCCTCCTTTTTTGATCATCTCTGCCAATCTAATGGATGTAAAGTAGGACTACATAATTGTTTTAATTGATAATATTCTAATTATTAGTGATTTAGAACATTTTTATGGCTCTAAAAGGCCTAGGTTTCTTCCCTTGAGAATTGATTATTCGTATCCTCATACCATTTATCAACTAGGGAATTGGTGTTCTATTGGTTCAGCCTACCCATGAGCAATTAATATTTCTCCAATTATATAGATTTGTCTTTATTTCTTGGGTTCATCAAACACTAATATGTTTAATTGCTTTGGGGTCATATTGATTTTTTCTCTTTCACTGATCTAATTTCCCATATTTTTACTTTTACCAAATAATTTTGAAAATTACTGCTTCATAATTTAGCTTGAGACCTAGCACTACAAACCCCTTTGGCTGTATCATTCTGTTTTTCTTAAAATTGCTTCTCATTCTTAATCAAGTATTTTCCTCCATAAAATGAAATCTTTAGACTATGATCACTATGGACCCTTCCTAAGTTCTGGTAATTTCTTAGGACTACAGGTACAGAATGATGATCTAAATTGGTAGCGTCATTCTGCACTCCCTTCTCCCACTGGCAATTCCCTACACTTATGAAATCAGAAGGTCCAGACAAAACTAAAATACTTTCCTATCATCTTTTCACTTCTCTTGGGTTTCACTCGCCCATGAATAACTATTTTTTATCCACATTCTAAAGATCAATCTCTTGAGTAGTGAAAACAGAAACAAAATATGAATGTCTTTTCCCCATTGTTCATTATTTTCATTCCATCCTCCCAGAGCACCAGTCCTTTCTTTTTGATCTTCCTATTTCTCTTCATATGGTGAGAAATGTCCTTTTTTCTTCTTTAGTCTTCATCTATACTTTCTCCCTGTTATGAGCTTTAGTACTGTTGGCATTCTTCTTCCAGGACTATGACTGTCATTTTTTCTGTTCATCCTCAGTATCTGCCCCTGCTTGCATCTTCTACACATATCTCTGAACAATTGAAATTGCTGGATAAGTTCTCTATGCTTCCACATAATTTTCTTCAGACAGATCTTCCATTTCTTCACCATTAAAGTAATATGGCATGGTGTCTTCAGAATGTTATTTTTAGGAGCTTCTCCATCTTGTGCTGACTTCTCTCACAAACATTTTGTATCATAGAGATACTCTCTATACTTTTATGAACACATTAAAATCTAGTCTTCCATAGTTTGTGATGTTCCTTAAATGACTTTCCTTTCCTTCAACAAATACAATTCAGTTCAAGAAATAATTATTAAGTGGCTACAATGGACCAGGAACTGTGATTTTTTTTCCTACAAATTCCATAATAGAGTGGTCTCTTTCTCTCAAGAGGCCACTTAATTTTTATTTCAGCAGTCAATTCTTCTTTACAGGTTAAAATCAGAACCATAAATTAGATTTCCTTCATTGCTTCTTCCAACTTTTGAGGAATGGATTTGTCATTAAAGGAAATCAAGACTCTTGTGAGTTGTTATGATTTTATCAGAGAGAAGGAGAGGGAGGGAGAGGGAGGAAGAAAGAGATAGAAGAGAGAAAAGGGAGAGTAGGAAAGAGAGGTGATGTAAAAGAATAAGAACAAAGAAAGAGAAAGAGAAAAAATAAGAAAAATAGAAAGAGAAATAGAAAAAGGAAATGGGAGAAGAGAGACAAGGGGAGAGAAACAAAGAAGGGGAGAGAGATGGAAACAGAGAGACAGAGACCAAAGGAATGAGAGAGAGAGAGAGACAATGAGAGAGATAGAGAGAGGAGAGAGGGAGAGAGAATGCCTCAGCAGAAATCCCTATATTGAAATACCTTTCAGTTGTTTGCCTTGCCTCCATGCTAGTTTTGTGATTTATCTCCTTACCCTCCTTATCCAATTTCCTATTTCTGATCAGTTAACTTTTAGTATACTCACATCACAATATCACTTCCTTAGTTCTTTCCATTGATCCTTACTAAAATGCTCTGTGTCCCATTTCTTCCTTCAGTGAAAGGTATAAGAAATTATGTTTCCACAGATGTAGAGGAACTGGTACTAACAATAGAATTCAGAAGTTGCCACAGGGGCAGAAGGAATGGTCTTGCTCAAGAATTATTTTTAACAATACTTCCCAGAGACAGACAAAACCTGCTGACATTAATAGTAGAGTTAGAAGTAAAGAAAGTAATACAAAGGTTATAGCTTGGCTAAGGTGTGCATGCTTAATGAGCATGTTAACTTCTCCTCCCCAGGAGGAGGATTAACACAATTCTAGGCACAATATTGTATGTAATGGGAGGCAGAAACATATCAAGGAGTAATATGAAGTAGGCATTCCAGGAAGTTGTACACCTTGAAGTATCTAGCCAATGGAGAAATGGGGGAGGGACATTGCATTTTGGGACAGAGATGTAACTGCTTGCTCTTGTTTCTGTAGGGCGGGTCTGCATCTAGCAGCACACTTGCTTCTTGCAAGAATGTATAATAAATGAGCTTGCTTCATCTACCTCAGGAGTCTTTGTTTTTCGTATAGAAAAACATTCAGTAACTAACATTCAGTACACCCATTTTTCTGACAAAAGTATCTTTATAATATACAATGCTATCATATTACCCCCTTTTATTCATTTTCTTCCTTTCTAAAATAACTTGTGATTTTCTATAGCTAAATTTCAGTTATAAGATCCATCTCACCAAGTCTTAGTAATTCTTATAAGGTCAAATAATTGAAAGAGACGCTAAATTTCACTTAGAAGTTAGTGAGAATAAAGATATAACTTTTCTTCATCCAAGTTTATAGGTTCCCTGAAATCTTTCCATGGACCTTAGATTAAAAATCTTTGGCCTATGGGGGCATTTCCATTACTTAGTTCCAAAGGTTTGGCAGCCTTCTCTATATCACATTCTTCCTATCTTCTGACTCAGGTCTCCTTTGAGTCTTTAGATCATTTTTATTGTTTGTTTTCCCTTTGAAGAATTTGGTCCATTCTTTCAAGAAACACAATTCTTCCTGATAACCAATAGAGAGATTTCCCTCCAACACTTTTATCTTCTTCTCTAGTGGAAGGATCAATGAGTACTTCAGGTCTGTGTGGTTAGTACTTGTCAGTGATGGCCTGAGAGTATGCTCGGTACAAAGTGTGCATGCTTTGTGTTCAGAACCAAGGCTATAGTGAAGTTGGCAATGCAACATGGGCAAGTGCTACCAGAAACACCCCAGATTTATTATGCATTTGATTTTGAATTAATTTTTGGTTGTTGCACATTCAGAAACGTTTTACTGTTACCAAATTTTTCATGACCCTAAATGGGGTCATGACCCACAGTTGAAGAAGCACTGATCTAAACCACTTATTTTATGGAGTAGGAAACTGAAGTCCACAGTCTAGTGATTAATGTTACTTACAAGGACCAAATCTTCATCTGTGAGGACAGGAAAACAATTTCTCTCAGGGGACTTTTTTTCATAGTTTTTCTGGACTTTTTAATCTACACTTGATATATTTCTTTATATTCTGTGCACACCCTTTTTTATTTTCTAGGCAACAAAAGCTGGGGTGGGGAACTATGAAATTTAAAAAATCAATCAACACATATTTGAGAATCCAATACTTTATGGAATGACTTAGTTTTTTTGTGGCTCTTGTTGAATGAGTGAATGTTAGTCCCCATTAAGGAGATAAAAAATACACAAAACATTGTTCTTGCTCTCAAAGAGCTTAAAATCTAGTTGTGAAAAGAAGGAAGAAGGAATCAATAAGTTTGTATACAAAGCAATATAAACACAAGGTCCAGTGAAAAGTACAGACAGTAAGTACTGCAGTCTTCTTGTGGAAGAAGGGGAATTTAAACTGGGCTGCAAGGATAGGTAGAAACTAGATAATCAGAAAAGAGGAGAAATCATGTCAGGAGGCAAATTATACTAGCTTTAAATAGTTATATCCATGTCCTCTACATGCCTTTGCATTCACCTGAAAGATATATAATGACTTTAAAAGGTATGAATCAATCAGAAAGCACTTACTAAATACCAGGCACTAATTGCTAAGTGCTGGAGATAGAAAGAAAAAGCAAAAACAGTTCCCTGACCTCAAGGAGCTTATATTCTACTAGGGTAGTGACATGTAAATAATTAGGTATAATATAAGATTAGTTGGTTGGTTAGTTCTTTTCCTGCATTCTCAAAGAGAACCAAAATGACATAGCTACATTGGGGTCAAGGTATAGTGGGTCCAACTGTGACTGCTCAGAGCAATATGAGCTCAGAAGGCTCTGCCACAGGTCAGGTATAAATACTACACACGAACATTTGTGGTAAAGATGTCTTTAAATATATGCACCTTATATTACTTTTGAGCTACTGCAATTCTGCTTCACTTATAGAGCACAGCTCCTTCTTTGATGCAGACACATCATGCTGGTCTGTCCTTTGCCAACGTCTCTCATGACACATAATCAGTATAAGGAAGATCACCTCACATGGGAAAGTTCTAACCTATTTGGCTCTGTATGTTCAAAAAAGATAAAAAAAAAGAAATGGCAAATATAATACTTGCAGAAAGTTATATGCCTAGTATTTTCTTTTGATTCAAGGGATTTGGGATATTTGATAAATAAACAACCACTAAAGAGTCTGCAGCTAGGTGTTGCAGTGGGTAGAATACTGGGCCTGGAGTCAGGAAGACCTGGGTTCAAATCTGACCTCAGATACTTACTAGCTTTGTGACACTGGGCAAGTCACTTAACACTATTTGTCACAGTTTTCTCATCTGTAGAATGAGCTGGAGAAAGAAGCAGCAAACCTCTCCAGTATCTTTGCCAAAAAAACTCCAGAAGAGGTCATGAAGAGCCTAACGTGACTGCAAAACTACTAAACAACAATAATAAGAGAGTTTGCATCTTGCTTTCCACCCCTCCCCCATGCAAAGCTTTCTTTTGCTTTTTCTGATTCCCGTTTTCACCTTTCTCTTAATCCCTAAAATGTATTGTGCAAATAAATTCTCAAAAGCTTTATTAGTCTGATTGGACAGCTCCATTTTTAATGTTTGGGCTGGAATCAAGGAGGAGCTTTGTGGAAAATGAGTGTGTTGAATAAAGGAGCTTCCTGAAGAAAAGCAGTGAAGCACAGTATTGTATGAATCTGATATTCCAAAGGGCTGGTTCTCTCCATTCTCTGCCATTCCTCTCTTCAACACCCACCCCACCTCTTTTCCATTTTTTTCATTGCTTACTTAAAAACTTTTCAAAATAACATCAAACAGTCTTTTTTCTTACTATGAAACAGAGATACAGCTTTCATCTTTGGATTTGTGCAGAAACAACCACACTATTATTCTCATATAATAGAATAACTCATAACCAAAGGAAAGAGCCTGCTTATTCCATCTGCCCACTGCCATTATCCCTGATGCAAATGGAATTTTCTCTATTTTTTAAACTTTTATTTTTTCCAATTATTTGCAAAATCAATTTTCAACATTAATCTTTCAAAAGTTTGAGTTCCAAAGTCTTTCCCATCCTCCATTATAGCCCCCCTAACCAAAAAAGCAATTTGAGATAGGTTATACATGTGCAGTCATGTAAATCATGTTTCCATATTAGTGTTGTTGTGAAAGAAAACACAGACCCCCAAAAAAACATCAAGACAAATAAAGTATAAAAAATGCTTCGATCTGCACTCAGACTCCGTCAGTTCTTTTTCTGCGAGTGAATAGCATTTTTTCTCATGAACCCTTCAGAATTGTCTTGACTTAGATCATTGTATTGTTGAGAATATCTAAGTCATTCAAAATTTCTCATCTTACAATGGTGCTCTTACTGTGTACATTGTTCTCCTGGTTCTGCTCATTTCGCTTTGCATTGGGTAATGAAAGTCTTTCCAGGTTTTTCTGAAAGTATCCTGAACATCATTTCTTATACCATAATAGTATTCCATCACAATCACAGATTGCAACTTGTTCAGCCATTTCCCAATTGATGCACATGCCTGCAATGTTCAATTCTTTGCCACCACAAAAATAGAGCTGTTATAAGTATATTTTACATAGGGATTCTTTTCCCTTTTTTTTTCTCTTTTTGAGATACAGACCTAGTAGGGGTATTGCTGGGTCAAAGGGTATGCACAGTTGTATTGCCTTTTGGGTATAGTTCCAAATTGCTCTCCAGAAGGGTTAAATCAGTTTGCAACTCCATCAACAGTGCCATTAGTGTGACTAGAACTTTTAAATAGAGGCCTGGGGAAACCAGGAAGCCAGGTAGAGAGCTATTACATAGTAAGTATAGAAGGCAAAAGTCACATCATCCATCCTACAAAATCACCATCTCTCAGAAAACTGATTATCATAATATTGGCATAATATATAGGGAGTTGGACTGTTGTAAAGGTTCAGATCTTATATTAAGCCCTTACACACTGGTTGACCATGGCAAGTCACTTAATCTCTCTGAGCTATTTTATGGCTTCTACTACAGAAAGAAGGGAAAATGTTTTGTGAAATTTAAAGTGTTATATATTTGTCATTTGTTGTTATTACAGTGTAGGTGAGACAGAAAATCTAAGCCCAAGCATAGATAACAATACATAAATGTCAGCTTCTTTAATTGATTAAGGATGCTGACTCTAAAAATTGGAGAAGAGGCTGATAAATGAATGACTTAGATTTTCATAGAAAGCCCTCAGCAGTTCATCAATAGGCTGGGTGACTGTCTTCCAAGGACATTCCTAGTTAGACTCAGAGAAGCTTATCATCCCATAAGCTATAGAGTGATGCTCTTTTGGCAATAGCAATCCTCACATGTGAAGTCATCCTCCTCATCTCTACCAGTTCCTTATACCAATTAAATCACAAGACCATTTACCTAATCCCTATCTCTATATCCTCTATATGTTACTACTTTGATTAAAGGCTTTTATAAAACAATTACCTTGGTCAAGATTATTAAGTAAAGCACACGCAGAAGAGATGAATGACTACGTAGGTGGGGGCCCACAAACACAATGATATGATTGACAAATGAAAAGATATACCCTTTGACAAACCCTGATACCACTGATGTAGGTGATAGAGAGAAGGGGTGTTGGAAAACCCAAGTGTCTTGAGATCCCGATGCAGAAAAAAAAAACATTCACAGAGTATATGTTATTTTGTTGTTCAGTCATTTCAGTCATGTCTGACTCTTCATTACCCCATTTGGGGTTTTCTTGGCAGCAAAGATATTGGGATGATTTGCCATTTCCTTTTCCAACTAATTTTACAGATGAGAAAAATAAGGCAAACAGGGTGAAGTGTCTTGCCCAGGGTCATACAGCTAGTAAGTGTCTGAGGCCAGATTTGAACTCAGGAAGATGAGTCTTCCTGATTCCAGGTCTAGTACTGTATCCATTGCACCACCTAGCTGCCTCTGTATATGTTGCATGTGTTAGCATATACTCACAGAGTATATGTCATATATAAGTTAGCATATACTCACAGATTATCTGATGTTGGCTGGTGGCTTTTAGTTTTTTTTTTAATTTCTCAAGTAGATGACTTATTTAAATAAGTCATGTTGGAAAGATTTTAATTACATGCAATATTGTCTTGTCACCTTTATTCTTTCTTCTAGTCTGTTGTTAGTTTTAACATTTACTCTAATTATTCTATGTTCTGATTGCACAGATTACTGATTCTGAAGTAAATTCCATATTGGTTGTCAGTATTTTTTGTTAATTAATATATATCTCAATTTCACACTTTTGTGATTTTTTTTAGTGCATACCATTCTTTATGTTTTTAGATTCTTTCCTTGCCAACCTTCAAAAAATACAGGTATCATTTGAGTCATCCACAAGGCTTTGACTTCTTATATTTCTTCATCCTGGACATAGATTTTTTTTTAAATTCAGACTTGAAACAAGAGCATCTAAGTGGTGCAAAACAAAAAAGCTATGTGAGATTCTCTCTCATCTCCCAATTTCTCTCCTACTGGCTTTAAACTTTGCCATTAATTTCTCTGTGTCTGTCAGGATTTTTTATTCCTTCAGAATTCTCATAATGAAAGGCTAAAACAAAAAGCTTTAGAAAAAGTTAGATCCACCTTATGTAGTATGATCAATTAAGACCTTAAAGACATCTATCTGGTATCTTTCATCAATAACATACAGAAATGGAATTTGAAGGTGTTGTTAGCATGATGCTGAGGTGACTACAAACCAGGTCATATGACAAATAGTTGAAGGAACTGAGGATGATGAGCATAGTGTAAGAGAAGGCTGGGAGGAGCATGGGCTCTGTTTTTAAATATCTCAAGAGCTGTCAAACAACAAAAAAAAGGGTGTCACTCTGAGTGACTTCAGAGAGAAGTGCCAAGTACTGTGGCCAGTGAGCAGAATTTGCAAGAAGGTAAATTTTAGTTGAATATTATAAAAAAAAAAAGCTTGTAAGTATTCAACAATGGAATTGGCTGCCTTAGAAGGTAGGAGTTCCTCATCCTGGGAGGAAGGTGTTCAAGTAGTAGATCAATAACCATTTGTCAGGGAGAAGAAATTCCTGCACTAAGCAAGGTTTTTCACTAACTTGATGTTTCAATTTCCTTCTAATTCTGGGATACTATGAGTTTGTGATTCTCTGAAAGGAGAGAAACTGGAGAATGAAGAGCACCGAGATGGGTATGGGGAAAGAGTAGCAGGTGTGACTTATGTAGTCCAAGAATTAAGTATAAAAGGACTTAGAGAAGGAACTGTTCAGCATGTGCAGCAGTCACTGAGAAAGTCTTTGTGAAAGAAGTGAGACTTAAGCAAACTCTTGAAGGATGAGTAGAATATGGATAGAAAATAACAGAGTGAGGGATGGACAAACAGAAAGATAACATAAGAATAGGCACAGAGATGGGAACAGACATAGCATTATGTGCAGGGGGCATATTTTTGTTTAGGGGAAGTGAGTGGAAGCAAGGATCAATGAGAATTGCTCTGTAGTTGAGTGTAACAAAGATTATGTGACTCTACTGGGCCCTAAATTCATTTTTTTCTTTGCATTTTGGCTTCAAACATCATGTGGTCAGGTGGAATGAGATAGATACCTGGAATGTGAATAGCATTTAAAGAATGCTTTCATCCTCTCCCACCATACACACACATGTACACTCAGAGCTTTTACTATTAGCTCAATGAATTTTTATTTGTTAGTTCAAAACGAGCAGCCACAACAGGCTTTCAAGCATTTCCTGCTAGTATAATTTTCCAGATGTCCTATGCTGTTCCATTTGCTTTCATATTCGAAGGCAGTTCATGAATTTGAAATTAAATATTACCTTTATGGCCCTGGCAATCTCTGAAGCATCTTCCTTTTTAAAGAGTTGTGAATCCACAATGTAGAACATATGACTACAATTTCCCAAGAAGTAAACTCCATTTCTAATGTGCTAAGAAAGTCACATCTGATTAGTGAGTCACCCTCATAAGTTTGCTTTTCAAACAAATGGCTCATTTGAATTTCAGGAGGCATTTCATTACAGAAATCTTCCTGTAGTCTTGACAGGTATTTCTTTGGATCCAGAAACCATATCAGTTTAACTTATTTCTGTGCCCTTGTTTATTCGTGATTGACTACATACATTTCTAAAACTAAATTAGAAGCAAAAGTGTGTATTGCAAATTGATTTTTTTGCACTGTCTCCCATTGTCATTTCAGAGATGAGTTTTCAGATTTTTTTTATCTCAGCCTTCACACTTAAAATTCTAATATTGATTTTGAGAAGTGCTCCCTTTGTCAATAAGCAATCAATGTTCTTTGTTCACTCCCTGAATGAACCTGAATAAACCTAAGGGAGGGCCTGCCTCATAAAGCTTATTTGAGTATGCTCTGTCTCATCCAAGGGTCAAAGAATCAGGCTCCATAAGCATTTAATCTATAAAAGGCTCTATGATATCTTACAGGAAATACTATTCTGAAGATCTAATTTTTTTTTTTCCTCCAGAAAGAGTATCTCTGAAACATAAATGAAGGAAATGGTATTCAGAGAGAGCACTTTGGGCCAATACAAAAACCTCAAACAGGAACTGAGGCCTAGAGATACAATCATGGAATGACAAAAACTTCTGTTTTCAGTCTACCCATTTTCTTACACTTCTTACCCTATCAATGTTTAAAAGGCCCGTATTAGTAGAGTTAGCTGATCAGCCAGTCAAATGGATAAAACTGGGCGTCTTTTAAGGTCCCTAAGACCTGGATCAAATGAGAAAATATTTGTAAAGTGTTTTGTTGTTGTTAAGTCCTTTCAGTCATGCCTGACTCTTTGCGACCCCATTTGGGGTTTTTCTGGCAAAGATACTGGAATGGTTTGCTATCTTCTTCTCCAGCTTATTTTATAGATGAGAAAACTGAGGCAAACAGGCTTAAGTGACTTGCCCAGGGTCACACAGCTAGTACGTGTCTGAGGTCTGACTTAGTAGGTTCTTAAATGCTTATTTCCTTTCCCTCTTCCCAACTGTCTTATTTACCTTTTCATAAATATAAACTCAGAAGGCAAACCCAGGTCTCTTTTGATTCCAGTCTTGTGCTCTAATTCATTATAACATACTACCTTGTATTTATTTCTGAACTCCAAGTAGCAGCATAGACAGAAAAACAAATAGAAAGCCACAACACTATAGTAAAAATGAAAAACAATAGTCAGACAGCTAACAGAAGTGGGCTACACTTCCACATACTTGTTTAAGTTCTTAGATCGTTTATATTTGTTAAAAATATGTATGCTAGATGCATAATTGCTACATGCATATTATATACATGTATCATACATATATGTTTGTGTGTATCCTGTGTCCACAGGTCACAGAATTATAGGGCCAGAAGGGACCTTGGAATTAATCTAATCCAACTACTTTATTTTAAAGCCAGGGAAACTGAGACCTAGAAGCAAAAGTTACTTGCCCAAGATCACACAACTATTTTAATTTTGGAGTGGGGACCAAAACTCAGTTCTTCTGATTCCAAGTCACTTCTCTGGTAGGACATTAGGACCAAATATTGTAACACATGCAAAATGACCAAACTCACAGCACCACTATATTTACTCTTGTGCCAGTTTAAATAATTGTATAACAATACACAACACAACACAACACAACACAATACAATAGTTATAGCACTCAGTTTTACAAAACATCTTATAAGACAGTTCCAGAAGACAGTCAGTACAAATATCATTACTCTCATTTTGCAGTAGAGGAAAATCAACCTCAGAGACTAGCTCAAGATCCTGTAATAGTAATGGCGGAAGAGCTGGGGCTCAAACCTAGGTCCTCTGACTCCAAATTCAAAAACAGAATGGCATAATGAAAAGATTGCCGAACTCGAAATTAAGACAAATAGGGGTTTGAATCTTGTCTTTGATACTTCCTAACTCTGTGATCATGAGCAAATCACTAATCCTCCGACTTAATTTCCTGAACTGCAAAATGGGTATCGTAATAGTGCTTATCTCACGAGGTTGTTGTCATGATCAAATGATAGAATATCTATAAAGTACTTAGAATGGTGCCTGGCACATAGTGATTCCTCTTCTCTGAGCCTCAACTTTCTCGCCTATAAATTAGCAGTATAGTTTCGAGTCAGATGAGATAATAATTTAAAGAACTTTGTCAAACTTAAAATGCTTTATGTACTTGTGCTATTATTACTATTATCATCATTGTGATGCTTTAAATGACAATGGAGACAATGCTTGCTTTGGAGACAGGTATACTTGAGTTCAAATTCCATCTCTGCCACATATTGGTTGTGTGACCCTGGGACAAACACTTCATATAATGTGTTATATAAATAATATGTTGTTGTTATTGTTGTTGTTGTTTCATTTTTATGACTTATTTAGGACCTATTTTAGGAACTGTACATATGTCTTTCAAAAATAATCTATCTGTTTCCTGGAACTTGGGCAATTCTTCTCTAAAAGAGTTGGCAAATGAAGCCCACCATCCTTCAGCAGACAATAAACCCTCCTTTTTCTTCTCAGAGCATCATTTGGTCAGATTTTGGACAGCTTTATCATCCATAAGCAACCTTACCTAAAATATTTCTGGAACTTGTCCCCGTGACACTCGGTGCTTCCATAAGGAATTGCCACTTTTACCCAAGCTCTGATGCAAAAGCCTTTCCTTCATTTTAAAATAACAGAATACATGTGGTATTTACAAAAGAATAAGATAGAGAAGTTTCCCTCTGGGCTGTGGCCCTCCACCAAAATTTTACTCCTAATTTGTCTTTTTAATCGCTATCCAGCTCAATTTGTGTTCTGTTTTGATCCTCAGACCTAGGAGATAACGAAGATAAAGGAACAATAGTCCCAGTGGTAGTGAATGGATGATTTTAAGGAGAAAATACCATCTCCCCCACCCTGCTAAAATAATAATAATAGCCACATTGTGTCATATATAAAACTAATCCACTTCATTGGACCATGAAAGGAAACATCAGGAGCAAAATAGAAAATGAATTTTGTTTTGTTTTGTTGTTTAATATATGAAAGGGCATAGCAATGGTAAGAAATGAGTTTGGGCCTTGATGTGTCAGATTCTTGGCATTTAATTGTGTTGATGTGCACTGTATCCACTGAATCATGGAGTCTACGAATAGGGTACTCATTTTTCGTTATCTTGCTTGGATACCTTGCTTGCCCTTCATTATGTTTTCAAGCTGATATTCTCAAGTGAGATATCAACATATTTTATCAATAGACAAGGAAAGGCAGATGTGTAAGGGCCAGTTTTATGAGACAGATTCAACTTTAATAATAAAAAACATCACATCCCTATTGCATAGGGCCTGCCAAGTTGCAAAGCACATCGACATATGTTTAGGTGAAGACCATTTGATCTGATGTCGGAGAAGGTTGATTCTAATCCCAGATCTTCTTTTTGCTACTTATTTGACCTTAGGCAGGTTACTTATCCTCTATGAACTATATTTTCCTCATCTGTAAAATGAGAGGGTTAGAAGAAATGATTTCTAAATCCAAGGATTTTGTGATGTCATTAGAGAATGTTCTTACTTGCTAAAATATTCCACTTTGATTGATATTTGTGATTTTTATAGAAAGAATAATTGCTGTTCTTCTCACTCCTCTAATAGCCCTTATTTTCTACATAAAGTAATTGACAAAATATAAGAACTCATTTTTATTATCCTGTGGGGCAGGTAAAAGGGTCCTGGAATAAAAAGACTAAGGTAGTATTTTCAATTTTGCCACCATTCAGACATGTGAGTTTAGGGAACTCAATTCATTGTTCTTGGCCTCAGTTTCCTTATTGGTAAAATAATAATAATAATACCTTCCCTGCATATTGATACAAGGATCAAATGATACCATATATTCATAGGTCCTTGTAAGCACTCCTGACTACTAGAAGCTCATTAATTAATGAAAAGTAGTGTGGTATATTAAGACATAAATTTACTGTTAGAAGAGACATTGGAGTTGATATCATCTACCCTTTCATTCTATAAATGAGAAAAGTGAGTGATTGTAAGGTTTAGTGACTTCCCTGAGGTTATACAGGTAGTAAGAAGCCAGGTATAGATTTGAACTCATATCCTAAAACTCTAAACTCAGAATTCTTTTCATTGTGCCACATTAAATCTCCATTGAAAGAGCCCTAGACCAAAGGAGGGAAACCAGTTGCCTTGAGGTTTTGTTCTGTAAAATTTAGATTCAGTCAAAAGGCTGCACTTAATGATCTAGAAAGCCAGATGTGGCCTCAAAGCTGCAGGTTCCCCCACCCCTGGCCCTAGACTCAGAGATAGGAGTGAATTGTTTTTGCATCCCTGATCTGCTGCATAAGACTTGTGACCAGGGGAAAGTCACTAAATCTTTCTGGGCTTCAGTTTCCTTATCTGTAAATGGGGATAATAATGTTTGCACCACTTGTCTCATCAGCTTGTTAAGAGGAAATTATTTTGTAAAGTTTAAAGAGAGATATGAAGATAAACTTCTACTAATGAAAATTCTTCTTATTTGGAGGACTTGCGATAATTCAATCTGAGTTGGGGGCGGGGGGGAAGCTTAGTGTAGTAAACATTTTCTTCACAGATATTCCAAAGTAAGTTAGTAGTTAAACAAGGTCAAGAGATACAAGATGACAGATTAGAGGCAGCCACCTAGCTGAACTCTTCCAACATTCCCCTCTAAACAACTTTGAAATAAAGACTCAAACAGTCTCTATTTGTTGGGTCAACAGAGCCAACAAAAGGTTGGGGTGAGACATTTTTCTGGCCAAAGAGAACCTAAGTGGTTGGCAGGAGAAGTCTGTGGGTGGAGGCCTGTCTGGAGCTCACACTTACAGCAGCAGCAGCAACAGTGATTGTAGAAGCAGCTTTGAGAGTTCTCAGACCAGCTACAGTAAGGGAGTCATAAATTGGTCAGGAAGTGATTACAGGAGACCCTTTGCTGGCACTGTGTACGAATGATGCTAATTAGCAATTCTATTGCTCAAATACAGTTCTAGGTGGCAATTCCAGCACAGAGAGGAGTATTGGTTGTCAGTCACAAGGGAGCAGGGGCCTTGCTCACAGTTCTAGGTCCAAGAAAAGAGTTAGTACTTGCAGTTTCATGGGACCAGGGCCCTTCCTGGGTAAATACTAAAATACAGACCAGGGGAACAATGACCCTACCTCTCCCAGCATCACACCCTGGAAGTACCAAAAACTTGCAGATAGACCTCTGAAAAACAACATACAAAAAACCCTAAAACTTGGGACAATGCCTCTTATTCTCAGGTGAGTAGATCCCAACTTTAACATAAAGTTCAAAGTGTAGAAATAGATCAGGAAAAAGAGAAAACAAAAAATGACTACAAAAAGCTACCGTGATGGGAGGAAAGACCAAGAAAAAACTTAGAAGACAAGAATGAGAAAACAGCTACCAAAAGAAGATTCAAAGAAAAATGCCAATTGAATCCAGACCCAACAGGAATTTCTGAGTTAAAGAAAGAGCTAAGAATGATAGAGGAAGAATTGGGAAAAGAAATGAGAGTGATGGAAAATTATAAAAAAGATAATTAGCTGGTTTGGTTGGTAAAAGAGGCACAAAACATACTGAAAAAAATAACACCTTAAAAAGTAGAATTGGCCAAATGGAAAAAGAATGTGCAAAATCTCACTGAAAAAAATTCCTTAACAATTGAGCGAGTGGAAGTTAATGGCTTCATGAGACATTAAGAAAACAATAAAATAAAGTCAAAAGAATTTAAAAAAGAGGAAAATGTGAAATATCTCATCAGAAAAACAACTGACCTGGAAAATAGATGAAAAGGTAATTTAAGACTTATTAGACTACCTGAAAGTCATGGTCAAAGAAAGAGCCTAGACATCATATATCAAGAAAATATAAAGAAAAATTACCCTGATACTTTAGATCCAGAGTGGAAAATAGAAAATGAAAGAACCCACCGATCACCTCTTGAAAGAAATCCCAAAATGAAGACTCCCAGGTATATTATAGCAAAATTCAAGAGCTCCCAGGACAAAGAGAAAATACTTCAAGAAGCCAGAAAGGAACAACTCAAATATCATGAAGTCATAATCAGGATTACACAATATTTAGCAGCTTTCACATTAAAGGAGTAGAAAGCTTGAAATATGATGTTCTGAAAGGCAAAGAAGCTAGGATTACAACCAAGAATAACCTACTCAGGAAAACTGAGTGTAATCCTTCCAGGGGAAAATGGGTGTTTAATGAAATAGAAGACTTTCAAGAATTCCTGATGAAAAGAAGAGAGCTGAGTAAAAAATTTGACATTCAGACACAAGACTCAGAAGAAACATAAACAGGTAAACATGAAAGAGTAATCATAAGTGACTCAATAAAGTTAAACTGTTTTCATTCCTATGTAGAAAGATGATACATGTAACTCCTATGAAGTTTATCTTCATTAAGGCAATTAAAAAGAGTTCACATAGACATAGGGCATGGGTGTGAGTTGATTATGTTGGAGTGACCTCCAAAAATAATGAAGGGGTGAGAAAGAAGGATCCACTGGGAGAAACAGGAAGGGAGAGGTAGAATGGGGAAACCTTTATCTCTTAAAAGAGGCCTGCAAGTTCCCAAGAAGTATGTTAATGTACTAAAGAGAACATGCTTTTTTTAAAGGGCTTTTTCTGTTCATCAGATATTTGTTCTGGACAAAACCCTGAGCAAAGCCCTGTCTGTGCAAAGCACTTTGGAGTATGCTAGTTACAAATGAGTTTAAGGCAGGTTCCAGAGAGTCTCTCCTTGCAAACCTTTTATTTATAGTTGAGTCAAAATTCTAAGTTTGTCTAGAAACAAATTATATTTCTTGTAAATAGTCTACAATTCAGATATCTCTACTAGTAGAGGTGTACATTCCTATAATTAGTCTTAAAATGAAAAAGCAAATCTTACCATATGTATGGGGTTTCTGCTCTTCCTTTTCTCTTCCTAGAATATATCATAGGTTTGAGATGGGGTAGCAATGGACTACCTTACTCACTAGTCCTGGTTAGGTTCTTGTTTTAGGTAAAGTCAGTTTCAGTTACTTTATGGGTCAGAATTAACTATAAGCTTTTATTAAACACCTATTCTGTTCCAGGCATTGTGCTAAGTATTGGTGATACAAGTCTAAAGAATGAACAATCCCTACTCACAAGGAGCTTATATTCTAGTCTAGGAGGATTTACACACACACACACACACACACACACACACACACACACACTCACACACATATATGTACATATATAATATGTCTGTATGTATATATGCATACATGTTAATATATTTATATATTTTATATACACACATATATTCACTGTATTTGTGTGGTGCACATTTATGTATATACATACATCACATGTATCACATGTACAAATACAAAGTGAATAAATCTTAATATATACAACACAGATAAAACAAAGTAGTTTGGGAGAGAAAGTGCTAGAAATTGAGGGGATCAGGACAGGCTTCATGTAAAAGATGATACTGTATGTTGAAAGAAGAGAAGGCTTCTATGAGCAGGAGGTAAGGATGGAGCACATTCTAAGTGTGTGTGACAGTCAATGAACAGGCATGAGGTGGGAGATAGAGAGTCATATGAAGACTAGAGAGGCCATTTTGGTTAGAACAGAGTCCAGAAAAGGTGGTTATATCTAATGAGGCTGGAAAGATATTTTGGGATCAGGTTTTAAAGGACTCTAAAAGTTACATAGAGTTTACATTTTATTCTAGAAGCAATAGGAAACCACTGGCTTTGGTTGAGCAGGGAGCCACATGGTCAGATCTGAGCTTAAGGAAAATTACTTTGGCAGCAATGTAGGATGGGCAGGAGCAGTGGAAGATTTGAGACAGTGAGAACAATTAGGAGACTGTTGCAATAAAGTAGGTGAGAATTGATGAGGGCCTACACTAAGAGGGAGCTGTGTGAGGGAGAAGGAGGTCAGTTGCCAGAGGCATTGTAGAAACAGCATGATTTGCCAATTGATTGGCTCTGTGGGGTTAGATCGAGGAGGCAAGGATAATGCCAAGGGTAAGAATTTGACCTGCATTAAGGATGATGGTGTTTCTGACAACAACAACAGCAATAAGTTACATTTATATGGTGCTTGCAGTGTGCTATGCTTTACAATTGTTGTTTCATTTGATTCTCACAACAACCCCGCTAGGTGCTATTATTAGTCCCATTTTATAGATGAGGAAACTGAAGCAAACCAAGGTTAAGTGACTTACCTAGGATCTCACAGTAAGTATCTGAGGCTGGATTTAAATTTAGGACTTCCTAAACCCAGGCCCAGTGCTCTATCCAGTAGTCTACCTTGATGCCCAATGGAATCTAAAATCCTTTCTAAACTATAGCACACGAGTCCCCATCAATGTGTTTCTTTTTAGTGGTTAGCTAGAGGACACACTGTTCAAAGTAAAGGTATTTAATAATTCAGTAAAGTAAAGAAAAAGTAAGGTAAAAGAAGTAAAGTAGTAAAGTAAAAGGAAATGGAATATTTCTCCATGTGCCTTGAGGTCACTGTCTTGTAAATACATTGATTGAGTGAGAAGAGTGAACTTATGTGGGAATTAATAATGGAGCATTCTTATGTAGAGACCGTGTGCAGTCAAGGTTCTCACATAAAGAGTCAAACAGACAAAAGAAAAAAAAATATATATATATATATAATATGACAAGAATATATATACAAAGACTCAATTAATGTCTTTAACACTGGAAAGTCACTGATGTCTTCTTTTGATTTTGATGCTCTCTGTTGGACATTTCTGTCCGCTGATCCCTCCTAGGCATTATCCCTTTCTGACTATCCCTGGGTGTGGCCATTTTTACTAAACATAATGTTTCCATTGCAGCTGTTCTTCAGCTTTTTAGCTATACTCAGGGTTAGCTAATATGCTGTCCAATAGCCACTAAGGATACTCTGTGATTAATAAACCTTTCCCCTGCGGGGAGAAAACTTACTAAATTCTGTTAACCAGCTCTTTCACACACCTCCATCATCCACTGGGCAATGCTGTGGTCCTATTTCTCCCATACAGAGAAGAGCTACAGCTCATTTAGCCTCTTATTCCAGCCAGCTCTTCTATCTTCCAACTGTACCTCATCTATAGTCCTTAGCTGAGTTGCTGGGGGCTACCTGCAACTCTGCGTTCCACCTGTCAGAGGTTTTGTAACTAGTTAGTGTTTCCCCTGCAGAAAAGGTTTACAATTCTCCTCAGTCAATAGCAAACGCATTTCTCTTTCTCTCAGCTAGACTGCATCAAAAGGGAATGGAGGCCTGGCTAAGACTAGGCTTGCTCTTTGTTTACCCTCAGAACTTCCATGTCTGACTCATCTCTCGACTCTATGACTTCAGTATTCTCTGTATTCAGTACTCAGTATTCTCTGCTCTGTGTTTCAATTCAACTGTCACCTATCTGATAGTTAGAAATCTATTTCAGTTCCTAGGACATATCATAAATCCCTGGTTAGGCAAATATCTCCAGGGCTGTATAAAAGTCCTCAAAGTGAAAAAGAACTGAATGATTGGAAATAGTTTTGAATAGCAGCTCCCTTCCCCCATCATGCTTCTCTCTTCATTGTAAATAGCAGATTGTGGTTGTTAGAAAAGGTTTAGGAGACTAATGACTTTTCCTTTTTTTTTTCACCACCACCCCTTTCCCCTAGCAGCATATCACTGCAGCCTGGTCTCTCCTTATTCTTTCTAGATAAGGTTGGAAGGAACTCCAATACATAGTTTAACCCCCTCACTCTATAGGGGAAAAAAACTGAAGTGTAAGAGGGAGTAAGATAAGTTGACCTAGTATATTAGGTAATATAGGTAGTAAGTAGAAAGTCAGGATTTGAAACCAGTTCCTATAATTTCAAATCTACTGGTCCCATTTGGTTTGGGACTCTAGAGATAGCCTGCCTTGATCCCATCATCTGAGCCTAGAATCCTTAGGCTTCTCTCAAATTGACCTTTCTTTCTTTACTCATACTTCTCCCCTCCTCCCCCTCTTTAGTCCCTCTCTCTTTGTCTCTGAGCTCTTTGGCAGGGCTGAGATATTTACTTTCCTTCTTTATGATCTTAAAGTCATGAGCTCACTAGATTGGGAGTTGCCATAGACTTTAGAGGTCATCTAGTTATATCCCTTCATTGTAGCAATGAGGCCTAATCATTTCTCCAAGGTCATACAAGTAGTATGGAGAAGACTCAGGATCAAATTCAGGTTCCTGACTTCAAATCCAGCACACTTCTCATTATAGTACCCTCACTCCCCATCTCTAAAATACAAAATGCCTAAAACTTAAACTTCCCTTTCCCCAGATCAGGCTGCCCTTAACAACTTTCCCATTTCTATTAATGGCATCACTAGTTGGAATCACCTTTGAATCTTCCCTTTCCTCTCAGACATATTTTGCTACCAGTATATAATAGAGATCTGTTTCTGGCTCCTAGACTGGCCTGTATTCAGATTGTTGAGTCATGAGTCATCTTCTTTGGAGGAGTGTTTTTGCTTTTATTATAAGATTTCACAGTGCGGGAGTGAGGGTTGGGGTGCAGTAGAGAGAAAAATTCTTAGACAGTGGTATAGTTGGGAAAAGCACTGGCCTTTCCAGAAGACACAAATTTTTGTAGCTTATTATCTATGGGATCTTAAGTTTGGTTCTCAGTTCCCTCATCTGCAATATGAGGGGTTTAGACTAGAAGACTTCTGAAGTCCCTACTAACTCTAAATATATACTCAACATTATGATCTCATAACCCTGTCCCCAGATCTCTTACCCCATCCCTGGCACAAAAACACACATACTACCAACAATTAGGGCAGAATCTACCTCTACAAGTCATTACAAGGGATATGGCTTCTATGCCAGTGGCTTTAACCAATCCCCTTGCTTAGTTATTTGTGTCCCCTAAGATATACCTAATCCTCATTTTCTGTGTAGTGCATTGGAAGAAACACTAGATTTAGATTCAGAAGACCTGGGTTCAAATCCAATCCCTGCTACTCACTATCTTTTTGACTTTGGGCAAATCCCTTCACTTTTATGAGCCTCAGTTTCATTATCTGCAAGAGGGCATTAGACTAAATAACCTTGAAAGTCTTTTTTTGAAAGTCACTTTTCCCGTCTTGATCACCAACCAGCACCCCTACAGCACTAGCTGTGGCCTGTTCATGTCCGTCCTCCTTGCCCTCTTTTTTATTCTGAGTCCCATTTCTCAGGTCCCATTTCTATCTACAGTGTCGTTATCTTGTTCTTCCACTCTCTAAGTAACAGGCTGGTGATAAGAAGAATAGATGGAGAAAAGAAAGTTACATTACAGCAGAGGCAAATCTAAGTGAATGAAGGCAGTGTTCAGGGAAACTCAATTGGAAAGAAAGGACACGGAGCAGATAAATGATGATGTGCCTTGGGGTTCTAAGTGCCATGGAGCAATAAATACACAAGGAATAAAAAAAGGTCAGTGTGAATAAGGAAGAGCAGAAAGTAATCAAGGAGCAGAAAGAAGGACATGAAAGGTACAAAAAGCTAGGACCTGAGTTAAGGAAGTAGAAAAATGGATAAGGATGGGGACTGGAGCCTGAAAGGCAGAGTACACAGGGGTTAAGAAAGATAAAGTCCATCATAAATCTGTTTTGAGTACAAAAGGAAGACAAGGTCAGCGAATGAGAAAGGCAGTCCACAGAGGAGTGGCATTGATACATTACTGACGTAAGCAGTCCTTGGTAAACCTGATATGATCTTAATCATTTCAAGATATGAGCTGAAAAAAAGACAAGGTAAATATTGAAAGCTGGTATTTAAGCATAATAACCATGTGTGGTTGCTTTCATGAGGCTTGTTGCTCTTTGTGGTCCTGACCTAGAATTTGGTTAGTATCTAAAAAAAAAAAGTTTTCAAAATCTAAAATAATTCCATCTTCAGCCACTCCCAAGTGGATCTGCCTATAATCACTTAATACATCATGCTGTAGTTCTGTGAGTCTTTGGGCTGTATATAGGGTGTCCCAAAAATTTTTAGTACAGTTTAGAGCTAAAATAACTAAGTTTGACTTGTTTAAGCATAAAATGGCACTAAGACTCTTGGGAAACACTGTGTAATCTGTTTATATTAAAAAGTGTTCTTTGTTTTTTTTTTCACAACTTCTTGGGGGTAGATAGAATAAGTATTATCAGCACCATTTTGCAGAAGGTAAAACTGGGGATCAGAGAAATAAAGGGATTTGCCTAAGGCTACACATCTAGGAAGGGGCAGTACCAGGGCACAGATTTAGATCCTTTGGTTCCAAAGTCTGTGTTCTCTTCCCTGCAGTAAAATGTATCTCAATATTCTATTTATATATTATCTCAGACATTCCAACTGCCTTCCTGTTCATCTCTCATTTCACAAAATCCCATCCTTTACATTAATATCACTTTATATTTTCTCAAGAGCTTTTACATGCATTGTCTCATTTGATTCTCTAAAACCACACAAGGCAAAGAATGACTATTTCCATTTTCCTTTTAAGGAAACAGATGTTCTAAGAATTAAATTGACTTGTCCAGTGTTGCAAAGCAAATTTGAGATAGAGCTACAACCACACTGGCTCTTTGGTAGCTTTGTGTCAGGGTAGGTAGTCCAGGAGAAGTTGAGATGTTGAATGGTGGATAATGTGGATTGAATGGGTGGATATTGAAGTTTGGGATGACAACAGAGTCATGGCCCCTAGATTAGTTGGTATAACAGAGAGTTGTTGAATACTACTGGACCAGATTTTTAAAAAATCCAAATTCTGAAAGATGAACCCAGATAAGAAAGAGCGAGTAAACCATGGAAGCATAAATCATAGATTTGGTTAGATAGGACAAGATGTAACTGCGTTGATCAGGAACCTTAGCTAAGCCCCTGGATAACATAAGGGCATAGACATCTTTCCACTCATCTCATCCCCTTCTCACTCCACCCTCCAAGCTAGGTAACAAGAACCAGGATAGTACTCAACAAAGAGACCCAGTAACAAGAGTCAGATCCTGCCTTCTGAGGGAACAACAATATCCATGCTAAGTAATGTGCTCTCTATCTCTATAAGGATAATCATTGAATGGTACAAAAAACACTGGAAGCCAAGTTACAAAATCATTGAATCTCAGAGTTGGAAGTGATCGCAAAGCTCATTTACTCTTCCCTCTACTGGAACAGGAATTTTCTCTGTAACATTCCTGATAAGTTGCTGTTGAACCTTTTCTTGGAGAGCTACAGTAATGAGGAGCCCCAAACCACTCAGAGCAGCTCATTGCACTTTTGGACTACACTAATTATTGAAAAATATTTCTTCATACAACCAGAAGAAGACAACAAGGCCAAAGCTCCTACATCCAAAGCCTACAAGAAAAATATGAATCAGTCCCAGGCCTTGGAAGAGCTCAAAAGGGATTTTGAGAAGCAAGTAAGAGAAGTAGAGGAAAAACCGAGAGTGATGCAAGAAAATCATGAAAAACAAGTCAACAGCTTGCTAAAGGAGACCCAAAAAATACTGAAGAAAATAATACCTTAAAAAATAGCCTAGGGACAGCTAGGTGGTGCAGTGGATAGAGCACCGGCCCTCAAATCAGGAGGACCTGAGTTCAAATCCGGCCTCAGACCAAACACTTGACACGTACTAGCTGTGTGACCTCAGGCAAGTCACTTAACCCCAATTGCCTCACTAAAAACAGCAGGGCATGGAATATAATATTCTGGAGAGCAAAGGAGATAGGATTACAACCATGAATCACCTACCCAGCAAAACTGAGTATAATCCTACAGGGGAAAAAACGGTCATTCAGTGAAATAGAGACTTTCAAGCATTCTTGATGAAAAGACCAGAGTTGAATAGAAAATTTGATTTTCAAATACAAGACTTGAGTGGAACATGAAGAGGTAAACAGGAAAGACAAAATCATAAGACTTATTAAGGTTTAACTGTTTGCATTCCTTCATGGAAAGATGATATTTGTAACTCATAAGACCTTTGTCAGTATTAGCATAGTTGGAGGGGAAAAAATTATATGTATGTATATGTAGATATAGATATAGATATAGATATAGATATAGATATAGATATAGAT
>NW_020954596.1:23234603-23239932 GCF_900497805.2 Vombatus ursinus | reverse complement strand
TAGATATAGATATAGATATAGATATAGATATAGATATAGATATAGATATAGATATAGATAGATAGAGGGTGCAGGTTGAGTTGAAAATGAAGGGGTCATATCTGGAGAATAAAATTAAGGGGTGAGAGAGGAATATACTAGGAGAAAGAGAAAGGGAGAGGTAGAATGGGGTAAATTATTCCACAAAAAAAAAACAGAAAAGAAAAGGCTCTTTCAGTGGAGGGGAAATGGGGGAAGGTGAGAGGGAATGAGTGAATCTTATTCTCATAGGATTTGACTTAAGGAGGGAATAACATACACACTCAATTGGGTATGGAAATCTGTCTTACTCTCCAGGAAAATAGGGGGGAAGGGGACAAGAGAGTAGGGGAATGATAGAGAGGAGGGCAGATTGGGAAAGGGAGTAATCAGAAGGAAATACTTCTGAGGAGGGACAGGGTCAAAAGCAAGAATAGAATAAATGGGTGGGTGGGATAGGATTAAGGAAAATAGAGTTAGTTTTTCATGGCATGTCTACTATGGAAGTGTTTTGTATAACTGTACATATATAACCTATATTTAGTTGTTTGCCTTATCAATGAGGGTGGGTGGGGAGGGAGGAAGGGAGAGAATTTGGAACCCGAAGTTTTAAAAACACATGTTTAAAAAAAATGTTTTCACATGCAACTGGGAAATAAGAAATACAGGAAATGGGGTACAGAAATCCAACCTGCCCTACAGGAAAATTGAAGGGGAAGGGAGTAAGAGAAGGGAGGGAGAGATAGAAGGTGAAAGGGTATTTAGAATGCATGCCATCTTGGGGTGGGGGGAGGGGCAAGATGGGGTGAAAATTTGGAACTCAAAATCGTGTGGAAGTAAATGTTGAAAACAAAAAAGAAATAAAAATTACCATAAAAATAAAAAAAAGAAAAATATTTCTTCAATCAAGACATAAATTATTTCTATGATTTTAATCTATGGCACCAGATTTATTCACTGAGACCAAACAAAAGAAGGATGATCCTTCTTTCACTTGACAACCCTTCAAATTCTTGATGAAAATTGTCATGTCGTCCTTTTTTTCCTTAGGATAACAATGCCCAGTTCCTTTAACTGATCCTTAAGTGACAGGGTTTCCATTCCCTTCACCATGCTTAGAGACTTCTTTGGAAGTTCCAACATTTTCCAGCTTTTCAATTAATTCTCCTTAAAATGCAGCCCCCAGAACCAAATGCCAAGCTTGAGGAGTATTCTAACAAGGGTTCAATAGAGCGGAGCTTTCACTTGACTTCTTTTATTTATTTATTTATTTATTTATTTATTTATTTATTTATTTATTTTGGGGCATACTTTTTTTTATTAATTACTTTATTTTGATTAATCAACAATCACTTCCATATGCTTTTGAGTTTAAAATTTTTCTCCCCCTTCCTCCCCACCACCTTCCCCAAGATGCCGCCCAATCTGATACAGGCTATATATATATACACATTCTTATTAAACATATTTTCAGATTAGTGATGTTGTAAGTAAAAATTAGAACCAATAGGAGGAACCACCAGAAAGAGGAAACAAAATGCAACAGAAGAGAAAAAAAATAGCAAATAGTATGCTTTGATCTGCATTCAAATTCCATAGTTCTTTCTTTAGATGTGGATAGAATTTTCCATCACAAGGCCTTTGGAGATGTCTTAGATCCTTGTATTGCTAGAAAGGGATAAGTTTATCAGTATTAGTCATCTTACAACATAGCTGTTACTGTGTATAACGTTCTCTTGGTTCTGCTCACTTCCCTCAGCATCAGACCATACAAGTCTTTCCAGGTTTTTCTTAAGTCAGCCTGTTCATCATTTCTTATAGCACAATAGTATTCCATTACATTCATATACCTCAGCTTGCTCAGCCATTCCCCAATTGATGGGCATTCTGTCAATCTTCAATTCTTTGCCACCGCAAAAAGAGCTGCTATGAATATTTTTGTACAAAAAATATGGAATGCTTCACGAATTTGCGTGTCATCCTTGCGCATGTGCCATGCTAATCTTCTCTGTATAGTTCCAATTTTAGTATATATGCTGCTGAAGCAAGCACTTGACTTCTTTAACATATTATTATGCCTCTCTATTTTTCTAGGCACAATTCTTAAAATCACCATTAGTTTATTTGGTTGTCAAATAATGCTATTTACTGATATTAAGAATTAAGGCCATTAATAACCTTGGATTTTTTTTATACAGACTATTATCTGGTTAGTCCTCCATCCTGTACTTGAAGTGCTGTTATCATTGACATTACAATTGACTTTGCAATTAAACTCATTAGAATTCATCTTATTATTCTAATCCAAGAGGTCTGGGTTCAGGTCCTGGCCCCACCACTTACTAATCTTTGATTTTGAGAAAATTACTTCATCTCTTTGAATCTCCTCTTCCCACTTCAATAAGGTGAGCATAATAATGTCTATGCTACCTCTTCCCAGGGCTGTTGTGCAGAAAGCATTTGTAAACCCTAAAGAGCTATAGAAATAGGAATCATTATTATTATACCCAGAGTGTGAAGTGGGATCAGAACATGGATAGAACTGAGTACATATGGGCTCCTCATTGGAATGTGTGGATGAGGAGTGGTGCTGACAGACAGGACCAGAAAGAAGCCAGTCTTCTCTCCAAAACCACAAGTTCATTGGCATATTGCCTAATTGTAGCCCCTCCCACAAGGATAGAAGGTTAGAGAGGATATAGTTCCCCTTCCTTGAGGACCTGAAGGTCATTTCTCCAGGAAGGGAGGGGAGAGCTCTCTTTTTGATTTACCTTATGCAAAACATCAAATGAGATTCCAAATACCTTTAGTTTTCTCTTCTGTAAAACAAATTAGAACGATGAAGTAGATTGTCTGTAGGTCCCATTCACCTCTAAAATAATATGATGCAATAAGCTGCTGTTTGGAAAGGACCTTCTCACAAATTTCTGCCTAGACACTATCTCTTGGAAATCTCCAGCTCTATCCCCACCCCCATCTCAGCAGTGCTTTTATTCTGTTCCTCATTGTTATTCACCATGGATATGTAGCAAGGTTGGCAAAATTTAACTTCTCGCTGCAGCAGCAAAATCACAAGCAACAATTTTGCCCTAAAGCTGCTGGTGGGGAAACCAGTTATTGTGGACATGAGGATTTTCAGGTCCTTGATGCCTCTGAGTGGTGTTTCTAGGCTAGCAAGGGCCTCATTCTTGGCCACTGGGCATTTATTGATTTAGCTACTAAGGTGCAGAGCAGGACACTAGTGGCTGATGTCCTAGATGCCATCCACTTGGCCCACAGCCACTCACTCTGCAGCCATCAGCATTTTTTAGTCAGACTGTTTTGTCCATTCTGAGTCTGGATCTTTGCATATCGATCCATAATCTGCTGAGTGTCCCTTTGTGGGTGTGAGTCCAGGGAACATACATGAGCTAATGACGCATTTTCAATGGCTGTCTGGTGGTATTAGTGTGTTGATTTCTTTTTTGAAATGTCTTGAATTTATCTCCTTTTGACTCCCTAACATCGTGCGATTTAGAGCTATGAGGGCCCTGAGCCTAGTCAAGCCCCCTCATTTAAAAAATGACACAGAGGCCTATTGGGTGCCTACTGAGATACGGAGAGGTTACATTATTTACTCAAAGTCACACAGCTAGTAAATGGCAGTCTCAGGATTCAAACCCAGGTCTTCTGATACTTTAGTCAATGTTTTGTCACTACCACCCAGTGACTTTTTTGTCTAGACCCTCTTCACCTTACAGATGAATTATTTCTGCAGCTTCCCAACTGCTACTCTCTCTTCTTTAAATCTGTCCTCTATAACCTTGCCAAATTAACTTTCCAAATGCAACACTTTCATTTTGTCATTTTTTTCCACACAATAATCCACAACTCCCAATTCTTTTACATTGCTGTCGATGAGTTGTTTCAGTCGTGTATGACTCTTTGTGACCCCATTCGGGGTTTTCTTGATGGAGATACTAGAGTGGTTTGCCATCCCTGTCTCCAGCTCATTTTATAGATGAGGATACTGAGGCAAACAGGCTTAAGTGATTTGCCCAGGAACACACAGCTAGTAAGTGTCTGAGGCCAGATTTGAACTCGGGAAGATGAGTCTTCCTGTCTTCAGGCCCCAAAACCCATCAAGGTTACCATAACTTGGCTCATCCTACAACTTTTGAAGGAAAAGTAGCCTCTAAATGAATGTCTACTCAGTGCAGTTTAGTATCAGAAGTAAGCAATGAGTTATATCAACTTTCTCACTAAAAGGCAGAGTGAAACCTATGAAAGTGCCTAGCTCAGTTCTTTCTACATAAAGTAAATGCTTAATATCTGAAGAGAGGAAGAAACATTTGTTACTTTTTTCTGGCCTCCCATTGTACTTAACAGTCAGTAGCAGTTTAGCAATTAAGGGCTTCCTGATTGTTCCATGTACGCTTACTCTTACCCCCAAAACTGCCTAGTAGGTCCTTGGAGAAATGCAATTTGCATCTCCCACAGCACTAGACCCAGTACTGGATATACAGAAGAGCCTCAATTAATGCCTGTTGACTGATTGACTTATTTGACTCCACAGAGCCCATGTCAGCACGTCGCCTTCAGGCAGATGTATCATCCCAGGGCCCTAACTTGACAGAGCAATCTATGCTTAGTGCCATTTTGTAGGCAGGTGTCCTGGGAATAGAGAGGAGCTCATGGTAATTCTGTGCCACTTAGTTCTTCCCAGTACCATTATGTGCCTCAATAATCTTAAGATCTGGGGAGATATTTTTAGGTAGCTAAACATCTTTAGTAAAAGGTCAGGCACTTTTCACTTAATCCAGAGCACTGTTCTCATAAAGGTAGGCAATGGATATGTCTGGATACTCTTTTTTGAAATTTTTTTTTTAAGCATGAGAAAAGGAAAGGAAGAGGTCCCTGCTTTATGCAATTGTTGAACAATCCCCATG
The DNA here is from genome assembly GCF_900497805.2 of Vombatus ursinus. Lineage (NCBI taxonomy): Eukaryota > Metazoa > Chordata > Mammalia > Diprotodontia > Vombatidae > Vombatus > Vombatus ursinus. The sequence continues at coordinate 23,234,986 of NW_020954596.1, read as the reverse complement.
GACTTCCATGCCTCAGCATTGTTCTCTGTAAACATGAGAGTGCTGGGCCAAATAGTATCTAAGCTCTCTCACAATTTTTAATATTCTAGAAGCATAAGAATGTAGAATTAGAAAGTTGGAAGGGACTTCAAAGGTAACGTAGCCCCATCGGTGAGCATGAATGCTGTCACCAACATGCCAGGAAAGGGAACATCCAGACTCTGCTTGAATACTAGTAGTGACAAGAAACTCACTATAGCTCTAAAGCAGCCCAATTCACTCAGAAGACAATTCTAATTGTTAGGAAGTTCAATCAAAAGACTATTTTGTTGAAAAGAAGAATGGGAACATCTAGGTAAGAAGAAGAAGAAGAAGAAGAAGAAGAAGAAGAAGAAGAAGAAGAA
>NW_020954596.1:23230261-23234593 GCF_900497805.2 Vombatus ursinus | reverse complement strand
AAGAAGAAGAAGAAGAAGAAGAAGAAGAAGAAGAAGAAGAAGAAGAAAGTTGCCCAGTGTGGAGGCTTTTGACTGAAATTCCTGCCACTTGAGGAGACTGACAGAATAGCAGAGCAAGTTTAAGTTTTCATGCCTTTCAGTATTGGAATGAGGCCTGTGAGTGGTCATTGCACCTCCAGCCTGACTTAATGAGACCTAGTCTCCAAAAAATGATGATAAAGAAAAGATAAAATATATTCATTGTTGAATTCTAGACCTACCAGGATCCCAGTTAAATTTAGGATCTATATCAAAACACTTTTCCATTGATTTAATGCCTGGTCATTTTAATTTCTTTATCACTAATCAATCAAAAGAAAACTATTTTGAGAGACAATGTTGTTTATAACTCATCTACAAAAATAGTCTGAAAATTATTTTCAGGGATTTCTGATCAATCACACACACACACACACACACACACACACACACACACACACACACATATCAGTAATTCCAAGTTCTAAATTTCTAAAATATCTAAGTAATGTCCTTTCCTTCCTTCTTTTTTCATCCCTTCCCTCCTTCCCGACTCTAAGCCCAGCGCTCTATACACTGTACCCATTTGAAATGTGGTAGGTGTTTAATAATGGCCTATTTCTTTCCTTCCTCCCTCTCTTTTCTTTCTCCTTCCTCTCATCCATCCTTCCTACCTTCCTCTTTCCTTCCCTCCTGCCTTCCTTCCTCCTTCCCTCCCTCCTTCTTCCTTCCTTCCTTCATTCCTTCTTTCCTTCCTTCCCTCCTTCCTTCCCTCCTTTCTTCCTTCCTTCCTTCCCTCCCTCCCTCCTTCCTTCCTTCCTTCCTTCCTTCCTTCCTTCCTTCCTTCCCTCCTTCCTTCCCTCCTTCTGTCCTTCCTTCCTTCCTTCCTTCCTTCCTTCCTTCCTTCCTTCCTTCCTTCCTTCCTTCCTTCCTTCCTTCCTTCCTTCCTTCCTTCCTTCCTTCCTTCCTCCTGGTGTTGAACACGAGCAGGAAAGACAGTTCCTTTCTTACTTCAGTGTGTCAGGCCTTAAAGTAGCTCCTAATATGTTACCTCCTCCAGGAAGCTTTTCCTAACTGATCTTCTTTTCAATGCATCTCCCTGACATGCCAGGATATGAGCTGGAAAGAATATCAATAGTTTTTCCTCTCAACATTGAATACAGAAAGAAATTTAGATGAAGCAGAAAACTTGGATTCTAGTTTTTACCCACAACTTTCCAGCTGTGTGATCTAGGTCAATATACTTAAATTCTGAGCCTCAGTTTACCCATCTATAAAATGAGGTTATAATTTTTTCACTCTGTCCCATGCAAGGTTATTGAAATGCAAACTAAGTAATAGATATAAAACACTATCAAAATTGGGGTCTATTAGGACTGACAATAATGGATTAACTTCATGCTAGATCTTGACTGTTTCTCATATTATAGCTTCCCCAGTTTGTAGAGATAGATACCTCCCCCACCTCTACTGGGATCTTATAGACTTCATGCATGGGAAGTATCAGGGCATAAGATTGGCAGGGCTTGAATTCACTGCTGCTATGTGGTTTACTTCATATTTGCTTAGTACCCACATTGTGCTGCCAAGAAAAGAAAGTTTCCTAAATGGGAATGTTGCCATGGAAGAACACAAAGAAATTCTTTCTTTTAAGAAGCAGGTGGCCCCAGGAACCAAATCAAGAGCTTCATTCCGTCACAAGCCGCTGCTGAGAACTGGATCTTAGAAGGCAGGCTCTTTATTTCCCTGATCTGTTCCTCCCTTCTTCACTTCCTTCTACTCCAAACCCTCACCCCAGTCCCCTGTTTCTTGGCAAGGCATCTGCCATTTTCTTAAGCATCTTAGGAAAGGTTTCCCTGAATCCCATTCATCATGAGGCTTCTGAGTAAATTCTTCCTAATCTCTCACTTAATTCCTTATCATTGTATATAATATATACTTTGATATACCCCTGATAGTGACTCTCTTTCCATCAGTGCAGATTTCAACCACACATTTCATTCTGGGCATTTCTTGTCTGTATCTGTCCAGATATCCTCTACAGATTTATCCAATACCATAGATAGTCCATCATGGTCCATGTAATATTTCAAGGATGACGGTAGAATATTGTTGGTTTGTTCTCCCTCACTCTTTTTTTTTTTCTTAGACTAGGTCTTTGTATCTCTCTCAGATTGAAACTTCAGTGGCTTGTAAGGGGCTGGTCTTATTCTAATCAGTACACTAATTCAGAGCTTTAAACTGCTCTATTTCTGACCTGGATTGATTTGCCCCCTCCTTAGTCAACCTAGTGGTCTAGAGAATACCATATTCATTCTGAATTTAGTGCAGACACCCTACAGGCCTAGCCCAGGGAGCTTTAAACTCCAAGGCTCAAAGGATCCATCAGTTTCTGCTCCCAGGTGCCAGGGGTTATGGGTGTGTGCCACCTGGCCAGGCCACCTCATTTTAACTACTGGACCAACCACATTCCCCCCTTCCCCCTTTTCTTAAATGGAGTCATTTTGAGACAACTAGGTGGTACAATAGATAGAGCACTGGGCCTAGAGTCAGGAAGATCTGAATTTGAATTCAGCCTCACATACTTACTAGCTATGTGGCCTTCGGCCAGTCACATAACCTCTGTCTATTTCAGCTTTCTTATTTGCAAAATTGTGTTAATAATAGCACCTACCTCCCAGGGCTATTATGAAGATCAAATGAAATAATATTTTAAAGTGCTCAGCATAGTACCTGGCAATCTACCATGGCATGTTATATCATGGTATATCTTGGTGTGGTCCCTATACAACCAAGGAGTAGCTAAGGAAACTAGGGATCTGAACTGGGAAATCATTGAGATCATGGAAAGGGGCACTGAGTGGGGAGGCAGTTGACATGAAAGATGCATTTTTCCTACTTTACAGTTTGCTCCAGTTGTCTGGGGAATTCTTCTTCCTGGATAAAGGGATACAAAAGTCTTCTATTTGATGAACTTTTCTCATGTCCATCTCCTAAGAAGTTGGAATAAAGTGTGTTCCTATTTGATAGTGCACCCTGAACTGTAGCTCCCCCAAAAACACTCCTAAGTGACTTTCCCCCCCAATTTGCAGCTTCATTCTCAAGAGCTAGAATTTATAAAAGTCTCTATAATCCAGTATTGATCCAGCCTCCAGGGCACAATGACTCATTTCCATGAACTTTTTACTTGTCCCTTATCCAGCTTTGAAAAGGGGCCAAACAGTGAAATGATGCAGTATGCAAATGCATCCCATTCATCATTCCCACTCCATACCAGGACTAAGAAAATGGTTCATTTAGTCCAACACTGGAGAACTATCTTACTTCAGTGACTTTGGGATCTCATTATGATGCAATTTGAACAGGACGTAGGTAGCCTGTCCATGCCTTTCCATCTTGGGTATTTCTTGTCCATGTCTTTCCATAAATCTTGCATAGGAGAGCTCATGTCATGTGATACTTTCAATGGTAGTAGCTCCCCAGGCAACTGCCGAATTTAGAACAATCCAAGTAGTGCCTGTCTGTCATTTTCCTCTTTCTCCTCTGCCCAATCCTGTGCTGTACTCCATACTGGAGTGGTTTGCCATTTCCTTCTCTAGGTTATTTTATGGATGAGAAACAGAGGCAAATGGGGTTAAGTGACTCATCCAGGGTCACACAGTTAGTAAGTATCTGAGGTCAGATTTGAACTCAGGAAGATGAATCTTCCTAATTCCAAGCCCAGTGTTCTAATACACTGTTCTACTCAGCTACCCCATGAACCGACTCAGAATTCTAACCCAGATCCCTTATTTCCTAAACCAGTGTATTTTAGACTCTAGTCTTTACAAAAAAGTCAAAGCTTCAACACAATATTAAGAATGGTACCAAGCTTTCCAATAGATGAAGACATTCAGTTCCTTCAGCAGGTACATTTTGGGCCATTGTTTGGCCCATATACCTAGCATTGAACTCCCAAATTTCTCAGCTTCCTATTCATTTTGATGTGGGTTTCACTGGCATATGACCTGGCCCTTCTTATACCCCTCTTCCATGGAAACTTTCCTATTTAAATTGGTGAGTTGGAATCTTGCAATCTTGATATTTTTAATGGCAGCAGCTTCCCAGGCAACTGCTAAACTTAGAACAATCCAGATAGTTCCTTAGTGCCTGCTCTGTCATTTTTCTTTTTCTCTCCCTTCCAACCTTGTGCTGTACTCCATATCTGACATGTGGAACTCATTTCAGACCATCTTGCAACAGCTGGAGGCACTCATCTTTTTTAAAAAAGAAGAACAGTGCTATTTTCTTGGCAGATTTGAATTTTGCCCACCT
>NW_020954596.1:23154203-23230251 GCF_900497805.2 Vombatus ursinus | reverse complement strand
TTTCCTTTCCTTTCCTTTCCTTTCCTTTCCTTTCCTTTCCTTTCCTTCTTTCCTTCCCTTTCCTTCCCTTTTTCCTTCCCTTCCCTTCCCTTCCCTTCCCTTTCCTGCTTTGCTTTGCCTTTTTTGCTTTCCCTTCCCTTCCCATCATGTTTCTTTGTTTCCCTTATCTTCCTGTATAGACTTCTGACTATCTATTTGGTTCTCATTATTTCTGTCTGCCTCTGCTACTCTTGATGTTGATTTGTTTTTAAACCAGCTGATAGAATGTCTTCTACTCTTTGCTGCTCATGATTAGAAGACATAGTGAGGTATTTTTCCCTTTCCTGAATGGTATGTCTAACCAGGGGTGGGACCTGTGACTTCAAGGTTACAGGTTTCCCACCCCTGGACCAACATCTCTCCCTCCATACCTTAATTTGCTTATTTTCTTGAGTATATTTCAATGCATCACTTCCTTGCTCTTGTCACTAACCCTGAATATATAAACACACAAAAAGATACTTGCTGATTTCCTACTCAAAAGAGTGAAATGTGGATCTGTCTGTTCTAGCTTAAAGTGGTGCTGGCGTGGGGTGAGTGCTTGAAGGGGTCTGAAATGTGGAGTTGCAGGTTTGATTAATTTCAAGCTGCCATGACTTGTGAATGAGTGGGTGAACTATTAGAATCTCCAGGGTGACAGCAGGACTAAAGAGCATAAGTGGATTGAATCACTTCATCAAGCTTCTCAAAGTACATTTAGCTGTGGTCCACTGTTTGGGAAGATTTATCATCTAATTTGTATAAATGTATATTGTACAATATCTACTGGTATCATCCTTGGATTCCTAATTATGACATAGAGATGACTCTGGGATCTCAAAGGCCATGCCAGCAAAACTCAAGTTCTGGTAGGTCCTGCCAAGCTCAGAAGGCTTTGAGTGTGGGCCTGTCGATGGACTCTATGCCTATTGGTCCAGGACTAGCCAGCAATTTGTGAGTATTATAAAAAAAATGGAGGCAGTATGAGATGTATGGGTAGAGGGACTACCCAAATAATTAAAATCATGGAGACTTAAAGTCTTAAAGTACATTCAGTTTGTGATGAAACTGCTAATAATAGCTAAATTTATATAGTGCTTTAAAGTTTGCAAAACACATAATTTCATTTGATCCTCACAATAATCTTGTGAGGTAGGTGCTATTGTTATCCCTATTTTTTAGATGAGGAAACTGAGGCTAAGAAAGGTGAAATGATTTCCTCAAGGTCACATAGCTAGTAAGTGCCTGAGGGAGGACTTGAACTCAGGTCTTTCTGACTTCAGGTCCAGATTCAATCCACTACATCAAATTATATGGTGGTAGTGGGAGTGATGGCATTGGTGACAATTTATGTCTCGTGCTTTACTTCTTACAAAGTCTTTTCCTCACTGTGAAATTTTGATTATTGATTGATCACTGGAATTAATATCTGTGGATCTTTCTGTGGCCTTACCTTGCTTCTATCTTCTGTAACAAAGTTCTCTAAAGTGAAGGCTGTGGCCCTCTGGACGACCATTACCTTATCCCAAGGGGTATGTTATCAACTAATTACAGTTTGGGAAGGAGGGTCACATAGCACCCTCACCTCAATAGCCAATCTAGGAGCTTGTCTCCAAAACAACCACATATAACTTTATCCCCCAGTTTTCTCTTGCTCCATCTCATCCCTCCTATGGATAAACTCTCAGCTTCTATCCCTCTGAGTCAGGTATCAGCCCCTGGGGTAGTTATAACCTAACCCAGATTTGGAGATCCACAGCAGCAACTGAGTGAAACCTTCCGCTTTCCTGTCCTGGCCCCAGATTATCTTGTGAGTGTAGCCATTGGGGGAGAGAGCTCTTGGAGTAATGACATTCATTTTGAGCAGAGCAGAGTAACTTACAAAGGATCCATAGATTATATGGATTATAATCTTTTTCATAGATCTCATTCCATTTCCCCCCAAATTCCCTAGTACTTAAGGGTTCTGCCAACCTTTCAATCACCCAGGTTTGCAATCTTGATATTGTCTTCACCTCTCCACTCTCCCTAACCCCACACATCCAACCAACTGCTAAATCTTGCCATTCCTATCTTATCTTCCTCCCTACTCACATATCCACCACTCTAATTTATCGGTTCTCTTTGAGAATGAAGGACAAACAAAAACAATCCCAATATATCAGCCCTGGACTATTACAATTGCTTCCCTCTTGGCCTCCCTGTCTCTAATCTGTTTCCCTTTCCAATCCATCCACCTCACAATTATTAGTCATTTTCCTAAAGTACAAGTTCATGTTGCTGCAAAATGAATAAACTTCAGTGGCTTCTTTATTATTTGAACAATCAATTATCGCTTCATCTTTATTTAATCCTTTAAATATATATATAACATACATATACATGTAGTATGTAAGTTTTGTAATATAAATAGTACATATATAAATATAAAATTTATAAATAAACATATCAGAGTGCATGATAAATTTGTTTCTTTACTGCTAGGGATGTGTGATCAAAGTCATTTGGAGATGATTTTTCAGTAGAAGTTGTTTATAAAATCTAGGTTGGTCAGTGAGCTGCCTGCATATCTCCATCAGATTGCTGACATAGCTTCTCCCTTTCCTTCCCCCAGTGGAAATGTCTCTGAGTCTGTCTTTAGAATTTCATTGTTGAGATCCCTGGGATCCTACCTATTTTTCCTATGCGTCTTTTAAAACCTGCCCTCCCCAAATTTATGTCCTTCACAGGACAGGCAGTGTGTCAGAAAGGAGAGAAAGCCAGCCTTGAAGCCAGGACGTCACATTGAATTAACCAGCACTTATTCAGTGGCTCTGTGCCAGGCACAGGAAAACCTGGGTTCAAGCCCATCTGACATATTCCTACAATGTTACCCTGAGCAATTTAATTAAACCTTCAGTGCTCCAGGAAATTCTCTTAGACTGGAAGTTGCAGAGAAGGCACCTACTTGCATTGTAGAAGGAATTTCTCCTCTGGAGTTCTCTAAAACAGTGAAATCATAGGGCCAATTCCCTCAGCCTCTCTCACTTACTCCTACATCCTCCTGACCAAAATGCCCAGAATTTCTATTTCAGTTTCTCCTTATTGATTAAACTTAGGTCCAAAATAACTGTTTCTTATTTTGCTCTCTCCATTTTTCTAAAGGATTGTTTTATCATTAAAGCAAAACAACAGTGTATTAGCTATTCTTCTCTGGGCAAAACAAAACAAAACAACCCTCCCCCCAAAAAAACGCTACAGCAGACACTTAGATGATCAAAGGTTCCCATGATCTCATTAACATGCCCCTGTGCCAGAGTTTAAAAGACTGAATCTTCCTATCTCACCCTGCTGGAATTACAACAGCCCCTCACAGACACTACCCCAAAACTGATTGTCAAGAAAGCTTTGACCTGCTCTGTTCCTGATCTTAGCTGGTTATCCCCAACTTGAGTAGTCTAGTATCTCTGCTCCCCAAAGCTTACCACATTGGTTTCAGATGGTACAAACTCCACATCAGCTTTAGTCCTACTACAATTCAGAACTCCCAAACTCAAGTGATTTACCAACCTCATCTTTTCCAGTAGCAGGGATTAGAGATGTGTGCCACCACGTCTGGTGGTGTGATTTGTTTTCTGAACATTTCATCCATTCCCTATGCTTCTTTAAACATAATTGTATTCGTTACACATTTTTTCATTTTCTTTTTCTAATATTTCCAGTTAGACAAATGTGTTAAGTCCTTGTCATATGCAAGGTGCAGTGCTAAGTGTTAGAGAGACAAAGACAAAAAAGAAAAGTCTCCAACCCCCAGGAACTTTACATTTCCCTAAATAAGCCTGTAGATTTTCTTATTGTAGGAATGCCCTCCACCAATACCAACTGTAATGCATTTATGATTTAGTAGCTTATAGACAAGAGTAGTTACATATATATAGTTGTTATATTTATATATGTATGTGTACATATATATGTGTGTGTGTGTATATGTATACACACACATACACATACACACACATATATAGTAGACAATTTAGTAGTTACGGACAATAGTCTGAGGGTGAGAGACGTGAAGTGATTTGACCCGTATTAAACCTAATCAGTATCAGAAGTAGAGTTGGAATCCAAGTCTTCCCAACTTTAAGTGGAGCATGCTATCAACTACTCCATGTTGCCTTTAAATATTGAATAATTTAACATTTTCCATTGAGACTTTGAGGTAAAGAGGAGCAAATGTGGAGACAACATCATTTTATCTATTGGAAAAGGCACTCAACTTGGAATAAGAAGAGACCTAATTTAGAATCCAAATCATCAATAACAGTATTGAATGATATTTGTCCATAATAATGTCTGTAATAATGATGATTTGTCTATACTCACATCAATCAATCAATAAACATTTATTAAACACCTACTATGTGTTAGTGGATCACATGGATAGTAAAAGGCAGAAATGAGATTTGAATTCAATTCATCTGACTCCAAAGCCCAAGCTCTTTCCATTACCTCAAGCTATTTCCCTAAGCTCCATGAATTTTATTCTACAACACAGGGTGGATGCAAACCACTATGAAACAGCCATTCTTTTGTTTCCCCTCTTATGGAGAGGGGCAGGTGTGTGCTTCTCTGGGTGTGTTTGTGTAGTGTTTTGGGGGCAGTTGGGCAGAGCTGGTTCTGGAAAGATAGAAGGGCATCACCAATAGAGCCAGAGAATCTTAGAGTTTGAGGTGACCTGAGAGGTCATCTAGGTTGACCTTCTACCCCATTACCTGGCATTTTTGGCCTCACCAGTAACTGTCCAGCTTCTCCTAACAACCTTGAGAGACACAAGTATTCCCAGCTTCCTGTTGTATAGACCTCCCCTTTTCTTTTCTGTTACTTCCCTAGATTTTCATTTTGATCTGGGCAAACTCATCTTTCTTTTCCTTCTTTTCTCATTTTTGTCTTTCAGGAAGGAAGACAGCAACTCTTGAGAACAGAAGGACCAAAGGGAACAGTGAGAGAATGGGGAAAGCCAAATTAAACTAGAGGAAGCTTTAAAAATAAAACTCCTTTTATCCTCCTAAGTTCAGTCTGTTTCTGTTTTCAAAAAGATGAGAACTGGAGGTCTGGGCAATGATGAAAGGGCTACTATCGGAGGCCTTTGAGAGGCTTTCAGCTGAAGTACAAATTATCAAACAACTTGGCTCTGGCCTTGGACTTTAAAGGAGGAAACTACAGAGTTTAAAGAGCAAACTATGACCATCAGGTCATTGAAGATATATTTCACACCAGAAGTGATCTGGAGGCTTTGCTGGACAGAATAGCTCAAAATGCACAGCTGTCCAAATAATGCTCCATGTTAAGAATTCTACCAAGAGGTATAGTGATAAAGGGACTAAACTGGATTGAATTAGGTATGTGGATTCAAATCCAGAGTCTGGGCTGATGTGAACTTGTTTGGGTGATGATGGATTCACGATATCTGATAAAATCTGTCCATCACCTCCCCCTTTCCCAGGGCACAGGAATGTCAAGTACAAGAGGATCATGGTAATTCCACGGCCACCATTAACTGCACCTATGATAAGAGAGGTCCCCCAAAAGGCCTCTGGACGAGGAGCAAGATCAGACAAACATCATCCTCTGTTATTTAGTCCTTTCACCAAGGCTTAGAGTTTGGATGAGGGTGAAGCTATGGTAACGGTGGCTGGGGCAAAGCTCACAGAATGCAGAGCTGGAAGCAGCATTAGAACATGGAATTCTAGAATGGGAATAAGTCTTACAACATAGATTACATAATGTCATATTTTATTATCATCTAGAACAAATAAAGGTAGTACAAAAATGGGTGATGGACTGAATTTGGCCCTCAGGCTCACATCTGCCAACCCCTGTTATAGAATATCAGAGCTGTAAGGAACTTTAGAACATAGAGTACAGAATATTAGACTTGGAAAGGATCTTAGAATATAGAACATACCATGCTAAAAGTAGGAAAGGACCATAGAATATAGAATATGGGATATTAGATCTGTAAGGGGCCTTAGAGATAATCTAGATCAGGGGTTTTTAACCTGTTTTGTTTAATGCACCATCTTGGCAATCTAATGATGCCTATAGACAGACCCCTTCCCAGAATAATTTTTTAAGTGCGGGAAATAAAATACATAGAATTACCAAATAAACTAATTCTATTGAAATAGTTATCTATATCAATATCTATATCTATATCTATATCTATATATATATTTTTAAAAAAAAAGAAGTTCACAGACTCCAGTTCAAGAACATTTGATCTTAACCAACCCCTTTATTTCTCAAATAAGGCTCGGAGAAGTTCCCATGGATAACAATTGGCAGAACTGGGATGAAAACGGGTTTTCTAACTTCATGCTGCTTATCAGAATGCCCTGCTCTCTGAGAGAACAGGAGACAATATTCATTATCATTACCACCCACCTCTGCCAGGCATGACAACCTCAGAAGGATAGCCCCAGGGAAGAGATAAACTTCGCAGAACCAAACAATCTCAGAGTTGGAAACAGAAATGACATTGTCCAAATGATTCCCAAGTTGAGACTCTCTTCTACAACATCCTATCCTATTCATTTGAATACCCCTAAGCCTGGGGAACTTGCTACATTATGAAGTGGCATAGGACTGGAGTCAGACAAATGTGATCCTAATTTTCAAAAAGGAAAAGAACGTAAATTTTTAAACTACAGGCTAATAAATGTTAATGTCAGTTCTTACTAGAATTATAAAGGATACTCTGTATGCTTTTAGACAAGAAGAAAATGATCATCATGAGGTTTCATCATGAGGGGTTCTTCAATAACAGATTATGATAGTTTAACTTCATTTCCTTTCTTGACAGGGATAATAGACGTGCATATAAACAGATTTTTGTAAATATAGCATATGTGGATCTCAATAAATCATCCGATAAAGCCTCATAGGATATCCTTGTGGACAAAATAGAGATGTGGACTAATAAGACAGAAGGATTTGGAACTGATTGCACCTAAAAAGTAAGGATTAATGAATCACTGTCATCTTGAAGGGAAATCAATAGTGGAAGGCCATAGAAACTTTAACATCATGCTGTTCAACATTTTTATTAATGATTCAGATAAAAACATAGACAGCATGCTTTACAGATGACATAATGCTATAAGAAATAGGTGATGAGTCAGGATCCAAAAACTTTGCAAAATTTCTGGAATAATTATTTGGATCTAATAAAATAAAATCCAGTAGGAGATAAACACAAAATCTCATACTTGTTTTCAAAAATTCAAGTGATCAAGGGATATAGGTATGGGGCCAGACAATAGTTCATAAGAAAAAATGGAGAATTTTAGGGACAAAAAGCTTAATATGAGTCAACATTGTGCCATAGCAGTGATGAGAAATGATTCCTTTAGACCCCTACTCTATTTCAATCAACATTAATCAGTTTGATATTACTCTTTAGGGGTAGTGATTATAAGTTCTGCATATTAAGCCCAAGAGCTATGCACTGCAGTTTGTAAGTTCACTTGCTTAATCATAGGAAGCTAATTAGAGGCCTTCCATCCTTGCTTTTCCTTGTCATGGTGACCAAGCCCAGTGTGGCAGAGATGACTCAATTGCATGGAAAGTCCCTCAACTTATTTTTGTACCTCTGGACTACTCTCTCTTGTCCAACATGAGCAGGTGGCCATCTTATGACCACTTAGTCAGTGGAGATGCCCTGTGCTTCACCCAACCTGAGACACCCCTGCCCCCACTGTTGACATTCCATTTCTAGCTGATGCATCATTTTTTAGCTCTTGAAGCAAACTATTAACGAATGGGATTCTGCATTTTGTTTAGCCTCTTTAGAGGATTCAAGTATCAACTCTTATATCAAACCTTATAAAAATAAGGCCCTGGGAAAAAAAAGGGGGGCATCTCAGATTATGAGGAAGATCTGAGGTCCATGTCATTAGAGGGGACCATGGACCCTTTAATAAAGTGCTCTTGGCTCAGAGCTCTGCCTCAGTGGTTTTTCTTGCAAATTGGACCATTATAATCCCTACACAGCCTAATTTCTAATGTCAAACTACATTAATGAAAGAACAGTGTTTGTGTGGAGGGATATGACAAGGGCACTCTTCATGGCTATGTTTGTACCTTGTGTGGATGTCATTTTTAGTTATTGGCACCACAATTTGAGAAAGTCCCTGACAAGCTAGAATGTTTCTAGAGGAAGTGACTGGGATGGTGAGACAGCCTGAAGCCACATCGTATAAGAATTAGTTGGAAAAATTGGGGGTGCTTAGCCCGTAGAAGGGAAAACTTTATGGGAACATAACAAGGATAGGGACTAGACCTGTGATTTAATTCAAATTGGGAACTCCTGGGAGAGGAAAGGCCAGCACTTTCTTTGCGACTCATAATCTTAGAAAGCTACCAAGAACATAGAGAGGTTAAGCAACTTGCTCAGCATCACCCAGGTAGAGGCAGGACTTAAACTCAGGTCTTCCCGGCTTTGAGGAAGGTTCTCAATCAACTACAGTGTGTTGTACGTTTGACATGATAGCTGCCTCCAAAATTTAAATTACTGTTAAGAAGAAGAGGAACTTACTTTGCATAGCCCCTGATAGCAAGAAGTTGCAGTGGCATATAATGACTTACATCTATATGTCACTGAAGACCTTTCGGTAGAGGTTGGTAATCATTGATAGAGGCTATTATAATGGGTATTCACATTCAGCCTCAGAATTTACTGCGTGACCCTGCATAATTTAACCTCTGCCTGCCCTGGTTTCCATAACTTTAAAATGGGGATAATAATAGTACCTTCCTCCCAGAATTGTTATGAGGATTAAATGAGGTAATATTTGGAAAGTGCTTAGCACAGTGGCAGATGCTTAATAAATGCTTGTTTCCTTCCCTCCTAAAGAGGGAAGGGCTTTTTTTTTTTTTTTTGCATGGGCTTTTTCTAAGTAAATTTGTACAAATATGAGGAACAAGAATCCCAGAAGATGAAAAGGCATGGAGAATTACTTTCTCTAACAGTGGAGGGAGTAACCCTGGATGAGATCACTGATCTCGCTGAGTAAAGAGTAGACACGAATATAAATAAAACCCCAATATTAACAACCATTACAAAGATAATCGTTATTCACCAAGCCCATACTTCTCTCTCCCAGGGATCCGGCAGTTTCAGGTACTATTTAGAAACATATGCTGAATGGAGTCAATATTTCCCCACTGCCTTTGTCTCAAAGGTCTCTTGCAGTTCTATAACATGATGTGATTTTGTAATGCAGAGTTTCTTGAAATGTTTTTTTTCCTCTCTCTCATTTCCCTGACTATTAAGTCTTGCTCTGCATCACCCACAAATGACAGCATTGTGAAGATGTTCCCAAGGAAAGGACGATTCCATGTTTACAGCACCCCAAGCCCTCATACATTTCACTGAGGCCACAAACCTATCTGTTTTCATGGCTTTTTGCCTTATAATCTAGCTTCCCTCTGCATACATTGCTCTCTTACAGTGTAGCTTCCCTCTGCATGCACTATGTCTCCTGTTCTCTAATTCACTATTGACACAACAATGTCCTTGGGGCAAACAGAGGTCCTTGACTTCAGGAGGTGTAGAAGAAAGTCAGTTTGTAATTTGACTGGGACAGCAGTGGAGTTGAGGCTAAGAGGTGCCATTTGTCAGCTGAATTCACCAGAAGAGTCACCAAGACTCCATTACTTCTTCAATTGCATTCTGAGTGTTTTAGGAGAGACCGGGGGTGATTTGCTCCGAGAACATTCCTGAATATCCTTCCAGAGGTTCTTGACTATTTGGGGTGTCATAGACTCCTTGGCAATCTACGAAACTCTTCTTGGAATAACATTCTAAATTAAGAAAATAACATACATGGGAATACAATACAAAGGAAATCGAACATATTGAAATATCATTATTATTATTGTTGTTGTTATTGTTATAATCATGGACCTCAGATTAAGAACCACTTGCTGCCAATTCCACTGATAGCAGGGCTAACTTTTGGGGCTTGGTCATGCAAAGGTAGAGCTAACAAAGGTGAGCTAAAGCTAGGAAAGGGGGAAAATTATAGAAGACATTATAGTGCAGGGAAAAGATCCTTAGCCTGGGATTTAGGGCTAGCTTTGGCTTCTCATGGCTGCTATACTAACTACTTCTCTACTATTTGTTGTGGTGCGAGTCACTTTGTAAACCTTAGTTTCTTCATCTGTAGAATTGGAATAATATTATTTTCACTAATGATTCTTTACAGAGATGTTGCTGTGAAGAAATGCATTTGTACATTTTACCTGTGTAAACTCTAAAGTAATATATACTTGGTTAATATTCTGATGTTGGAATGAGCTTCTGGATGATATGGCCAAAGCAGTAGTGTGTCAGTAAATATTTAACAACCAGCTCTCCAAAAAAAAAAGTCGTCCCCACGACATACTTTTTTGATTTAATTCCCCATCACTTTCCTAAATCTAGACAATCAATAATGAATCAAGCTGTGATTTGCCAATTTCCAGGGTGTGAATGCTCATGCCAAAAATTGAATTCAAGCTGGTTCCATTATATCCTTGCATCCCAAAGCTTGGTTTAGAGGAATTGGCCAAGATGAGTTTTGAATTGTACTCCAAGGTTCTCTGCCTTCAAATCCCTTCATCATGCTTAGAGGGCACCAGAGATCATCACTAATGAAGTGTCACTATGTATAGCTTGATATGTCTTCCTAATGATTTCTGATAATTTCACAATGTTTCACAGTTTTCAAAGCACTTTCATATATATGATATTATCTGATTTTCACAATGACCCTGTGCTGTATAGTCAAGCAGTATTATTATCTCCATGTTGAAGACAAGAAAATTTAGTCTCAGAGATTTTTGAGTGTCCAGTCCAAGAACATGCAGATACTAAGCAATAGAATTTCCAAACAAATCCAGGGCTGGTTCCAAGCCAGGACGATTTCAATTATCCCACACTGTCTCCTGGGATCATCACTTCTAATGCAAATGCCTATGGGATGGTTAAAATATGAATTTGTTCTCAGTAATTAATATCTCAGTATCATTAAATAAGGCTTTTAGGTGGGATGGTGGACAGAGTGCTGAACATGGGGTCAGGAAGCCCTGAGTTCAAATCCAACCTTAGATATTTACTGGTTATGACCCTCAGAAAGTTCCTCAACCTTTCTTTGTTTCAATTCTATCACTTGTGAAATGGGGACAAGACTCAACTGCTCATTTTATGGAAACTTGGGGCTGAATAGGTCTTAGAGGTTATCTACTCCAAAACCTTCATTTCACAAATTAGGAAACTGAGGCCTAGAACATTGTATAGTGCCTCACACATAGTAGGTACTGAATAAGTGTTTATTATATTGGATTAGAACTCAGCTCTTCTGAGTTCTGCTCCGATCTCCTCCCAACATCACTTGTCTCTTATCTGTCACTTAGCAATTGAGTAACCCTGAGCAAATCACTTCCTCTCTCTGATGGCCAGATGTAACATGGCGGGTTTGTTCTAGATGATGTCTAATACCCCTTTCAGCTACAATGTTCTATGATCTTATGGATCTAAGTAAAGACATATGGTCACTGACTTCTGCCTTTCTGAAGAAGCAGTTTCTATCACAACAGATGTTATAGCTCATATTCTCCTGGGCTAAATGATGTCCCCAAAGCACATGAGGCAGGATCCCATCATGTCACATGACTAGACAGAGATGCCTGGGATGGCAGGGTAAGTTCCTGGGGAAAACACACAAACTACAGGTCACCTCACTTGGCCCTGGGCACTTGTCCAGTAATTCTTCAGCACTCCCTGACCATAGTGTTAAAGTGAAAGGAGCTAAGATATTAAGTCCCAAATCTATCACTATGTGGCCTCTGAAAAATAGATGGGGATAGAAATAGGGACTGGCCTTGTGATTTCATTGGTATAGGCAACTCCCAGATGGGGAAACTACCTCTACCAAGGCAGGTCTATACCCCTCTACCGCTTATGTTTTTAAAGAGTAAAAGATAGAAATAACACTTATACTATTTACCTCATAACCTGCTTTTTTAAAAGTACTTTATAAATCATCATAGAATTTTAGAGTTGGAAAAGACTTTAGGCCTTTATTAGAGATAAGCTACTTGAGATCAAGGATTACCTTTTTTCTTTCTTTATATCCCTGCCACATAGCACAATGTCTGGCACATAGGAGGTGGTTAATGAATGCTTATTAACTGACTGGCCTTATTGGCCATCTAATCCAACCTATATCTAGAAATAATGCCCCTACTAACATACCCCCAAAGTGGTTATCCAGTCTCTGCTTGGAGACCTCCAAAGAAGAGGTATCCTCTGTCTTTTTAGGAAGACTTTGGGAAATTGTTTTTGGACAACTCAAATTGGTAATTTGTTTTTTCTTCCCCCTGACATCAGGACTAAATTGTCTTCTCTGAAACTTCCACCTGTTGCTTCTAGTTATGCCCTCTCGGGGTCATGTAAAACAAGGGTCATTCCTACTCCACATGACAGCCCTTCAAATACTTGGAGACAACTGGTGTTTCTTCCCTGAAGCTTTTCTTCTTCAGGCCAAACATTCCCAGGTCCTTCGACCAATCATCACATGACATTGATTCATGGTTTTTTGGCATTCTGGGTTGTACTTTTCAGAACACTCTTCACAGCTTGCCAATGTCTTTCTTAAACCATAGTGCTCAGAACTAAATGCTTCAGATGAGGTGTGATAAAAGTAGAGCACTGTGACACTATTGCCTCCCTAATTCTGAAAACTATGCTTCTTTTAATGTAGCCTGAAATCACAGGCTGCTTCATCTTGCTGTTGACTCAAATTGAGCTCAAATTGAGCCACTAAAACCCCCAGATCTTTTTGAGAATATCCACTTTCTAACCACGTCTCTTCATCTCGCACTTTTGATTTGATTTAATGTAACCAAGTGTAAAAGTTTGCATTAGTCAATATTGAATTTTATTTTATTAAATTCAGCTCAATGTTCTCACCTCTCAGTTTCTTTTGGGACCCTGTCTCTGTCATTCAGTGTATTAGCTCTTCTATTCAGCTTTGTGTTGTCTGTAGATTTAATGAGCGTACTATCTATGCCTTCATGCAAATCATTGGTAAAAATGTTAAATAGCACAGAATTTTGGGAATGTCCAAGTGAGACCTTTAGCCATGTTGACTTTGAACCATCAACAACTACTCTATAAGTCCAGCCAGGCAACCAGTTAAAAATCCATCTAATTGTATTTTTGGCAAATTCTTATCTCTCCATCTTATGCACAAGAATAGTAGGGGATACTTTAAAGATATTTTAGCAAAGCTAAAATATGTGTAAACTATATCCACAGATTACCCCTCATCACATCATTTTGATGTGACCTGTTCTTGGTGAAACCATCTGGTTCTTTATATTCACCACTTCTCTTTCAAGAGGTTCAGCAATTCACACACATATATGTCTATTCATCTAGTTAGCTATCTATTGCATTTATTTATTTATTTATCTATTTATTTATTACCTGGGTCTGTTATTTTATCTTAATGGGGAATTCTTTAGCGTAGGAAATTCCACCATGAATGCATATTGGCATCTTGCCCTAGAAATAAAGCTATGGCAAGAGATGCAAATGTTAGAGCTACCCAAAAGACAGTATGACTTAAGGGATGGAATACTGGACTTAGAACCAGGAAGGTCTGGTCTAAAATCCCACCTTTCAGTCTTTTTGGCCATGGGCAAGTGATTTCACCTCTCTGAACCTCAGTTTTCTCACCAGTAAAATGTAGACAATATCTGATGTCGTCTTAATCTTAATAAATGAATGCAAAGAGCTTTGAAAACTTTAAAGTACCATATAAATTTGAGTTATTAATGTTATTACCCGTGTGTTGCCCTAGCAATACAGCTATAGAAATTATAGTAGGTAGCAGAGCCAGGTTTCTAACACAGCTTTCTAGGCTCAATTGTTCAATCCATGCCACATTGCCCATGAGAAAACCTCAACAGAAATGGTTTGAGGTTATTTCCACCTTGGAGTTACATCCTCCTTCTCACCATCTCTATTCTCCTGCATTAGGAATAAAACAGTAGAGAAAAAATACAATTAATGTCTGGGCATTGATCACTCCATGATTCCATAAGCCCATGACATGGCCTGCCTCTTCCCACCCCCACCCCCCCACCCCCCTCTGCCAACAGACAAAAATCCAAATTAGAGTTTCTTAGAAAACAGGTCTCACAAAGGAAAATGTCAATACCAGCAGGAAAGCCCATAAAACACACCACCTGCATTGGCATAAGAATAATGCTGAGTGCACAGCAGGATGTGATAATAATCAAGGCATCCTGGAGATAATATGGGCTTTCAAAGCCTTTATTCCGTCTAAGAAGGAGAGGGCATTCTGCACTAGGGGAGTCATACAGAGGCTTTAGCACTGTCTATGCCTCACCACCTGACAGCGGTTCCTCCCTGCAGATGAGGATACAATGGATTTAATAATTCAGGACTTTTGGCAGTGTATGCTTAGCAAAACATGGTCCCATCCCATCTTTTTTCCAGCACCAAAGGAGATAGAAGTCCAGTCTTGGAGTGAGGGAGATTTAGGTTAAAGTCCTTCCTCTGACAAACCAGTCATTTAATCTCTTCATGCCCTACGTATCTAGGACAATATGTTAGAGAAGTACTGAAGAATGACATCAGTGAAAGGAGCTTCCATACAAGAAGTTCCTAACAAGATAAACTCACAGGTCTGGACCAAACAAACAAACAAACCAAAAAGTCACACACCAACATATTTCCCTTCATTTCTTCTAGGTAAAGGCAGCTCATTCTATTAAAAATAATTCCAGGCTGGGGTCAGGAGACCTGAGTTCTATTTCCATATCTATCAATAGATAGAACCAATCATTTAACCACTGTCAGTTTTATGTAGAATAGTGATGTTCTACCTATCTATAAAGGTTATTGTAATGTTCTGTTGTAATGTTCATGCATATTACTGCAATGTGTAAACCACGAAGTGCTATGTAGATAAAACATGCCCATATCCTCTGATGATGCCATGTTGGTGGATAAGACAGAGGATATCCTCTCCATAAATGGAGATGGGCAATGCAAACTGACAGTTACAATTGCTCCCTAAATACTTCTAAAAGCCTTCTGTTCATCATCTGTCATATTGTCCTGGTCCAGAAATTCCCGCTATTACATTTAAACTCATGGGTCATGCTCTGGAGGTACGAGTAGTATCTAAGGAAGGTTCTTGCTAAAATAATAATTATAAAAACAGTAATAACCCCTTACACACCCCTTATACTTTTTCAAAGTGTCTTCATATGATCTGGACTTCCCAATAAAACTCTGAGATAGAAAAGGCTTTATCTTTTTTCCTCTTACTCACACCACTAGTGACCTTAACAGTTCCCGTGGGATTTTTGTGTGTACGTACTATCTCCCTTGATGGAATGTAAGCCTCTGGAGGGAAGGAACTATTCCATTTGTGTCCCACCCTACCACCTAGCATAGTGCCTGGTATATAGTAGGTACCTGAAGGCAGGATTATTTTTGCCTTTCTTTGTGACATCTTATTACTTAGCACTACGCTTGGCACATACTAAGACTATAATATCTCCTTGTTGAGTAATTGCTTAACAAATGATTTTTGGTTGATCGATTATTTCATAATGACTGAATCAAGGCATTTCAAAATTAGAAATTTTGATGGGGCATGACTCCCTCATTAATAAATAATTACCGGGGCAGCTAGGTGACACAGTGGATAGAGCACTGGCCCTGAAGTCAGGAGGAACTGAGTTCAAATCCAGCCTCAGACACATAACACACACTAGCTGTATGACCCTGGGCAAGTCACTTAACCCCATTGGCTACCAAATATATATATATATATATAATAAAATAAATAAATTGCCTTCATTATTCTGTTAGCAGACAAAATTAGTTTAAAGCAAAAGTATTTAATGAAGTAACTTACTAAGAAAAGTAGCAATGAAATATTTCCCCAGTGATTCTGGGTCATAGCCTCCCACAATATACATATATATATATATATATAGATAGATAGATAGATAGATAGATAGATAGATAGATAGATAGATAGATGTATATATATACACATATATACATGTATATATATACATTCTGTATGAGAAGAATGGACATATGTAGGAGACACATGTAAAAAGACATAGAGGGACACCTCTTCTGATGCTGCTGAGGCCACTGATGACTTCTGGTGGTGTTTTGGGGCTGGTCTCTCTGGTCTACTCCTTACTGGCCTGGTGTTGGCAGTAGTCTGTGATAGGCACTGATCCCTTCTGGTTTAGAGTGACTGTCTCACATCTGACTTCGTAGTTGCTATGGATAGCTGTTAAGTACATCTTTAGATGGAAGGGATAAAAAACAAAGGATCTCTATAGCTCTTTTGAAAAGAAAGAGGAGAAGGGAGAGAAGAAGACTTTAACACATGCAGGCATCACACTGGAGGGGAACAGGGAGAAAGACACCTTCCTGAATCTGTATATTCTTACTTGAGTTAGCTGACAACTCTTTAAAATGGATAGTCCGATTATCATCATTCTCATTTTATGAATAAAAACACTTAGGACTTTAATTGATTGGCTAACTGATTGGTCCAAGGTCATATATCCAATAAGTGAAAGATCTGTGACTCAGACCCAAATCTTCTACCTCCAAGTCCACTTTTTTTTTTACACCACTGAACCACTTTGTCTTTTATAGGTCTCTGCTTTCTTTGTATTGGAAATGTATCATCACCACATGTTCAAATCATAAAGCTATTCACTCTCCCGTGTATCAAGGGAATGGGGACAAAAGATTCTGGATGGATTGTAACCAGTAGGTTATCTTGAGACTCTCCTGGGGACAGATAAGAATGGCAAATAGGCAACTGATTTGATTTTGTATCTTGAGATTTGAGATTATATTCCAGAGACAAGCGTAGTCATTACCCTCTTCCTGCACCCACAAGAAGAGCAAGACATGAGGTCTGCAGATTTAAAAGGCTTTAAGGCCAAGACATTGCCATGTCCCCATTGATCCCCAAGGCAATAACTTTCTGATAAAATAGCTAGATTGAGGATGTGAAGGTAAGTGTGAGATATAACTTGTTCTATGTCTCTAAAGAGAATAGAATTTGGACAAATGGATATTTACTGTGAGGTTTATTTGAGATCAAGATAAGGAAGAATTTTGCAACAATTTTATGGAATACCAGAGTAGTTTTTATTGCTTTAGTGTAACCTTGGGAAGAAGTCTCTGGTAGAGTTTTCTAGGCATCTGTACTTCACTCTAAGTTGTTCAACATTTTTTGTCAATGGCTTAGATAAAGACGGATGGCATGTTCATGATATTTGCTGGTGAGACAAAGAAAGGAGAAATAATGAATATTTCAAATGACAGAGTAGGGATTCAGAAAGATTTTGATAGGCTAAAACTTTTTTTTCCTATTGTTTTATTTTGAAGAAGGAAAAATGACAAGCCACAACTTGCCTACAGAAGAGGCATTTGGGGTGGGACAGGAAGGTGGGCAGGTGGGTGATAAAGCTCTCTAAGGGACATAAGAGGCCTCAGAGAAAGTCTCCAGTCAATCAAATCTCAGAATAAAATATCTAAAAAAATTTCCAGTAAAAATCACATAGAAGCAACCAAGGCATGTTGTGTGAAGAAGGACAATTGGAAAGCCTGGGATTTCAAGCTCTGCAATTCTCTTAAAATCAGAGAGACACAAAACCATTGAGCTGTTTTCTAAGTATCTAGGGGCACTTCCGTGTTTTTCTAAATGTTTCATTGGTAATGCTCGGTCTTGTAAGTCCTGTTCTGTAATAATCTATAATATAACTAGTGCCATCAGAAGCACCAACAATCTGCATTGAAATGAGAATGAAGTCAATCAGACTGCCGATTCCACAAAATCCTACAATGCAAAACTTTAGCAATTCTGAAGAAGGGTATCCCAAGTAAAACCTGTCTGCTTCTAATAAGTCAAGAAATAGAGAGAGAGAGAGACTGTCACTCGGTAGACATAGCTGTTTCGCACACACATCACAGCATGGTATGGTCTTGAAAAAGACAGCTTCATTTCCAAGTAAAATGGGTTTCATTGCCACTAAAATCCTTACAAGTTATGTTGGGTGCTGGGTAATATGATGCATGAGCTGTGCAGTTTGTGCAGTTAACAGATTCTTGAGTGCCCTCATTTATTTCAGGATCTTTACATAAATATCATCCCACTCTCAGGTCCTTGCACTTGACCATCTCATCGCCCCACTGCAGTGGTGGCCGCTTGCCCCCACAGCCTGTGCCACAAGACCCCCAGCAGTCTGGGTGGTGGCTGGGGCCTCCCAGGCCACCATGGTGGAACTGGCACCTAAAACATGAGTTCTTAAACTGTGGTTCATGAATTTGTATTTTTTAAAGAAAATTCTATAACTTTCAAAATAATTGGTTTCCTTTGTAATCTTATATATTTAATTTTATGCATTTAAAAACATTATTCTGAGAAGGGCTTCATAAGCTTCACCAATCTTCCAAAGGAGTCCATGATATAAACAAGATCTAAGCCCTGGTCTAGACTATTCAGACAGCTCTAATAAGATACAATTTAATAGGGATAAATGTAAACTCTTAAACTTGGGTTCAAACAGTCAACAGAAATATGAAGGATGGATAGATAGGCTAGATGGCAGTTTGCTTGAAAATCAACTTGGAGAAGGGAGACAACAAGCTCAAAAGGAGTCAACAGAGTGATCATGACATTCAAAATAATGTATTTTGCCTAAGTACTAGTTTACAGGGTCAGCTAGGTGGCATATTAGATAGATCACTGGGCTTAGAATCAGGAAGACTCATCATCCTGAGTTGAAATCTGGCCTCAAATACTTACTAGCTGCGTGACCACGGACAAGTCACTTAGCCCTGTTTGCCTTATGTTCCTCATCTGGAAAATGAGCTGGAGAAGGAAGTAGAAAACCACCCCGGTATCTCTGCCCCACCTCAAAAAAACCCAAATGAGGTCATGAAGAGTCAGACATGACTGAAAAACGACTGAACAACTGAACAGCTAATTTGTAATTGGAGTATGATATTGTGTTTGGTTCTGAGCAACACTGAGGTTATCTTGCCCACAGATGTCAGCTCGGTGGTGCAGTTGATAGAGTGATGGACTTGGAGTCAGGAAGATTCATCTTCCTAAGTTCAAATCTAGCCTCAGACACTTACTAGCTGTGTGACCCTGGGCAAGTCACTGAACCCTGTTTGCTTTAGTTACTCATCTGTAAAATGAGCTGGAGAAAGAAATGGCAAACCACTTCCAGAATCTTTGCCAAGAGAATTCCAATTGGGGTCAGACATGACTGAAAATGACTAAACAACAACAGTGCACTCCCATGGCCAATGCCAGAATTTTATACTCTGTGCAGCCAAAAGTTAGAGTATATTCTTAAATCAGAAACTCTCTGGGTAACCCCCCTCATGAGCAGAATGCTATTTGTGGTCAGGTACCAGCATGATGGATCGAACATTAGTTTGAGAGTAGGAAAAAAAAAACAGGTTTATTTTTAACCACACCATTAACTTCCTATGGGGTCTTGGTCAAGTCAATTAACTCAGTTTCACAAATAGTTTTTTTTTTTTAAATCAATAACACTAGTAAACTTTTGTGTGATTCAAACAATAAGTTTGACTTCACCAATGGTGAAAAATGTCCTCTTTCTTTCTGTTCTCTCCTTCATATTACTCTTATTATGTTATTAGTACATAACCATTTGCTTTGAGTAAATACTCTCCAAGTGCCCCCTGTAAACATAGGTCTCTGTGGAAAATTAAGGGGAGCTAACCCTTTAAGTCAATGTGATAGTTATGTTAAGTGCCATAAGAGAAGTATAAATTGCTTTAGGAGGTAGAGAAAGGATAACTCTCTTCTCTTTCCTGGCTTCAAGGAAAACTTCATGGAGAAAGAGGTATTTCAGTTGCTGAATGCATATTAAACTATTATCTTAAATCCCTCCTCTCTTTCTAAACCCAATTCTTAGAAAAAATATCTACATTTGTTGCCCCCATTCCCTCTTCCCTTACCCCTCAACTCCTTGAAATCTGGTTTCTGAACTTATCACTCACTCAACTGAATGGCTTCTTGTACTTGTAATCCTAGAACCCAGCTGGCACAAAGGAGGTGATTAATAAATGCTTGTTGGTTGATTGATTGATCGATGGAGAGCTTGTTTGTCATATCTAACGGTGTCACAAAGCTGGGAGGGACAGTTAACATTCTGTTTGACAGAATCAGGAACCAAAAGGATATTCACAAGCTAGAAAAAATGGGTCAGATATATTTTGAAATGCAATACATCTTAAAAATAAACTTTTTTATAATCAGGCCAAGTAACTTCTGAAGTTCAGCAAAGGGCAGGAATGTTTAGACAGAATTATTCTGGAAAAAAAATCTGGGAATTTCAGACAATCATAAACTCAAAATGGGTCAAGAGGGTTATGTGGCAGTGCCCAAATGCTACCGCTAATCTAAACCATGCAGTATGTCCAGGAAGCAAGAGGTGATCATTCACTGTATTCTGCTCTGGTCAATTTACATCAGGAACATAATGCTAGTTTCTAGACATTATATTTCAGGAAGGGGACAGACAAGGTAGCATACATCCAGGGGAATGTGACTGGTGAGGAGACTGCAGATCATTCTATACAAATACTGATTAAAAGATTTGGGCATGTTTAGTGTGGAGAAGAATAGATCAAGATAAAACATCATAATTATGGTTACATACTTAAAAGGTCATAATGTGTAAAAGTGATAGGACTTATTTTGCTTGGCACCTAGGTAGAAGTAGGAGGGGCAGAAGAAAGGATCAGACAGTCAGATCTCAGCTCAATGTAAAGAAAGAGACTTTTAAAATAAGAGCAGGGCAAGAGTGGAGTTGGCTACAACAAAGGGTCATAGATTACCCCTCCCTGGAGGTTTTTAAGATTGATGACTGCTTTCCAATCATTTTCTAGAAAAGAGTCTTAATCAAATATGAATTGGACTAAATATCATCTAATATCCTTTCAAACTCTGATGTCCTGGGATTTTTAAAAACATATACACAAAATGAAATTCTTAATGAAAATACCTAAGTATAAATATCAACTAATGTTACTGAATAAATAAGATTTGAAATTATAATATAATTTGATGAAATATAAACAACTAAGTATAACTGGATACCTTACTAATATGCTTACCTGTTAACAATGTCTTAATCTTGCCCATCCTCACCACCACTACTACCACTAACACTTCTGATGAGAAGATTTTTTAAAATTCTGATTTTTTTTTTGGTGAGGCAGTTGGGGTTAAGTGACTTGCCCAGAGTCTAGTGAGTGTTATGTGTCTGAGGCTGGATTTGAACTCAAGTCCTTCTGACTCCAGGCCAGTGCTCTATCCATTGCACCACCTGTTGCCACTCTGAATTTCTTTACATAGTGTAAAAACCCAAAATATTATTGAAACAGACACAGTTTCAGCATCCTCACAAGAAAAAAAAAACAAACTCCTGTAGTCTCTCTTCTACTATAAATTTTATCATTTTAGTAAAAATATCTTTGGTTCTTAAGGGCTTTCTCATTCAGTCAGTAGTATTCATAATTGTTAGTCAGTGCACTTATCTGTCACCCAGCATTTTCTCATGCTTCCTTGATCAGGGAGGGTATAACTTTTCTTATCCATATTACCACTCAAAGATGATAGAGTGTAGGAAATCATAATTTAGCATGCTCAAGTTGAGGTCAGAAGGGAAAGAGGACATTTCTAGCTCGAAACATTAGTTAAGGTTTTTTGGAGGAGGTGATTTTTTTTAACTGGTTTTTGGATGGAGAGGATGTTAGTTAGTCAATAAATATTTATTAAGTTCCTGCTTTGTGCCAGGTACTTTGCTAAGTACTGAGGATATAACACTTCTGAAAAGAAGGAAATGAGGGCAGAAGGGTGTCAGAGTGGTTGAATGTATAAAGAAGAAATAGCACAGCACACAATCAGGAGAAAATTAGTCAATAAGTTTTACTCAAGTATAAGACACATGTAGAGGAATGTTGTGGGATAAAGATAGAAAGTCATATTTTAGAGCCTTGAATGCCAAATAAAGGTTTCTACTATTCACAAATTGAACTTATTAATGTGAATTTATAGAACTTATTTTACTACACAAATTTGAAAATTGTTTCTTTCTGAAAAGATGCACATATGTGAAATAAAGTATTTAGAAAGAATGCTCACTTTAGGTATTGACTGTCCCTTTTCCATTGAGTGAAAATAGCAACCATCTCTAAGAGGATCAGATAGCTCTCCTCTGGGAAGCAATGTTCCACCTTTGAAAAGAGCTTTAAGTTAGAAAAGAGCATAACTTTTAAAAACATTTTAAAAGAATCTAACATTATTGAGTGGAAAGAATCAGTGAGTCAAGGCCTGGATTTCTAGTCCTCTGTCTTTTACCAGGTTGCTAGTGAAAGCAATCTCTTTCCTGGGTCACTGGGACTTCATTAGTAAAATAATGATTTAGGACTAAAGGACCTCTAGGATTCCATTAAGTTCTAAAATTTTATGGTTCTCTCAAAACGGATTTAAAGATAATTGAAGTAGTTTTGTTACATGCTGTGGTAGCTACTTTTTTCTACCTTTTTGTTTTCTCCCACTACGGGTTATCATGAAGGAAAAGGCAATGTGGCTTAGTAGATAGAGGAGTGGTTATGCTGGTGAGGCAGGAGAGGGAGTATAAGCATTTACAGAGTGCCTACTATGTGCCAGGCACCGTGGTAAGCACTTTTCTACAAATATTCTTTCATTTGATTCTGAAGATGACCCTGAAAGGTGATCCTCATTTTACAGTTGAGGAAATTGAGGCAAATAGAGGTTAAGTGACTTGCCCAAGGTCACATAGCTAATAAGTGTCTAAGGATAGAGAGCTGGCTTTGAAGCCAGGAAGACTTGGGTTCAAGTCCTACCTCCTACACACACTGATTCTGTGACCTTGGCTAGCACATTTAATCTCTCAGTGATTTCCACAACTCTCTAAAACTGTAAGTTGCACAGAAGGTGACAATCTGTATTGGTAGAGGGAGTTTTCTTGCAAGAGAGTTAATTACCAATGAAATCACAGATCTAGTTCCTGTCCCTACTAAAGATAAAGGCCAATTTAGCTCCATCCTACAGAAGGAGGAGAGATGAGTCAAAATGGCAGCTGGATTCATAAGCATAGCCCCTGACACTGAGGGTAATGAGGAATAACTTCCATCCTGCCATATTTTAATTTAATAATTTCAAAAGTCAACACAGGGTTTTGTCTTGTCTCTGTAGGCAAACCAGATCATGCCAAACCTTTTGTGCCAAATAAGGGAATTCTACCTTCTGTTGATTTTTTTCTGGCTTATTCATGATTATTGCATATACAAGTTGTTGGTGTCTGCTTACACTTGATCAGTGCATTTGTAAAAGATTCAAGTTCCCTTGTCCTCCAGACTGTACACAGTGTATGTGCTGACCACCTTGAGCCACTCAGAATAATCCTTCAGTTCTGAATAAGGCTTATTGATTGAGTTGTGATCACTTGTGTGTGTGTGTGTGTGTGTGTGAGTGTGTGTGTGCGTGTGTGTGTGTGCCGGGGAGTGTTCAGTTCAGACTACAACAAGATTCAGATCTGGCCTGAGGACCAGAACGTGGCATTTATGGCCATGAAGCTGATGCACATGTATCTTTTCATCCTTCTGCGTGATGTGTGTATGTATGCATCTGCATATATGTGTGTGCATTTGTGTGTGGGTACTGTCAATGATTCGGATGCTATTAATAATCCCTATAGTCCTAATATGTGTCTATGCCTTAATTTCCTCAGTTCCTGAACTGGACTAACTGAATTAGACTCACTGATCTGTAGCTGAGATTACTAAATGCAGCCTATGACTCTACCAGGACAGTAGATCTGACAGAAGAACGCAGTCTATTTTCATTTCATTAAATTCTGCATCAGAGAATGGACTAGGTAACCAGCTGTTAATGTGCAAAGACCAGGTAAAATCCATGGATCATAGGATTTGAGTTCTAAAGGACTTTAGAGATCATATAGCCTACCTCACCTCACTCATTTCTAAAGATGAGGAAAATTCCCTATTGAAGGAGGAAAGTGATTTGCTGGAAACCTGTGAGGATTAGGAGAGGGAAAGATTCAGGTGACCAAAGTTGAAATACAAATCTAATAGGTCCATACCTTTCTTTGCACCTACATCTCCACTGACCTTTCTCAGACACCCATCACCTTTTACCTTAACTTTGGAAATAGCTTCCTCAGGTGTTTGCTTCCATCAACGCTCTCCCCTTTCCAATTCCATCCTCTACTTAGCTGTGAAAATAATCTTCCTAAGGCCTAAGTCTGATCATGTCAAGTTTCCTGTTCAAAAATCTTTAGTTATTATTGTCTCTAGGACAAATACAAACTCTACCATTGCATTCTAGCTTACCTTTCTTGCCTTATTTCACATTATTCTCCATAATGCCCTGTCAGGGATGTGCTGGAGCTAACTCTTAACCAGCTGGTGAGAGCTAATTGTTAAATTTTCAGTGTGATTTTCAGCTTGTTTGATTGTTTTGTTGATGGTCCAGACTTAAGCAAATTTTAATAATTCTTATTAAGCTTAAAAGTGGGTGTGCACACATTTCCCTCCCTGGAGAGCCTGATTGTTAAACACTTACCAGCACACTGCTGTGTTGCTCTATTAACATTGCTTGAGCTTAATAGGAATGTAAGAGAAGGCTCAAGGAATGAAATTATAGACTACAGACTAATAGGCTTATAATAATAATAGACTATAGATTAATAGATGGTAAACTAATAGACTACTGTAGACCACAGTAGTTGTTATAGTTGTCATCATCATCATCATCTTAGTTATAATTTATATTTATAATAATAATAATAATTATTATTATATAGCACTTTACAGTTTGCAAAGTGTTTTATATCCATTATCTCATTTGATTCCTCACAACATCCCTGACTATACATTCCAGGCAAATTGCACAACTAGTTATCCTCTGTACTTGACACTCCATCTCCTAGCTCCATGTATTTAAACAAGCTATCGTCCAGTGAT
The DNA here is from genome assembly GCF_900497805.2 of Vombatus ursinus. NCBI lineage: Eukaryota > Metazoa > Chordata > Mammalia > Diprotodontia > Vombatidae > Vombatus > Vombatus ursinus. The sequence continues at coordinate 23,205,071 of NW_020954596.1, read as the reverse complement.
TGAAATGTACCCCACCTCTGCTTCTCAGAGTCTTCCTCTACCTTCGAGGTTCAGATGATGTGCCACCTCCTCTGTGCAGTCTTTCAAGGCCCCAGTTGTCAGTGCTCTTACCTTCTCAAATTGTCTTGCATTTACTCATCTGTCTATTTTTATTCCCGTCCCCACCACCAAAAAAGAACTAGAACTACTTGAAAGAAGGGATGGTTTTCCTTTTTTGCCTTTCTCTCCCTGGTAGCTCACATGTAACAGGCATTTAATAAATACATTTTACTTGTTTGTTCAATTGACTTGAAGGGAGAAACTTCAAGTCAGCATTCCAGAAGCGGGGAGGAAGATGGTAGATGCAAAGGGTCTGGAATCTTGGACCTGGAGATTGGTCAGAAGCAAGAGACACTAGCAGTACCTGTATGTGGAAAGATTTGCTTTAAAGACCCAGAGCTGCCTGGTTCTTGAAGGAGCTTGACAAGTCAGCTCTGATAGTGATGACAAAGTCTTTCCCCAAAACACATCTTTTTTCCCTGGAGAAATATCTGACACATAGAATTATTGTGATATGTGCTATTAATAATAGTTTGCATTTATAGAAGGCATTGCTTTTCTTTCACAGTAATCTTCTGTAGTAGATGCTACAAGTTTTTTTTCCCAGTTCCTATAAGAGGAAACTGAGGCCCATATAACTTTAATAGCTTGGCCAATGTCCCACAGGTAGTAAGGGGCAAAGGCAGGACTCATGTCTTCTGATTCCAGATTCAGGGCTTCTTCCTCTCTGCTTCTTGAGTCCCTCCTTTGGAGTCGGTGATTCAGAGAGGTTGGGTGAACTTGGTACAATGTTTTCCCTTGAAAACCAAAGACAGGATACGCTCATCAGGAAAAGGTAAAGTAGTACCCAAGCTCTAGTCTTTCTTCCTATAGGAGATGCATCCTAATATACCCATTCTATGCCACTCTTTTGCTCTTAGAAAGTAGATGTCCCATTCATTCTTCTGAGAGTACATGTGTACAAGATGTCTGATCCAAAGGAATTTCCAATTGAATAGAAATGAGCTAGCATTTATACAGAACTTTAAAATTTATCAAGCACCTTGAAAAAAATAAATATCTAATGTTATCCTCACAACAACCCTAGGAGGTAGGTGCTATTATTATCCCCATTTTGCAGCTGAGAAAACTGAGGTTAGGTGACTTGCCCAGAGTCCCTCAGTTAGTAAGTATCTGAGACTGTGAACTTGAACCTTCCTACCTCCAGGTCAAGAACATTATTCACTATACCACTTAGCTATCTCTAAGAAGAGGCAATTTCTGAGTAAATAACATCTTCCCAGTTCTGAAATTCTTTGATTTGAAAGTAGGTAGATTAGCATAAATAAAGGTACAGAGACAAAAATAAGCATGGCATTTGTGGGAACAGGGGTAGGGTAAGGAATCCGCTTCTCTGGAATGTGTTATCTTCATGCAGGAAGAGTGGGAGGAAAGCAGTAGAAATGTAAGAAATCCCCACTGTCTGCCTTCTTGGAAGTCACAAGCACCTGGGGAATTATCCACCTACTGTTACCTTCCTAAAACCCAGGAAGAGATCATATGTCTCTGCCATTAAATTCATAATAATTCCCTGATTGTACAGTCGTGGGGCTCCATCTGCTTATATTTGATGTGGGGAAACTGTTCTTGATCTCCTTGTCTAAACTCTATTCTCTATCTTTTCCCTTGATCCCAATTTGGACTGAGAAATCTGCACTCTGGACTCTGACTCCTGTCTCAGCACTGGTACTTTCAATTCAATTAATCCAATCCATGTTTATTAATACCTACTATGTGACAGGCACTATCTTGGGTTCTGAGAAAACAAAGGGAAAAATGAAACCTTCTTTTTCCTCAAACAACTTACAGTCTCCTGGGCTGAATTATCACATCCTAAGGAAATTAAGTATGAAATATAAGCAAAGTAATTCTAAGGATAAGGCCCAGGACTAATATTAAGGGCAGTCTGTTACCAAGAATGGGGTCTCTAGAGAGTGTAATGGAAAAGTAGAGTAGAGTGAAGTGAGAGATATAGAAGGTCAGAATTCAATTAATATAGATAGTTATGAAGAAGTGAATAGTAATGGGTGGTGGTCAGAAGAGTAAGCTTCAGCTTAGGCAGCCCACCAAATCACAAAGTTTCTGAGAGGAACCGGAGGGCAGTAGATTATCATGTCCTTAATAGGAACATAATTTGATTTGATCATCAATCCTTGATTCAGATATGGAAAGTGGTGGTGGGAAGAGGCACTCATGCAATAGCAATGCAGATTTTGAATGCTTGACTCTGCCTAATGGTCAAGTCAAGAGTCAGTGAGTCCTGGACCCTGACTGGTATAGAAAGGTGAGATATGTTTGAAGTATTCACCCTCTAATCCTTAGCCAGGTCATTTCTGTCCCAGGGTTTGTTATAATGTTCACTAGATTAGCTTTTCAGTGGTGATGGCCAAGGGAGAGTGAGTCAGAATGGGGGGGGGCAGACCAGAGGATGACACTTGGTCCTAGAATGTTGGTCAGTGTAAGAAGGGGTGAGGCAGCAGAGCACATACTTACTCCTTGGTTCTGCCTTACAGGCAAGGCCAGAGTTAGTGGAGTATCAGATCACGGCTGGTAATACTTGTGAACTCAGCCAGGTCATCTGTCTCTGCTGTACACTTGTCTAGCACTGACAGAGTTCTGGCCCAAGCCTATTGTAGCAAATTTTGCCCTGCTCTGGCCCACATAATTGCAAACTTGAGGCACTAGAAAGTTATGAAAAGTAAAAAAAAATGTCAGAGGCTGAGCAAAAGAAACGAGCAATATGAATAAATTTAAACTACAAGAAGGAACAGAACACCATCTTCAGAGTTTCCTGGCCTGCCCACTCTCTTCCTTATTTAAGGAATCAAACAAACTACTTTCTAAGAAAGTAGTTCTTAAATTGTTTTTTAACAGTGGCAAAAGCATTCACTTTAAAAATAATCTAGAAACTTTGGCAGAACCCACTCATTCAATTTAACTCAGCAAATATTTATTATATGAATACTATCCATTAGAGATGGAAAGATGGAAAATGGTAATCCTTGACTTCAAGAAATATCCAATATAATAGGAGTGATATGACAAATACACAATAAAGATAATACAAGGTAGAATGAGATAAGGGCAAAGGAGAGCTCTAGATAACATGTTTGTGGGAAATGAGGAGGACAAGATCATTTCCTTCTTGAGGAAATGAAGAAAGGCCTGATGGAGGAAGTAACATCCATGCTGGCTCCTTAAAGAAGAGAACAATGTTCTCAGATAGAGATGAGGAGGGATTGTATTCCAGTTATGGGTAAGGGCCTGCTTGAATGCATGGAAATGGGAGAGATTAGGACAGCAGTAAAGAACAAAGAATCCCTTCTGGCTGTTGTACAGCATATGCAAAAGGGTGCAAAATAAGCCTGTCCAAGTAGTTTGGAACAATACTGTAGAACGACTTAAAAGCCACGGGGACAAGTTTGGATTTTGTCCTACTAACTTCCATGAGGTCATTGCCCTGAAACAGTGCTCCACACAAAATAGGCCCTTAAAAAATGCTCATTGAATGAATGAAACAAAGTAATAAGGTTGTAAAGAATTTAGGTTTTGAATTAACTTGGCATTCAATAATGTTTCTCCTTCATTGTCCCTATGATATTATATCTTCAATGATTTTATGTTTGTCTTTCTCCACACTATTAATCACAGACTAGTGAGACAGGAAAACTCTTCCTCCACACCACTCCATTTTACCCCAGAGAACTAACACATCAGCACCTTTTCTTTAGCCCTCCCATCTGTAAAACTCTACAAACATCTTTGGGGATAACTTGACTCTGTTTCATAGGATCATATGATTTTAGAGCTAGAATGGCTAATACAGATCATTACAGTGCTCTGCATGTATTAAGTGCTCAATACATGTTAATTGAAATGGATCATCTAGTCCAGCCTCTTCGTTTTATAGATGAAGAAGAAGTCCAGGAAAGTCGAAGAAGTTCAGGAACTTGACCAAGGTCACATAGGTGGTATTTGATGAAGTTAGTATTCAAATCCAAATATTCTGACCCCAAGGTAATTACTCTTTCAACTATTCTGCATTGCCTCTCAGGATACCTTTAGCTCCAAGGATTTCCCTTCAGATACCCAAATTCACCAGAAAGAACAATTTCACCCCAAGTCAAAATCCACAATCAGTTTTTTAACACTGAAAAATTTTGAAACTATGGCCATACATGCATGATTGACTATACCTTTCCACCATTCATTTGGCTCCTCAGAGGAAGTTATATCAGGGATCTGAGTAATGTTAATACCACATTAATCAGCACCATGGCTAGGGATAGCAACTCCTGTAGTCAGCTACTAAAGTTGAAGAAAGCAGGAGATGTGATAAAATTTGTGGCAGTGTTCAGAAAAATTGTAGATTAGGAAGAGTTGTTGCTGGGTTTTTTTTGTTTTTTTTTTAGTACATTAACCTAGAATGGCTAACTTTGAGCCTTCATATGGTTTATATTGTTTGGGGCAAAAGTATGACCTTCTGACCTCATGGAGGCTGCTGATGCATTGTTTAGCTTTCCCAAAGAAACACTTTATTGATAGTTTTTTTTTTCTGTCTTTTCCCCCTGGTGTATTAACATTCAGAGAGGCAGTGTAGGGGTGCTGGGAATCCATTTGCCTTTCCCTCTAGAGTCTGGTGCCTTGCAAAAATGCTTAGTAAAGTCCTTAGGTGGCAAAGGTTCAGTGTTCTAGTAAAACCTGAGTCTATGATGAGCAAGACTTTCAGATATCTTCAGTTATATTTCTGATAGAGAAACTTTCTGAGGTGCTACTCCATCACCCTGAGGGCACAGTTGATATTTCTGGCATCATAATAGGGTCATATGGGTTTTAAGATAAAATTGCCCACTTTGACATACTCATTTTTGTAACTCAACGTTCTGGAGACTGAATGTGCTACTTGTGACATGTGGCTCTGTCAAGCCTCAAACAATATCTTCCAAACACTGTCTCAAGGTCATTTACTCTCCAACCCCTGTCATCATTGCCCCCAAGCTTGTTTTCTTCTTTCACTCTTCAAACCATGTATAATTTGATGGAAGTTTAATCAAGATATTTCTGATTAATTTGCTCTCATGTCATCAAATTGTTGGTTTCTGAGAGCCTCTTTGACATTCAAGAATGATGTTGAATTTTTTAAGCAGACTTTTAAAGTATTTCTTCTTGAAAAATAGGAAGCCACATTTTTGCAAAGATAAATACAAAAGCTAATTTTCTTGGAGGTTAGAAGCTTCTTTTTGTTTTGCTTTTTAGCTTCTCATTTATTTTAAATATTTTTATTTATAATTTTTTATTTTTATTTCCCCTACATTTCTCATCACATCCTTAATTCCACCACCTCCTAGAATGTTGCCCCTTGTAATAATGAATTATTTAAAAAGGGAGGAAAAATAATTCAGCAAAACTAACCATCATATTGAAAAAGTGTGATGTTATATGCTGTGTTTCCCACCATGGTTCCCCATCTCTTCAAATAAGAAGGGGAAATATCCTCTCATGTTTTTTTCTTTGGAGTGAAACTTATTTATTTTTTATTTCATAGCATTTGGCTTTCATCATGTTGCCATTGTTTTTTTCATTTATAATATTGTATTCCTTGTTTTCTTGGTTCTGTTTATTTCACTTTGCATCAGAAAGAAGACTTTCAATGAATCCCTACATTCATCCTATTCATAATTTCTTATTATGTTATTCTAGTGTTATTCTATTAAAATCATTGACTTTATTATTTTGTTAGTGTTATTCTATTAAATTCATTCACCACACTTTGTTTAGCCATTGCTACAATGGATAAGTATTAATTATTTTTCAGTTATTTGCTACCTCACCAAATGTTGCTATAAATAGGTAGGTGTATATAGGACCATTCTTGTTATTGACATCCTTAAGTATATGCTTAGTAGTGGAATCTTTTGATAAAAGTATATGGATGCTTTAGTCACTTTCAGATAATCTACATTGTGGTAGGGAATTATACCATTTCACAGATCTACCAACAATGAATTAGAATACCCATCTTGACATAACCACTCTAACATTGACTGTTCTCATTTTTGCTATCTTTGTAAATTTGCTGACTGTGATGTGAAATTTTAGAGTTATTTGAATTTGCAAATATTTGCAAATCACCCAAATTATTACTAGTGAGTTGTTTTATTCATCAATATTATTAGTAGTTTTCAATTCTCTTGCAAACTATTCATAACTATTTATCTGTTGAGGAATAGCATTTGGTCTTATTAAATCTATATGATACAAACATATTATTCCCTTAAGATAAATAAGGAGGTAATAAGACAGCACTTAGCTCCCTTTAATAAATTCAAGTCACCTGGCCCAGATGGATACATTTTCATGTCCTGAAACAATCTGCAGATATGATTGCTGAGCAACTGTCAGGGATATTTGAAAACTCATAGAAAATGAGAGAGATCCCACAAGATTGGAGAATGACAAATGTTCTGGTTTTCAAAAAAGGAAAGCATAGAGTCTCTAATACACCTGAGAAAATTGAAGACCAAATCATTAGATAGTTGTTGCACATCTAGAAAGGTAAAAGCTAATTACCAATGACTATCATATTTCATCAATGCCAGGTTTTGCCAGGCTACCCTCATTTCCTTTTTGGACAGAATTGCTAACTTAGTAGATGAGGGGAATGCTGTGGGTATAGTTTTCTATTTTTTAGACAAAGTTCTGACAAAGTCAAATTATCCTTATGAGAAGTTGGAGAGATATGGATGGAGTGATAACACTGTTAGATGGATTCAGAGCTGGTTATCTGGCTGGAATCAAAGAGTGATTATTAAGGTACAATGTCAATGCGGAAGCAGGTTTCCAATCAAGCACTCTAGGGATCTGTGCTTTGTCTTATGCTATTTAGATAATGATTTTGATAAAGGAATAGATGATCTGCTTATGAAATTTTTAGATAACAAGACCTGAGACAGATGGCCAACAAAAAGTGTATGCTATGATAATGGAATTCTATGGTAGTTGTATTTGTATGAAGTATTCATTTGGTAGTTTGATTATTATAACACTGAATTTTAAAATGAACTCCAATACTATTGTCATTTTTCTTAAATGGTTGTGGACCAACCATGAACACTAATTATTATCCCAGTTATTTAAGTTGTTCTTTATTTCTTTAAGGAACATTTTGGTATTATACCTCTATAGTGATTGAGCATGCTTTGTTAGATTAACTTCCAGATATTTAATGTGTTTTGTAGTTATTTCAAATGATACTTTCTTTTCTATTATCAAGTCCTGGATTTTGCTCTTGCTATATAAAAATGCTATTCATTGTGTGAGTTTGTTTTGTACTTTGAAATTTTGTTGGTGTTACTGTCTTAATTAGTTTCTTTGCTACTTTCCTTGAATTTTCTAAATAAACTGTTATATCACCAGCAAATAGAATTTGTTTTACTTCTTCTTATTCCCAGGTCTTGAATTTTTTTCATTTTATCACAGTTGCTAATATTTCTGGAACTACATTGAATAATTGATGGATCTGTTTTACTATTGCTTATCTATTGTATATGCTAACTTTTTCTTTTTGTTACTTTTTATCACATCAGAAAAATCTTTCTATGCCTATAATTTGTAGGATTTTTAACATAAATGAGTGTTATACTTTGTCAATTTTTTTTCTGCATCTAATAATACAATCATGTGGTCTGGGGATTTTTTGTGTTTAATATGATTATAATGTGATTGCCTTCCTAATGTTGAATGATCCTTTGAAATCCAGTAGATCATAGTGAATAGTTTAAAAAATAAATTGCTATAGTCTTTTTTTCCAGGAGGTTTAAAAAAATCTTTGAATTTATATTCATGAATCAAAATTGTGTGTGTCTGTGTGTGTGTGTGTTTCTTTGCTTTATTCTTCCATGCCTAAGGTTTTGGGACTATATTCATAAAACAATTCTTATTTCTAGTCATTCTTGGGAATAATTTGTACAGCATAGTTATTAAGTATTCTTTTAAAATAGTATAATTCTCTTGCAAATTCATCTGGGTGAACTTTTTTTCCTCCATATTTTCTTAACAGCTAGTTAAATTTCTTTTTTTTTTCATTGGATTATACAAGATCCCTATCTTCTATTCTGTTCAATTGGGGAAACAACTAAAAAGGTAAATGACTTTGACACCATGTCCTGAGGAGATCAGTTGAAGGAATTGAGGATGTTTTACTTAAGGAAGAAAAGACTCAGAGAGTACATGTTAGTTATCTTTGAGAATATATGGGGTTGTCACATGGAAATTGGGAGTTGACTTATTTTATTTGTCTCAGAGGTCAGAACCATAAGCATTGGTGGAAGCTTCTATGAAGCAAAATTAGGCTTAATGTAAGAAAAAAAACTTTTAAATAATTAGTGTTTTCTAAAGTAAAATTGTTCTTTGGGAAGCTAAGGAATTGCCCAATATTTGTAAAATATGTCTGAGAAATAGTTATTTAAATTATTCATTTTGCAGAATATATGTTTTATCATTCATAATACTGAATGCTTGAATACAATAACATTCTGTTTTGTAGCTCTCAGAGACTGGGTTAAAACAGAGATACTTTTTCTTCATACACACTTGCAGACTCTTTGCAATAATTGCATTCTTTCTGTCTCCTTCCGCCACCATCCCCTTATACACAGTTGGTTTGGGGAGATGTCTATGGTTTGCAGGATGTGAACCATTGGTCTAAATGATGTGGGATTCCTTGTGGGGTTACTTTTCCAACTGTGAACTCATATTCACAGGCTAAGGTCCATAGAAAACAGCTGGTGACTTCTACTTGTAGTGTTATAGTAGTTGGCTCTAGGGGCTCACCAGTGTGCTCCCCTTTAACCATCAAACAATTGCTTCCATTAGCTCTTAGAAAGGGTATATTGGGAATGTCTAACAAAAATATCTTCTCGGTATTTGGTTAGTAAGAAGCATTCCTACCATAAATGGGGTACAATCTCCTGTTACGCACAAAGTCCCTGGGAAGAGTAGATTCAAACTTGAATTACAAAGGTAGTTAGGTATATCATAAAAAATGCTAGATGCAAAGAGATCTCTCTCAACTCCTGGACCTGAAAATCCTTTTCTCCCTTCATAAAGTCCTCATGAAGCCTCTTGTAAGTGTAGTTTTCTGTTAAGTTTCAAGTGTTGGTGCCTTTCTAAAGTACATAGCTGGTATGTGTCTTTGTTATGAGGGATCTGATCCCCAAAGCCGTTGTTCTCCTTGAGTGACTGTGTTTCTGCATCTGATGCACATTGTCCTCTTTCTATCAACCACTATACCTTCAATAGTTACTAGTACACTGCCATTCAGTTCTGACAGCTGATGGGACCTCTAAGGGGATCTCCAGATTTCTTGACATCACTAAGTCTCCTAGACACTTCTATTCCAGAACATCCATTCACCTAAAATAAGGAATGCAAAAAGCACATGATACTGTACTCCATTTTGAGAATTACTCTATTTTTTTCACATTTATATGTCTGTACTTTCTGAGTGGTACTTGCAATGTAAATAACCCCAAATAAATGTCCTGTTGTGTAACCTATTCTAAGAAACAGCCCCCATCTATCCTATTATACAGAAAACTCTAATCCTGAAACTAAGTAAAAAGTTTATTGCATAGATCAGCCTTGAGGCTCAGCAACAGGAACCTTGACCAGTCAACTTTTACCCTATCCCCACTCCTCTCCAGCCTTTTATGAAGTAATGTTCACTCCCTCAATGGTGTGATTTTACCCGAGTGGAACAGGAGAGCCACCCTCGCTAGCAAACTCAACACACCTTGCTTTGGTTTATAGATTTCTGGCCCACTTTCCTGAGTATTAGTGTCTCCCCATAATACAAAGGTGACTATGTGATCACCAACATCAAGAGTAGGTAGAATAGGTTCCATCTTGCTTTTAGAAGGCAGTACCAAGCAACTTTTAAGCTAAAAGGGAGAGTGGGAAGGAAAGAGAGAGACACAAAGACAGACAAAAAGACAAATAGAAACAGAAACCAACAGAAAGAGGAGAGAGAGAGAGAGGACTGGGCAGATCAACAAGGTGGTCTAAGATCAAGCAGGGAATATCTGCATATACTCTGAGAACTAACTCCCTCCCCAATAAATCAGTCCATTACTACTACAATGAAATTCGAGGTCTACTCCAAGGGTCTGTGATTCTGTCTATATGGTCTTTTCAATCATCTACTGCATTTTATTTTAAGATTTAGACTGAAAATAATAACATCTCACTGTGCCGGCCGTGCTGTGCACTCTCCTCCTATAAGGAGCAGGCTGCCAGAGTTATACTTACCAGTCTTCGGAGCCTACCCGGATAAACACACAGAGACGAGCTGACCAGGAGGTGCCAACACCCGAGCTTTATTCAGAGGCCATCACAGCAAGGACAAGCAGGAAGGCCAGAACAACAGAGCAGGAGCAAAGAGAGAGCGTGCTCTGACCACTACCGTTCCTTAAGTACCTACTTAGCCCCTCCTCCTCAGCCCGCCTACTAGTCAATGATTGTAGGGTCAGATACCGGAAGGGGATGTCTGAGTTTAGCGCACCAAGGGAGAGGAAATGACACAGGAGGCTAGGACCGGATACAGGAAGGAGACGTCTGGGATTAGTGCATAGACAAAGAGAGAGCACGTGACCTAGGAAGTCAGGCCCAGATACCGGGAGGAGGCATCTGGGGTCAGTGCTACACAAAGGGAAGGTATGTGACCCAGGAAGTCAGGAAGGACACAGGAAGGAGGCGTCTGGGGTTGACGTTGCATTTAGGGAGGGGACTAAGCAAAGGGAACTCGTCCTCTGCCGTCCCACTCCCACGTGGCACAGCCTCCTGCCTCAGGAGCACGTGCTCCGGCTACTTCCTTGTATTCTGTTCCTTCCCCAGCTATCACAGCTCCAATAGCACTGCCCACCGCCTCAGGAGCGTGAGCTCCGGTTACTTCTCCGTATCCAGCCCATCCCAGTTCACCACAATTCCGCCTAGCACAGCCCCTGCCTCGGGAGCATGAGCTCCAGTTACTTCCTAATACCCAGTTCCTACCCCATCTTGCCACAACCTCCACTTGGCAGTAGTCAACATCAGACAGTCCCTCACATCTCACATTTATAATGCATTTATAGTTGGACAAACATTTCACTCCAAACATTAAGAGCTGGATAATTAAGTATTATTGCCTCCATTCTATAAATAAGGTAACCTAACCTCAAGGTTCATTTATTAAATCTTGCAAAGATTGAATTACTTGGGTTTGGTTCTCTAATGACAAAGTGACTTCTGAGTCATTGAGAAGATGATTTAATGTACAAGAAAAAAAATTCTGGTCTTCTTGAATTTTACAGAATCCAAATACATGGCACCCATTCAAATAGAGCTTTAGGAGAGACGTGTCCTGGATAATGATTGCAAAGAAAGACAGCTTGCTGGTACTGCCCTGCAGTAAATCACAGATGAACCAGAAAGTAAATTAACGTCTTGGACTAAATGACCTCTTACTGTCCCTTGCATCTCTGAGATTCTGTGATTCTAACTTAATAGCCCAATATATATATATATATATATATATATATATATATATATATATATATATATGTATATACATATTCATTCTCTTTGCAGAAAATCACAGAAAATCACAGAATACATAAACTTCACTACCTTGGAGCTCTCCAGTAACACATTTCATAAACTACTAACTTGATGGGACTTTCTTCCTCCTCCTCTTCCCCCTTATTTAACACACAGATGGAATTTTACTGGCTTCAGTAAATAGGAAATGTCACAGCATGTACCAATGAACAGCTTTCAGAGAGTTACCAGTGTCTAGCACTCAGGTCAACAGATAAAGTTGAAAGCAGCGGGGGAAGATGGAAGGAAGGAGTGATTTGATTTATGGGCACCCTTCTGCAGAGATGGTGTTTGGTGTCCTTGAGGATCTGTTTTAAGATGCTCTTCAAATCTCTACAAAACAGATGCCAAACACATTACTTCAGGGCAAAAACCCGGTCGGTTTTATGTGCCAGATCAATGTCCTATTTCTCTTGACTGTAAAAGTTTGGACAGAATTTGCTAGAAACTTGAAAAAGAAAAGGAAACTCATTTTCTGGCTGGATGCAATAAAGCCGACACCTGCTACTTGGAATTTTTTTATGGCTGGATAAGGAAAAATGTCAAGGGCTTTTCTAATTTGCATTGATTTGAATAAAACCATTGTTGTACAGCACAGGGGAAAAGCTTGCCAAAAGTCAAAACGCTTTAGGGGAAGCTATTCCAGAATCTTTCACTACAGGGGTTGGCTATTCAGCAAAACCTCAGAGATCTTAATCTGAAGTAATCTTATGGGGATAGCCTGGGCCCAAATTTGCCAATTACACTTGTGTTACAGAAGATAAAACATTTGTGGAATTAGATTATATAATTCAGTAGATAAGGAAAACTCTTCCTGTCATAAATATTTCATCAGGAAATGAAAATATACAAGCTTATGTTACACATCAGATGGTACAGATCTAAGAGCAATAGCTTTGTGTTTGCTTTTACTTTGTTTTATTTTAGAAAAAAAGTTGATGGAAAATCCAACCTCCATAATGTTTTCAAGTAAAGAAGAAACCGTGAGTATGCTGATGCAATTGTTTCCTCACATAAAGTGTGGTACATGTTATATTTGAGAGAAGAAACTAGAAGACCACAATATTTTTCAAGTAACAGATAAATGAAGGCTTAATGTAAAAATTTTAAATATATCTATATATATATCTATATATATAGATATATATAGAGAGATATAGATATATAGATATATCTGCTGGATTGATTATACTCCAACTCACTTCAACTCAACAGGTATTTTGTACTATGTTCAAGGCACTGGGGAGGCAAAGACAAAAGGGAAGGGCATTAAATCTGGTTTCCTGTATGAGCTTGAACAATTAGGATACCCCAATCACATAGAAAAGCACTGTACCGGGTTTTAGTTTTGGCTGTGCTACTAATTAGCTGTGTGATCCTGGGAAGCAACTTTTCTTTTTTGGTTCAGTTTTTTTCATCTCTAACATTGAACATCAATGGCCCCTCAGGTCCTGCTCAACATCATATAATATATAGCTGCCCACCCTGCCCATCTTGTCATCTTCCCTATGGTCAATGTTCTTCTCTCCATCTGGACAGTACCTCTAGAACAAACCATCAGAAAAAAAAATGCTCTCATTTCCTAGAGGGGGTGAAATAGACATCTCAGGAATTCCCATTGTGGGCCCATTTGTCTTAATTGGTGAGCCCACTCATCTGGCCCTCTACATCAAGCTAGTCCTAATCTATGTGTCACAAATAGCTGTCTACCTTAGCTTGCCTGGTGCTTTGCTACTACATGCACATGTACACCTACCCCCTCAGTCCCTCAGTTTTGTACTTGGGCTCAGTAATCAAATCAATAGTATAATACCACTGTTCTCGGATAAAACTTTGCCATTTGATTGACTTCTGGCTTACCATCCCTGTGACTCCCAACTACCATTCTCAGATATATGTGTCTCCATTAGAATGTAAGCTTCTTGAGGTTGGTCAAAAGGCAGCTCCAGCAGTCAAGGTAAATCAATCTCAATATTTCTCTGACTATGTCTTATCTCCATTCTTTTGTATTTTAGGATCACGCTTCATCTGATTCTGATATACTTGCCACCGTTTAATCCTATTTCTCAGTTCAGTAACCTTGACTCTATTGTTGTTATTGTTTAGTCATTTCAGTCATTTCAGTCATGTCTGACTCTGTGTGACCACATTTGGGATTTTCTTGGCAAAGATACTGGAGTGGTTTGCTGTTCCCTTCCCCAGCTCATTTTACAGATGAGAAAACTGAGGCAAACAGGCTTAAGTGACTTGCACAGGGTCACAAAGCTTGTAAGTGTCTGAGGCCAGATTTGAACTCAGGAAAATGAGTCTTCTAGTCAGGAAGATAGAGTCCAGCACTGTATCCACTGAACCACCTAGCTGCCCTCAGCAGTGTGATGTAATGAAAAGAAAACTGTATTTAAAGTCAAATGACCTAAATTCAAATCCTAGCTGCCCTGCTTAAAGGGAGTATCCACCATTAAAGTGACCAAGACAGTCAACTCAAAGATTTAAAAGAAAATGGTTGTAAAAACTTTGGGGAAGTCAGAGTCCTTAAGGTAATAATGCTCATTGGGCTGCAGGGTTAAGAGACTTGCCATTTTTACTGCCACAATATCTATCACCGACATCAACTCAACGTTCACAAAGCCATCATTGTAGTCAGATCATCATTACCTCGACTTTTGCAATAGCTTTCAATGGTTCTTCCTGCCCCAAGTGTCTGCTCAGTCTACAACATCCTTTGCATCAGCAGCCATGGGTTTATTTTCCTAAAATGATTATCTGAACATTTTGCTCCCTTTAACATCAATTCCAGTGGGTCTCTATTACTTCTAGGGTCAGACATAAATTCCTCTGTTTGACATTTAAAGTTCTTCACAAAATGACCCTGTCCTAGCTCTCCAGTTTTCTTATGCACTGTTCCCCTCTGTGCATGCTTCTTGTTCTTTACCTGTAAGACTCTGTCTCCCATCTCCATGCCTTTGCATTGCTTGTGCCCCATGTCTGGATTGTATTTCTCCCTACCTCTGACTTCCTTAAAAACTAAGTTCAGGCACTGTCTTGTATATGAAGTCTTTCCTCTTTCTCCCAACTGCAACTTCCCCCCTCTCCTTCAAACTACTTGTATTCATTTTGGAGATATGCATGTATGTATGTATGTATGTATATACATATATGTGTGTATAAATATATACATACATATATAAAATCTCCCTCTTTTAACAGATGAGTACCCTAAGGCCCAGAATGGTTAAATGGTTAAGACAGCTAGTTGGTAGAGTATATAAAACCCCAGGTCCGGAGTCAGAAAGACCTGAGTTCAAATTTGGCCTCATGTATATTAGCTGTATTATTCTGGGTAAGTCACTTAACTGCTATTTGCCTCAGTTTCTTAACCTGTAAATTGAGACAATAATAGCACCTATCTCTCAGGGTTGCTGTGAGGATTGAATAAAATAATAATTGTGAAGTACTTAGCACTGTGCCTGACACATAGTATGTGCTACATAAATGTTAGCTATTTTATTATTGTTTGTTTCTCCTCCTCCTTCTCCTCTTCCTCCTCCTCTTTCTCCTTCTCCTTCTCCTTCTCCTTCTTCTTCTTCTTCTCCTTCTCCTTCTCCTTCTCCTTTTTTCTTCTTCTTCTTCCTCTATTATTTGCCTACGGTAATGCAGGTAGTGAGAGAGATGGTATTTGAACCCAGGTTCTCTGGATTCTCTGATCCTAAATCCAGTGTTCTTTTTGTTAGTGTTATGTTGCCTCCATATTTTGCTCAGCTATCAGGAGAGGAGTGGGCTAGGTGATTTTAAAAATCTCTTCCAGCTTGAGCATTCTGCAGACCTCTTCTTCTGGAATGAAACAACCTTAGACAAGAAAGGAAAGAGCACTTGCAAGTAAACCCTTAACTTAGCCTTTGGTTCTGTCTTTTTTTTTTTTTTTTTTTTTGGTGAGGTAGTCGGGGTTAAGTGACTTGCCCAAGGTCACACAGCTAGTAAGTCCTTTGGTTCTTTCTAATAGGGCTCTTCACCACCCCAGATCTACAGGGCAGGTGGCCTCTTTTATTCCTGGCTCTTCCTTCTTGAGATTGTTTCCGTACATCCCTTTCCCCATTCCTGATGCTTTTGTTTTCACAGCTCTTGGGAGAAATGACCCACTAACACTGTGTGCTTCATATGGTGTCTATAATCAGCCATTCCTGAGGGAGGTAACACAAGGCCAGATTTTACCTTGAGGAAGATGACACTTGTCCACAGCTCTCCGAGGCCTTGATAGAACCCAACTACTTCAGCCTTCACTGGATGGTATCTTGTGGCCCTAATTAATACTTGCGTCCCTGGCTGCCTTAGGATATTACTGGATAGATTTCATTGTACTCTCATTCTTTGAAAATATGTAATCCAAGTTCTTTTAGGGCAGAGTACTGGCAACCTGGTTTAGTGGGAAAGTACCAGATTGAGAGCCAGAGGACTTGAGTTTGAATCTCAGCTCTATCACTTATGATCCATGTGATCTTGGGCAAGTTACTTAACCTCTCTGGGCCTCAGTTTCTTCATTTGTAAACTGGGGGTTGGACTAGAATATCTGTAATGTCCTTTGCAGCTCTAAACCAAGATCCTATGATTAAACAGAAGATTCTATTTCAGATCATTCTGGATCACAGAGTACATTGCTTATTGAAGAAGAAAAACAAAGTCCTTTTCATTTTTTAAAATCTTACTCCTTACTTACTTATTTCAGAATGGCCGTACTTCTCATTAAAATCCATAAGCCATCTTGAGAGTCTGGAGAGGATCAGACTAGGCAAAAGTCACTCTCTGCAGAACCTTCTTAAGGTTGATATAATGAAACTATTTTTTTTTGCATTTACTCACATCAACCTATTAGAAATAGTCCTTGAGTCTTAGGGAGAGTCTAATATTTGTAAACAGCTCTTAAAACGGCAGGTTCAATTTCTGAGGAGGAAGATGGCTGGATACCCCTAATCCATATTTGAGATGCAGTAAAAACCATTAGAGCTGGACTAACAGGTTTTGAGGGAATATCTGAACCAACCTTCCCACTTTTCAGATTTGACAGTCAAGTCTTAGGAAGGCGAACTAACATACTTGAGGTCACATAGAGAGTAAATGAAGGTGCTAGGACACAAATTCAGGCCCCCTCTCTCCTGATGCAGTGTTTTTTTTTTTTGTACTAGGAGCTATGATTTTCCCCAAATTTGTGTTCCTAATTGCTCCTTTGCCCTTTGATTCTCTTTCAGTTTATCTTCTTTGATTCTTGGAATCACGTGATCAGGGTGGGTACTCTCCACATTGGTGCTGTTTAGGTATTCTTACCTCCCTTCCCTCTACCCAGACTTTCAGGCTATACTATTTTTGTCCATGTCTTTCCATAAACCTACCATAAATGATAAGCCTGCTGCACTATAAACCTTCCTCAGGTTGTTGTTTTGTTTTTTTATTTATTTTAGGGGGTAGTACTCAGAGTGGTCATATGTTTAAAGCCAATAAGGAATGTAGGGATAATCTAATCCACCCCCTTCATTTTATCAGTGAGAAAACTGAGACCCCAAGAGAGGCAGTGACTTGCAGGACACAAAGATAGCAAGTAATATATCCAGAATCAAGCTCAGGTCCTCTAATCATGAGGGTCGTACTGTTAACACAATGATTAACTGTGAGGAGGGGTAAAGAAGATTAGGGGAGTGATTTTTTTTTTCCCAAGGCTGTATCTCACAGAGGGAAAATCCTTGCCTTACCACTCCAAGTTGGCAACAAAGGCATGGAGTGGATGGCCAGCTGGCTTCTGTGCTGCCACCTCTTTCCCCTCACTTTCAAAAGACAAAAAAGGGCAAGATACCACATGGGTCACCAGGCAAATGGCCAGTTGACAATTCAGTCCTACCAGGAAGGGACTTAAGCAGGGGACTGAGAGCAGGTGGGTGGGAAGTCTGGCTTGATCCATTGCAGACCGACTTTAAAACTCCTTGGTTTCCAATTTTATTTCTATTTCCTATCATTTCTAATCCTCAATCACTGATTTTCCTCACAATAGGCCTTTGGCACACAGGCCACCCTTCCATAGCCTTTGCTGTAATAGCATTCCAATAGGGATATTTCTACGTATGGAAACATGAAGTTAACATTTAATCAATGGGCCCTTCTGTTATGGCCTCAACTGGGAAAGACTAGATTGTGATGTATGGCATATGTCATGGGGATGAGCTTCTGCCAGGGAAAGGAATAATCAGCTTTCTGAGCTTCACTGACACATTCCACTCCTGGGTTTATCATACTCCATGGTGCCACATTTATCCCCCATCGTGATGCTAATAACAGCTCAGAAAACACTCTGGCAAAAACATGGGGATGAAGAGGGGAGTTTTTGTTCCCAAATATGAAGATATACATCTTGTGGCAGGTCTGTCTGCATAGATTAAGGTCATGAAATTCAACTGCATAACCTAGCCCCTCCATGCCTTATACCCATGCCCACATACACTCCTCAATTCAAAGGCCCTCATTTTCTTGTTGTTCCCAAATAAGACACCCCATCTTTCACCTCTGGCCATTTTCTCAGGCTGTTCCCTATTTCAGGAATACTTTCTCTCCTTATCTCTGCCTCCCAGCTTCCCGGCTTTCCTTCAAGTCTCAGTTAAAATCCCATCTTCTATAAGAAGGTTTTCCATATGGGAAAGTACTTTTTTTCAGTGCCTTCCCTCTGTTGATTATTTCCTATTTATCCTGTATGTAGCTTGCTTGCACATATATGTTTGCACGTTGTCTCCCCCACTAGAGTGTAAGGTCCTCAAATAGGCCCTGTCTTTTGTCTTTCTTTGTATCCCTAGCACTTAGCTCAGCCACATAGTGCCTAGCACCTAAGAGGCACTTAATAAATACTTATTGACTAACTGATTAACTACCCTAGCCGGTTTTGTATATGGGTATGTGTGCATGTATTTACATATGTATGTATACATGTGCATATGTATGTGTATCTATAGTATGTACACATATAGTCACATGCATGTATGTGTATGTGTGTGTAGGTAGGGCAACTGCTAGGTGGTATAGTGGATAGAGCACTAGGCCTAGACTCAGGAAAACTCCCTTCCTGAGTTCAAATCTGGCCTCAGACACTTACTATCTTTGGGACCCTAGGCAAGTCACTTAGCCCTATTTGCCTCAGTTTCCTCAAATGTAACATGAGCTGGAGAAGGAAATGGCAAACCACTCCAATATCTTTGTCAAGAAAACCTCAAATGGGGTCATGAAGAGTCAGACACAACTGAAATGACTAAACAACAATGAAAGTGTGTATATAGTGTGTACATATATACTCACATAAGTATGTACATGTGTATATATGTGTAGATATCTATGTACATATACATATATGTGTGTATATATATACATATATATGCATAGCACTCTTAAATATAGTATATGATCTCTAGTTTTTATTGGGAGTGTGTGAGGGGAGGTACAGGGGGAAGTGCTAATTAACGACAGAGCAAATGAGCTTTGAAGAAGTCAGCTTTTCTACTCTTCACTCATCACCAACACTATTCAGTAGAGAGAACAATACAAAAAAAGTAAGGGATGAAGCTATTAAGGGAATTCCACGATATAATGTTAACAGCTTACAGAGAAAAAAAGCTTCTCTTCTTGACTACTATTTCAGACTAGAAACGGTCAAATAAACATAGTTAAAAGTGAATTGAAGTCTAAGGCAGGTGAGGAGAGAGTGAGAAAGCAGCAAGCTGCTATAAATTAGCTCAGGTCTCAAGGCCCAGATCAACGACATCCTCAGGGAGCTGATGGAACTTGCCGACATGCTTAGCTTTTGATGACTTGGAGAAATTGTGAAGGATGTGATGGCTTCCCAGAGAATGGAGATAGACAAGTGTCCCAACCTTTGAAAGGGAGAAGAAGGTGGATTTTGTAAACTATATGCCCGTTAACCTGACTTTGATTTCTGGAATCTATAGATTCTAGAACAGATTATTAAGCAGAGAGTTTGTGAGTACTTAGAAAGGAAAGATGCAATTAGTAGGAACCAGCAAGAATTCACTCCGAACTAACCTCACATTATATTAGTAGACTCTTAGTCAGCCAGTCATTCAGTAAGCATTTATTAAGCACCAACTACATGCCAGGTACTTTGCTAAATGCTGGTAGATCTGAGGGATGTTGTAGTCGTAGCATACCTGAATTTCAGCAAGTCGTTTGACAACATCTTTCATGACATGCTTATGAAGAAATGGAGAACAAATAGACTGTTATGGGTGTATTCAAAACAGGCTGAAGAAGTAAACCCAAGGACAGTTGATTATTGACTGCTCTGAACCAAGAAGGAAGTCTCTAGTGTCCAGGCTTTAGGACTCTTTTCAGCTTTGTTGTCTTGTTCCACATTTTTATTAGTAACTTAGATGCTGCTTTAGAAAATATGTTTACAAAATCTGTAATAACAAAGAATTGGGAGGGATAGCTAATATGTTGCATGATGGAATCAGGATTCAAAGAATTTTCAACTGATTGAGATGATGAGATATAACCAACAAGATTAAAATTGATAAGGATAAAGGTAAAGTCCATGTCCTCATTCCTCCCAAGACATACATATTAAGAAGTGTCCCTAACACAACCATTCCTTCATTCCAACTCAGGCCACATTCTTGACTCCACAGATTTCTTTCTCCATCACTCCCTAAGCCTTCTCACCCAGGAAAACACTTTTGCTATAATACTCCAGTAGCTTCCTCATCCTAACAGATCTCTCAGCCTCTTGCAGCCTTTTCATGCTTGAATATCCTCGGGCCCCTGAGACCCTTCCTCCAATTGGGCAATTCCTCCCAGAATGTTCATTTTAAGGAAGCACTCCCAAAGCAGCCACATTCACTCCTTCATTCCTCTCTGGACCCTGTTCCTGACTTTCTGCACTTTTTTCTAACATGTCCTCATGAGATCCTTCCCCCTCCCCCTCTACCATACCCTCTGCTTTCTAGCTGACTCTCCATGACCCCATTTTGGGGTTTTAGATGATGAGTAATTCATATGAGAATCACACAAAGGTATTAATGGATTCCCAGCTTTGTACTTAAAAATGATGACACTGATTTGCCATCAACAAAACATATATTTTGAAGTTTCATTTTCCAGTAATGGGGATGGAGTGCATAGACCCATCCACACTTTCATGCCTCATTTCCCTAGTGAATGATAGGCATTTGTAAGACAACTGGTCAGCATTATGGATATTTCCCATGACTGTAACACAGAATAAAGTCAATTTGACCACATGAATATGAACCTATGACCTTGGCCTCATTAACATGGGATTCTAATGAATCAAACTAACCAAGCAGAAGGACATAGAAAAAATGTAGCTAAATACACTTTTTTGGGATGACTTATTCTGTAAAGTTATTTAACCTGAATTGCTCAGAGATCAATAGAGTTTTGTTGTCTGAAGAATGATTTTGAGTTCATTACCTACTTTCTTTACTTTTTAAAACACCAGGTCTCCCTACCTCACCTGGATTGGAAGTAATGATCCTAATTCCATTAATGACTGACTACTCTGTTTCCAACTTGGGCCAGTTTATCTCTTTTTAGGCAATTTGGTGGCCCCCAGGCTTCCAGCTCCCAGTTTAATGTTGAAGTTAGTGCAGACATTTGATTGGATTACCCCTACTGCAGCTCAGTACTCCTCAGGTCAAGAGGTCTGCCAGCTTCAGCCTCTCAGTAGCAGGGATTATAAGTATATGTTATGATGCCCAGCTTACTATTCTTAATCTCCTCTGCTCTTTAGCTACTGAGAGTTAGCTTACAAGTAAGCAGGCAAGCATAGCTGGACAACTATACACACAAATACAGATATGAATTTTGGAATGAGCCTAATCTACTGAGAGGCTGACAAGAATGTGAAAACTATTCAATGGTGTGGTATACATGTTCTTGTACAAAGTAGTTTCTCTGCCTAATTCTCTTCTTCTGAGGCAGCTGAGATGTAAAAGAAAGGGCATTAAATTTCAGGTCAGGAGACATGGGTTCAATCCTGACTTTGCAACTTAATACTAATTCAACTTTGAATAAATAACTGAGCTTCAGTCTCCTCATCCATAAAATGGGGATAATGATATTTGTACTACTTACTTCACAAAGACTTTAGAAAACTCAAAAGATATAATATATGTCAAGTGCTATATATACATTTTAAAGTGCTTTTGGGGCAGCTAGGTGGCACAGTGGATAGAGCACCAGCTCTAGAGTCAGGAGGACCTGAGTTCAAATCCAGCTTCTGGATTTGTGTGACTCTGGTCAAGTCACTTAACCCCAATTGCCCCCTCCCAAAAATAAATAATAGCTATTATCATTATCCTATTGCTGACATCACCATTATTCTAAGCTAGAAGCTTTAGAACCACCTTTGAGTTTTCCTTTTTCCTAGCTTCCTTCTTACCTTCACTGATATATATATATATATATATATATACATATATGTGTGTGTGTGACACACACACACACACACACACACAACACCTATCTCCTTAACAGCAGCAAGGCATAGTGGAAAGAATGGGGCACAGTGAATAGAGCACCAGGCTCGAAGTCAGGAAGATCTGAGTTCAAATGTGACCTTGGGCTTACTAGCTGTGTGACTATGGGCAAGTGACTTAATCCCTATTTGCTAGAGGTCTTCATCTGTAAAACGGGAGCATACTGGAGAAGGAAATGACCAACCACTCCAGTATCTTTGCCAAGAAAGTCCCATGGACAAAAAGTCCATAGGGCCACAGATAGTCAGACATGACTGAACAACTGAACAACAACAAAAATGAAAATGCATGACATCAGAAATCTGCTGAAGTCTTTGTTCATCTTATTGCTAACTGTGTGACCCCCGTAAATCCTTTAACCTCCCTAAACCTCAATTTCCCATCTGTAAAATAAAGGTGATAATACCATCACCACCAAACTTCCAGAATGGCTATGAAGAAATCATTTTGTCACATATAACTTGCTTTATCAATGTACATGTTGCTGTTCCTACCACCCTAGTCCAATGCCTTACAACCTTGCTCTGCAACTCCAGAGATTTAACACATATAAGGCAATTATCATAGAACACTAGAACAAAATGAGTCACTGAACTATTTCTGAGAGAAGTACCTTGGCACTGCATCCACCTTGGCTAGAAATGGAAGGCTGATAGCTCCAGGCTTCTAGTCATCCTGACAGCTTAATGCTTCTGGGCATTCGACTAAAGCAGCTCTCCCAAGGACTTGGAGTGTCTTCTACCACTTGAAGTGAGGAGGAAAATCTAGGATGGTAGATTAAGTACAAATAAATGGCACCTTTCCAAAGCTGTTTAATCAATCATAGCATCTCTAAACCTGAGTTTTCTCATTCGTAAAATGGAGATAATAAAGCTACCTTTTCTGACTCTAGAATATACCCTACCCCAAACTCTCCTACTGAATGTGTGATCAAGCCACATACATCTCACAGAAAACTACAGTGAAAAAAAGGCCTTAGAGATCATCTAGTTTGACCTCATTGATTTTTACAGCTCAGAAGGGTTCTTGAGCTTTGACTAAGGCTCAGGTTCATGCAACCAGTTCATATGGCTTTTAACTGCAAAGGAAATTAAAATCCCATAATCATTTGTTAGGAGTCTATTATATGGAGGTCACATGGCTCAGGCCTCAGAATATGAAAATGAAAAAAAAAATGATTCAGTTTCCACTTGCCCCTCTGAGCCTCATTTTCCACAACCAGAAAATGGAAACAAAATTCTTACGTGAGTTTGTTTTGAGGGAAGCCCTTTGTAAATCTTAAAACATCATCTTAATCTTAAAACATGTGAGATAGTAGTGATGGTTTTTCCTTGACAAATTTCATAGGAGGATTTAAGCTCCTTGAGAACAGAGGTGGTTTTCAATTGTGTCTTTCTAGTTTTGTATTAGAATAATGCCTTACATATAGCAGGTGTTTAATAAGTGCTTGTTAAATTGAATTGGCTGATCACTTTTTACTGAATTATCCAGAAATGGAAGATACTTCAGTGTTGGGAATGGAGTGAGAATTAATTTTCATTGAGACACTCAGGAAGCATAAAATGTGACAGATACAAACTCCTTTGAGGGGGAGGGTCATGTTCCTAATAGCTAGCTAGCCAGCCTGACGATAAGTAATTCTGAAATATGGCCTTCCTTGAATCTTGGCTAAGTGCAAAACATAAAATCCATAAAGTAAAACAGAAACATGATTCACACTTGGGCACCCAGACAACTATTTCCTGATGGGCCACCATCCATCCATACCCTGCTCATTCTGACACATATGTGAAGAAGTAGAACTCAATTTGCTTCCAACCATAGTGAAGAGGGATCTTTACTTTGTGAATGTACTTCAATTCTCAGCTCCCAGGGTGACTGGTGTATTATGGCCTTAAAATTATCAAAGAAGAGTCAAGGAAAATACCACCTCTTCCATGAAGTCTTCCTTGATCTCTCAGCTAGAAGTGAACTCTCCCTCCTATGATTCAATAACTGGTTGCATGAACCTGATTTTTAGTCAAAGCTCAAGAAATCTTCTGAGCCTTGGCACAAAGGTGCTATAAAAATGTTTATTTTTCTCATCTTTCCTCCGTGCCCTCCAACCTGATCCCTGACTGAAAAAGAAAAATATTTATATATCTTGTAATAAATATGCCTAGTCAAACAAAACAAATTCCCATGCTGGTTATCCAAAATGTACATGTCTCAATCTGCATGCTAAGTCCAAAAATATGCAACACTTTAGTCTGCATCATTACACAGAGGTCATGTTAATCTACTCTACATCATTCCAATTTAGATTGCCTCTTCATAATTTCTTTTCTTTAATGTGTACTCACACTTATCGTGTACCTTTCATTCACCCTTTGGGTGATCCTCAGACTCATTCTTTGGAGGCTTTTGCATCCCACAACTCATAGCCATACAGTATCCCTGATAGAATATTGGTATTGTTTTTGTTTCAGGGAGAAGATTTGAGTGTTCAAAATAACTTAGTAATTTCCCAAAGGCAATGTGGCTTTCCCTCCTCCCGTTAAATTCTGGGTCCCACATATTGTACATTTGTAATGTCTGCTCAGGGTACACACACACACACACACACACACACACACAACCACACACAACCACATATACGTGCAAACACTGGTGAATTATCTCTATAGCGCTGTCCATCCAACTACTCATTGTAGTCTGGACAATTGAAATTCTTCACCTTTTTTTTTCCCATGTGGAGGGTTGGGCTAAGCCCTTCTGATGACTATGGATCTGATTTAGGAGGGTCTGCCATGACTATGCCAGTTGACATTGAGAAAAGGTTGAAGACTTCACCATCTTAGGGAATACCTCTTCAACTTGGTCTCTGCCCTGGATCTCTTCCATAACAATGAACACCTTCAGCAAATACATCTCTCTGTTTCAGGTCTCAGTTGATATTAATGATTACCATCAAACAAGTTTATCCTCATGCTATTTTTCAAGGAATCTTGTTTTGCCATGTGCATAGAACATAACTACTCTCCTGAATTTAATGCAGGATTTTGCTTTACCAAATCAAATATTGTTTTATAACCAATAACCACTTAAGCTGAATGGGATCGTGTATTCTCAATATCTCTTAGTCAATTGTGTGATGGTGAATAGACTACTATGTTTTATGCCTTTCTTTGTATCTTCAGCACTTAGCACAGTGCCTGGCCCATAACTTAATAACTCATAACTTAAACAATGCTTATTAACTGACTCGCTATATTGCTTATAAAAGCCTATATATTCTATTCAAATAACCTCATCATGGATGTCTTTGATGAATGTATAGATTATCTTCATAAAATTGTTTATATAGATGGGAAAGTAGGCCCATGGGACCCTGCTTATACAATTATAATCTAACTTATGTTAGTATAAAATTTATATTAACACAGTGACCTATATATGCTTTACATTTTCTTAGTTGTAATGAAAAATTGCTAAACATGCCCCTAGGACACTTGGGTTTGAATTTTGCCTCTGACATTTATGGTCTGACCATAGACAAATAATATCACCTCTATAAGTCTTGATTTCTTTACCTATAAATTTGGAATAATACTACTTGATAACAATGTTCATCACCTACTTCATAGGATCAGTTTAAGGAAAGCATTCTATGAAACTTAAGGTGGTATATAAATGCATAATCATCATCATCATCAACTCTTTTGGGGAAAGAAGGGCTCTTATCTTTGTACCTCACCTAGCACTTAACACAGTGAAGTCAAAAAAAAGGCAAGCTTTCCCAAATCAACATTTCCCTTTATTTTTTTCTAGTCCATTAAGGAAAATTCCTCATCTTCAGAAAGAAACTGAGGTTGAAGATTGGGTCCTCACCTTCTCCTTGGATTTTACTGATCTTCTGCCCTGTTGCTTCCTGAAGAGGGTGGCTAAGGATGGCTTCTGGGCCCTTTGGTATCTGTGCAAGACAGAGCACAATTGTAGAAAGGACTTACAGGTTTAAGGGAGTCTGTCTCATATTTGCAAAACTGTAATGGCAGGATGCCAGTAGGAGCAGGGTAGAGATCATTGGATAGACCCAGTCTGGGGATCTAAGTACCCCCAGACTTACTATTGTGGGATGCATCTAGGCATCTCTTCAAAAGCTGAGCTATGTGGTATGAGAGAACTAACACTGAAACTCAAATCAGAAGATCTGAGTTTGAGGTCTGAAACTCTCACTTAGTAGTTGTATGACCATTGTGATGACTTCATTTCTCTAGGCTTCATCTGTTGAATGGGTATAATAATATAACCATAATAATTGTATTATTGTGGGGAAAATACTTCCTAAAAGCACTGAATAAATATGTTATTAAAATCTAATTTTATCACTTGATTATATTCCTTCTAGCACTGTTCTGTATTTTTATATGATATGAAAACTAACAAATTTGCAGACTACACTATTATCCCTGATGATATTTTTATTCACATTCACATTTATATAGTTCTTTAAGATTTACAAGACCCTTTCCTCACAATAATCCTGTTTTACAGATGAGGACACAGAGTTAATAAAAGACAGAACCGCAATTCAAATTCAGGTTCTCTGACTCCAAATGCACTATAGTTCTGGGCTTATGGAAAGGGCAGAAGAGACAGAGTAAGACTCTTCTCCACCATAAGGACTGCTGTATTCCAAAGGAAGCTTGGGACCTGAGGAGGTCATAGACCTGAGCAGGGCAAGGGCTAGAGATTATTAGGAGTTCTATATTCTAAGATCTCTTCCATTTTAAGATCACCTATACAAAAATAAAGGAAGATAAAATTATAAGTTTTATATAAATCCAAAATGACAGTTTGGGAACTTTTTAAATAACATTCTTTTCATCCCATCGCAGATCCTTCCTCCTGGAGTGATCAATCCAGAAGTATAATGGATGATCTTAGGAGATTTCCTCATTCCTGGAAATCTCTGAGTGGAGCTTGGATGACCATTCGTGGAGTATATTGTAGAGGTGACTCTTCTCCAAGTATGTTTGAGTTAGACTAGATAACCCTGGGGTTCCTTCTGACTATGAGATTCTATCAATCATTCTATTATTTCATTCATTTGTGTAGGGTTCTAATTTATTATACCCAGGAACTGCCCTAGAGTTAGCTTTGTTGTTCTTCAGTTGTGTCAATTTCTTCTTGACCCTGTGGACCACAGAATACCAGTATTGTCCATGGGGTTTTCTTGGCAAAGATACTGGAGTGGTTTATCATTTCCTTCTCCAGTGGATTAAGGTAAATACAGGTTGAGTGACTTGCCCAGGGTCACACAGATAGTATCTGAAGTCAAATTTAAACTCAGTTCTTCCTGACCCCAGGCCCAGTTCTCTATCCACTGAGTCACCCAGTTTCCTCTTTGGAATTTGCTTTAGTACCTTCTTAACATCCTGATTGACATCCTATTAGTGTAATTCCAAGGGATTGCAGTTCTGCCATGAAAATAGTAGAAACTATTGCTAATAATTCTAATGATGGTATCAGTCTTTGCCCAAGTCTGACACCACCTGAGAAAAGTACATAGAAGTAGGGGGAGCTAAGCAGCTGGGAGGATGTTGTTCAAACTAGTCCTTATGCTGTAGGTCTAGAGCTGAGTGTGTTGATAGGAAGAAGAAAAAGAAAGCCATTGGAAACTTCTTCATGTCAGAGAAATGGAGCTTTCAGAAATCTAATTACCTAAGTGATTTTCTCTATATGTCTGCCTGTGTTATCCTGAATTAAATATGTTCCTAAGATTCTGTAGTCTAGTATTTTAAGCTATCCGGTAAGCTATCTGAAGTCTTAACTCATGTCTTTAATAGCACATTCTAACTTCTTCTCTATTCTCATAGCTAAATTTGGAAGCCAGAAGTTGTGGGACCATCACTAATCATCCCTACAAAATGGATGGAATTTTTACTCTAAGAAACAAACTTGGAATATTACATTGCCTTTCTAAGATTTCATAATCTAATTCATTATTGTGTGAGGAAAGAGCAATGAAAAGTGATCTGAAGAGATTTGTAACAATGGTATAATTCATGGGTTAAATTTCACTCTAAATCCCAGGAAAATGATTTGCCTTGTGTTCTGAGTTCTGCTGACTACCTATTGACCCTTGTACAGGGGCCTGGGTGTCCTGAATCATATCCTAGGTGACTTGAGAATTTTGTATTTTGCAAAACATTATGGTGCCTTTAATATCCTTGGTTCTCCCATTCATGCAAATGTAATTGAACCCCACCTCTACAACTCATGCAATACTTTAGGCATTAATTCTGGGAAATGGCATTACTAATGTATTTGTTACAGATACAGATCACATATAGTCCCATTAAAATTATGGATCATAGCAGACTTTGAGATGAATTACATATTGCTCACTTTGGCTCCAATTTTGATCATAAGAATGAATTGTGAATACTATTGGGGGTACAGGGGCAAAACTGCTTGTTTTAATATATATTGAGATCCTAGAATTTGCTAGACAAAAGAATTTATCATAAGGGCTGGCACTTATATACTACTTTGAGGTTTACAATGTGTGTTATTAACATAATCTCACTTGAACTTCACAATAACCCTGTGTAGTAAATACTAATGATTTTATTTACTGCTTTTCCCCATTTTATAGAGGAGAAAATTGAGGCTTACAAAGGTTAAGTGTCTTACCCATAGTCACATATTCATGGAGGTAAATTTCAAAAACCAGTTTTTGAGTCTACCCTCTGCTTCTTTCCACTGTACCATGCTGTGAGGGACACCTGGTTGGTCACTCTTCTTTGGAACTCTGCCAGTGTCACAACTACCAAGATCAACTCAATTCTAGCTTCGGGGGTGGGGGGTAGGGGTGGGGGGTGGAAATGAGCAATAATGTGTGGACATTGCAAAGAAGAAAATGTAGAATCCACATAAGGAAAGCTTTCCTCACAATAAGATCTATCGTAAAGTGTAAAGGGCACTCTTGGGTCCCATTGATAATTCTTTCATCTTTAAGTGAAAACTAGATGACCACTTGTAAAGTATGTGCAAGAGGGGAGCCTTGTTCAGGGTAGAGTTAGCTGGCTTTCCAGCTGGGAAAGTCTGAGAAGTCTCTCTTGTTAGCACTGCAAAGTGATACCAAGGAGTTTTCTAGTTGCAGAAGAGAGAGAAAAGTCTTATTGCCCTACTTCTGAGGATGGTGGAGTGGGCATAGCATTGCGTTGGGAATAAGCTTGGATTTAAATCCTGTCTCAACCATTTAACTTCTGAGCCTCAGTTTTCTCAGCTTAATATGAGTAAGATAATACATACTCTCCCTACTTCCTGGCTTTTTGTAGAATTATTACAATTAGCTAGATCACAAAGCTAAAAATTGTCATCATTTTGACATTATGTGCTAGGAAAGTGTCTAACACAGGTCTAATGTGAATACATCTCTGGCAGAGAACTTTATTATCATTCATTTAGACAAAAATATTTACTGAGTGTCTTTTTTTTAAAAAATTACTTTATTGAGCAATTCACAACTTAAGCACCAGATACTATAAGAACCATTCCTGTTCTTCAGGGGCTTATAATCTATTAGAGGCAATAAAACACTTCTGTGAATGAGAAGGCTGTGGGCTTTAAATCCCATAAAAAAGAAGCAAACAACATGACCTAGAATTTCAGTGGAGGCTGTGATTGGTTCCAGCTTGGGGTGAGATGGGGAGGATAAGGGAAAGCTTTGTGGAGAAGGGAGCATTAGTGCTAGGCTTGGGGGTAGGGTGTAAGAGTGCCCTAGAAATATATGGTGAAAAACTGAGTTGTGACTTTAAAATAAGTTACATACATAGAAATTTTACAGGGTAATGGGTGGGGGAGGAGCTGTAGGGAGGAAGAGAATTTGGAACTTAATTTTTTAAAAAAGAACGTTAAAAACAAAATTTTAAAAAGAGATGTTACTTGAGAATGATCCCTCTCTAACTAATATCTTCCCCCTTCCCTAGCCCCAAATGCCAAATGGGATATAAGGCTCAAAATACTCATTGAGAACAGATTTGAATGACTCCCTGAGGTTTGTTTTAAGTGTGTTTGGGGGAGAAGAGGGACGAGAGGTGTACTGCAGTCCAGACTGCTGATACCTCTTTCTTTTGAGACTTGTTCCAAAATTTATTTCTATCGAATTGTTTAAAGCTCTAGATTCTAAGCATCCATGACGTACTTTGCAGTAGACAGCTTGGCTGAGATTTTAGGAATAAAAAGTAATTAGTTAGAAGACATAAACTTGTAGGACAGTCAGGCCTAATTATCTGCCCAGAGCTACTGTTGTGCAATTGAATGCTTCTAGGTGTCAGGTTAGATGGCTTGGATCAATTAGTCATTGTAATTGGAAAACATTCATGTGTCCTGCACGCATATAGATTTCAAATTACGTGACCCGCTATTAGAAAAAAAATAGCTTTGCTTGCTCTGGGCCAAATCTAGAGCTATAATAGCTAGGATTTATATAGCCTTTTAAGTTTTTCAAAGTGTTTATTATTTTATATATTCATATATAAAATATATATAATTTATATATATATATATTTTATATATTTATGTATTATTTTACTTGATCTTCAAAACAATCCTATGAGGTAGACCCTAGCTAGTATTATTTCAATTTAAAGAGGAGGGTACTGAGTCTGAGAGAAGCTAGGCGACTTGTTCAGAGCTACACAGTAAGTTTATGAAGCAGGATTTGAATTTAGATCTTTCTGACTCCAAATCCAACATTCTTTCAACTGAACCATATAGTTGCCAAGTCCTCCTAACTGTGTCTATTTCCTACCTCCTTATCATAGTTGCACTTAGGGCTCTGTCCTAGACAGTTTTCATATTCTCTCTTTACACCAAGGGTCCTTAATCTTTTTCTGTGCCATAGATTCTTTTGGCAGTAACTCTACGATCCTTTCTCAGAATAATTTCTTAAATTAATAATTGAAGGAAGTGTTAAATTTCAATTAGAGATTAGTGAAAATAACCAGATCCCCTAAAATTTGTCCATGGACCTCAGGTTAAAAACCACTCTTTTTTATTCTCTTATTCTATGATGGCATCGGTTCCTTTGGGCTCATTTACCTTCTTTATGTATAAGAAGATATTTACACATAAGTGCCTCCACTTCCTCTTTTCTCTCTTTCTTCTTAACTCCATATAGTCCAGCTCTCAATGTTATCAGTTCATCAAAGTTACTGATGTTATCCTAATTGTCAACTTCAATGGCCTTTTCTCAATTGTCATTCTTCTTGATGTCTCTGCAGCCTTTGGCATTGTCAATCACCCTTATTTCCTTGATACTCTTTCCTCACTAGGGTTTCAGAGCACAAGGTGTTCCACTCGATTCTGTCCTCGGCCTTCTTCTCTTCTTCCTCTATACTGTTTCACTTGGTAGTCTCATGAACTCCCATGGATTCCGTTAGCATCTCTATGCTGATGGTTCTCAAATATATTTATCTGCCCTAACCTCTTTCCTGACCTTGTCTCCAACTACCTTTAAGATATCTGAAACTGGATGTCCTATAGTCAGAACAAAGTGAACTGATTATCTTTCATATCCAAACTCATTAACTTTCCCTGTAAATCCCACCCCTCCCCCCACCCCCGACTTCCAAACCTCCCTATTACTGTTGAGGGCACCACCACCCTTCCAGTCCTCCAGGTTCACAACTTAGATACCATCCTTGACTTCTCACTCTTTCTTACCTCTCGTATCCAACCTGTTGCCAAGGGTGGTTGATTTCACCTTTGAAATATCTCTCTCATATGCCTCCTTCTGTCCTCTAGTAATGTCACTGCCCCAATGCAGGCCCTCACCTCCTCATGCTTGGACTATTGAAACAGCCTATTGGTGGGTCTACCTGCTTCAAGTCTTTCCCATTCCAGTCCATCCTTCATTCATTTGCCAAAATGATTTTCTTAAAGTGCTGATTCAACCACATCATTCCCTTACTCAATAAACTCCAGTGGCTACATATCACTACTAGGATGAAACAAAAAATACTCTCTTTGGTATTCAAAGCCCTTCATACACTAGTGCCCCCTCCCCACCTTTCCTGTTTTATTTTTATAACTTACACCCCTGCTCGCATACTTGACTCAGTGCCACTGGCTCCAGGCACTTTTTTGTACTGTCCTCCATGTCTGGAGTATACTCTTTCCTCATGTTTGCCTCCTGGCTTCCTTCAAGTCCCAGCTAAAATCTTGCCTTCTAGGGGAAACATTTCTCAGTCTCTCTGAATTCTAATGTCTTTCCTTTGTTGGTTATTACCTATTTACTTGTAAATAACTTGCTTGAACATATTTGTTTGTTTCTTCTCTCCCACCCCCATTAGATTGTGAGTTCCTTGAGGGCAGAGACTATCTTCCACCTTTCTTTATATTTCTAACACTTAATATAGTGCCTGGATCATAGTAGGCACTTAATAAATGTTTATTGATTGGTGTTCCCCTACTCACATAGCTAGTGTGATCTCAGGTAAGATTTGTAAGATTTGAACTCAAGTCTTCTTGATAATGGGGCAGCTTGGTACAGGGGATAGAGTAACAGGCTTGGAATCAGGAAGACTCATCCACCTAAATTTAAATCTGGCTTCAGACACTTAATAACTGTGTGACCTTGGCAAGTCACTTAACCCTGTGTGTCTCTGTTCTCTCAACGATAAAATGAACTGGAGAAGGAAATGGCAAACCACTCCATTATCTTTGCCAAGAAAACCCCATATGAAGTCGTAAAGAGTTGGATAGGACTGAAACAACAACAAACTTATTGACAAAGAATTCAGCATTCTCTCTCCTAGCCACCCAGCTCAGGCCTGAGGCAAAATTGGGTAGATCTTTATCCATCTGCTGTCTCAGAAGAATTAACCTACTAGTGTCATAGAAATATCTAAAGTTAATGGAGAAAAGGGAGCATGTTTCTGGGGTCACCCTATGTGGGTTGGTTTTTCTCTGTTGAAAGCTTGTCATAGCTTAACAAGATAAAAGACATCAGCCAGGGTTTTCCTATGTATACAGGGGGGAAAAAAAGAGAGGAGGTGGGAAAAGAGTGAGAATGAAGGAAAACTGATGAACAACATGGACAGCACACTGATAAGCCTCAAAGTACAAAACCATAAAAGAAAGGTTTCTCACATACTACAAAGAACTTCTTTGGAGGATTGCTGATAAATCATGGAAAATTATTCTATCAGATAGAAAATCTTGTGATTTCTTTTTGTGGTGGGAATGTCTGCCTGGAAGAAGTTCTAGAATCAAAAATAATAGATGTGAAATAATAGGAAGACATCTGAACTTACAAAAGATCTCTGAGTTTGAGTCTTGGCTTTACCACTTCTAAGATACATAATCTTGAGCAAGTTGCAAGCCTCAGCTTCCTCATTTGTAAAATGAAGGAAGTATGTATGTGCCTGGGATAATATTTTTCCATCCTGACCACCAAGCTATTATTGTGAGACTAAAGAGACGTTTATTTTATAGATATAATTACTATCTTAATTTTCTACATAACAGACTAATATTATATATTAATATTAAAAACTACTTTCCAATATATTAATACAATAATAACACACACATCCTTACATGTTTTATACTTAACTACAATGTGTCCATGTTGTTTTTCATAATAGAGTATAAGCTCCTTGAAAGCAAGGACTATATATATAAGATAAACTATATGTTTATCTTATTAGATGCTTAATAAATAATTGTTTATTGATAAATTGAAGCTAAAATAACAAAGAGAAGGTAAGCCCAACATAAAAAAAGTTTCATTGGATTTCCATTTCTTACCGGTTGTTTGTCTTAAACTTTGGTCTTGAAATTGAGGTATCCAGAGGAAAATATACTGTTTTCCTGTGCCACCCACTGCAGCACTTATAGATGCTTAAAATTGAGTAGGCAGAGGGCATAGAGAGCACAGGAGACCAGTCTATGAAGTAGGTTTGAAGCCATGTCAGCCTAGAGCATGTTATATGAAAAGAAGTCCAAAATGTTAAAAACCCGAAAGGTTAAAATCTGTGTTTCCTCAGATTGGGCTTACCTAGACTTGCTGTGCCTGGTCAAATTAAGCTGTTCTTTGACCTTTCTGGGAGTGAGCATTTTTCATAACTGTCAGTACTCAGAACACGAGCCCAGCAATATCATTAAGGGAGACATCCTGGCTGGGCAACCTGGAGGAATCAATGCTGATGAATCATGACCTGGCCACTTAATAAAGAGAAGCAAAGCAAAATATGTATGTTGATCTAGTGATCTAATAAGGGTGTTCCTTCCTAGAATTCCCTCCTAGCCTCACAAGTGCTGAAATGCTTTAAGAAGCCTCTTGGAAAACACTCAGAAATTAGATATAGTCCAAAGAAACTTTTGAGAATTTTGCTCAGATTTACACAAGAAAGTCATCCAAAAAAATACAGACACAAGAGAATGATTACAACTCCTTAGCATGGTACATGAAATAGAAACCCATCAGAAGGATTTGAATGCCCACCTAGAAATAATGGACAAATGTTGGCAAAAGAAATGAGATCACAGATTTAGATATGGAAAGAAATTTAGAGATGAAAAATTTGAGGCCCAAAGTGGTCAAGTGACTTACCAAAGAAAATATGACTAGTGTGTAATAATAATAATAATAATAATAGTAATAATAACTCATTTATCACCTTACATATATTTTCTCATTTGATCCTCATGGACCCAGTGAGATAGATGCTATGTTTAATCCCAATTTTTCAAAAGAAGAAACAGACTCATAATGGACAAATGAGTTGTCCAAGGTTACATAATTAGTATGTAGTAAAGTCAAAATTTTAGCCCTTATAAGAAATTTAGATTCTTCCCATTATACCCTGCTACCTCTGACATTCTGTGATTTACTGTACTGAACAATCCATGAAAAGGTTAAAAAAAATTAAATCCAACTTGAACTAATAATAATGATAGCTAATATTTATGCAGCACTTACTATGTACTAGGCACTGTGCTAAGTGCTTTACAAATGTTATCTCATTTGATCTTCATAACAACTCTGGAAGGGAGGTGCTATTATTATCTCCATTTTATAGTTGAGGAAAGTGAGGAAGACAGAGGTTAAGTGACTTGTTTAGGGTCAAACAGCTAGTTAAGTATCTGAGGATGGATTTGAACACAGACCTGATTTGCACTCTGACTCCAGGCCTGGCCCTCTATGCACTGCATCATCTAGAATACATCATAGAACCACAGCCTATCAAAGCTTCAAAGGACCTCAGAAACAATCTACTCTACCCCTCCCTTTTACAGATGAGGAACTACCCTTGGAAAGGGAAAGTGGCTAGCCCAGGCTCATGATAGGAGACCTGGTCTTCTGACTAGTTCATTGGCTTCTTTCACAGTAGTGCCACTACATCTCACCTAAGTCTATGACTCTTTTTGATCATGAGGTTCCTGAAGAAACTAATTATTGAGGATATTAAAGCCCTGTTGCTTATTAAAGCCTATTTTTTGTTTCTCTCCTTTAAGTATCAGTAAGGACAAGACAACCGTACTGCTTGTTCGTCTCCACAAAGCCACACCAATAATCTGGCAGTAGCCATGAAATTTAGGAGTGTCCGTCCATACCCCACATAGAGGCATCAAGGGCTTAGTAGAATGTGAGTCCCTTAGAAGCAGAGTTGATTTGCTTCTGTCTTTACATCTCCAGAGCCAAGCACAGTGCCTGACATATAGTCGGCACTTAAAAAATGGATGTTCCCTTTCTCTTCCCTTCCCTCAATTGGTCCCTTCAACAATAGTTCTGTGATTCTGTGAATTGAGCTTCCTATTTCTACTAAAAAAAAAAAAGTCTGATCTTCTGCAATAATCTCTCAGATATGAATCTATAGACTTGGTCAATCCTCATAAACTTCTTTTCTCTGCTAACTTCTCCAGCTGGAGACCAACCTCTGAATCAGTCAGGCCCCACACAAATGCATGCAGTTAGAAAACTGAAAAAAACTTCATTTCTTGAAGACACAAAAGCCAAGATCTATCTCATCTCAATCAAAGCCTTGACTAGAAGGAAACACAATTTTACATAGCAGAGGAAAAGTCAGCAGATGCAACAGGGGCAAACTTTCACAGCACAGCAAATCCAAATGTGCATTCCCCTAAAACTTTGTCTCACAGAGTAAGGGCTCTCCAATAACTCTGCTAGACAGTAGGGCTGGAGAATAAATAAATTCAAGCATGTTCCATGTTTTTTCAAGAGCTCGGGGGCTATAGACCACCATGGTTAGCAATGAAAAAATTCACAAGGTCAGTATTCATGTGTCTTTCTGATCAATGAAACGGCTATTGAGTAAAGCCCCAGTTCTGGGTCCTGCTCTGCCCCTAATTAATCTGGTGACCTGAGAAGGATCCATTTGCATCCCATGATTTAGGTTATCAGTCTGGAATTAAACAGTAAAATTTATATCAGAAGGAGTACATGCAAGTAAAATCTATGAAAAGTACTTCAGGCTCTAGCAAAAATTATCTAAGAACCCAGCCTTTCATTATTATGGTAACCTAATTCTTATTTTAGGCAAATATGCAAATATGCAAATAGCTGAGTCTTGTCTCCTCATCAGCTTTTGTGGAATTTGCAGGAGATGAAATTGGGCTTTGCTATGTGAGTGAACCAATCAATATACCTTTTTTTTTTTCAGTTTTCACTGACTTCTCAAGTGTTCCATAAGCCCCAGAGCAAAAATACTTGAGCTAGAAAACATTCCCATATCCAAAGGCTTTGATGTTTTCCTGAGTGCTGGAGCCACTCAGAAATAAAGGACCAAGTTAAGAAGGACTTCCAAAGAGGTGAGGGTCCTCTGAGGAAAGAGCAGAGCTATACACAGGCAAAGTCTTTGGGATAACTAGAACAGACAGCTCTGTAAGTTCATCTAGAGGAAATATGACTGAACTTTGAGGCAGAAGATCTGAATTTGAGTGCTTGCTCTGCTATGTAGTGGAATACTAGGTATAAAGCAAGTTTTTAATATCTCTAGGCCTCAATTTTCTTGTCTATAAAATTAGGATAATAACACTTGCCCTATTTTCTCTTTCTCAAGACTATTAGGTAAAACTTTACTATCAACAGTTCTTGTTTGTCCTTTGCTTAGAAGGGGTGATGTCTTGACTTACACATGAATTGAGTTTAAGTGAGGCAGAGTTGCCCAAAGTCTTCAGTCTCACACTCTCTTTCAGATTGATCAAAGTCCAGCGGCAAGACTAAAGCCAGCATGACTAGCAATGGTCTGGAATGCAGTGGATGACTGTGGCATCTAAGATGCCTGACCAAGCTCTATGCATTCCACAGCACCTGTTTTAGCCTCCTTTATGACTGTTAGATCAAAATTTGATCCAAAGGAGAATTACCTTGATAGATCAAATCAACAAGCATTTATTAAGTGTTTACTATGTTTTAAGCCCTGGGTACACACACACACACACACACACACACACACACACACACAAAACTGAAATAGATATTGCCCTCAAGGAATTTTCATTATATTTAATTGAGCCAAAATTTACCTGAAATACCAAATTCAGCAGGAAATTAAGAAAATAGTAACAATTAAAATCCAAGGGAAAGTAGCACAGACTCTAAAAAGACAGGAATAACACTATGTGGGGGAAGGGAGTGAACCAATTAAATACAAATAAATCACTGGTTATAATAGTTATCAATTAAATATAAAATAATTTCTTCATAGGATCATAGGATTTATAGCTGAAAGAGGAGGCAGCAATCATTTAGTCTGCCTTTCATTTTATAGGTGACAAAATTGAGACCCAGAGAAGGGAGGAGGTTTTATATAATTTCACAATCTAGATTGAACAGAACTTGAGAAACTATGTACTCTAATATGTACCTGAATAAAAATCACTAACAAGTCTCTATCTACAATAGAACATAGCTTATATTACATAGCAGTTATTGTGGGCCCTGCATTATAATGATTTATCTCATTTGATCCTCACAACAAACCCTGGGAAGTAGATACCATTATTATTCCCTCTTTACAGGCAAGCAAGCTAAGGCAAACAGAGGTTAAGCAACTTGTCAGGGATCCCACAGTGTCTGAGGCTGGATTTGTACTCAAGTCTTCCTGACTCTACCAGCAGCACCTATCAGCTGTGCCATTTAAGCAGCTTCTGATTGTAGACCTCTAGTCATTACATACCCACAATCTCCCTAGGCACTCCATTCTACTCATTTACAACTCTAACTGGTCTTCCCTCCCCCCTTTATATCAAAACACAATCTGCTCTCTGCAGCTTCCACTAATAGGTTTTAGGTTTTGCACCAGGAAGAACCAAGTTTATCACTTTTTGCATGATAACCTTTCAAAAATTTGAAGACACTGAGTTCTTCTTACACCTACTCCTGAATTCTTTCAGCTACAAATTCATTGTCTCTTATTTTATCCTAAGTGAATACTTACCCCTCCCCAGGGCATATAAGGGGTACCTCAGAGATACATTCACCAATAAAAAAAAAAACAATTTAGTCTATTCTGAACCTAGGATTGATCAGTAGTGACCGCTCCTTTTATTTTAACTAGCTCCGGTAAAGTCTTAAATGACCCTGCTACCACCTAAGCGCCCTTTCTACTTCCTGCCCACAGATAGAACAGAACAAAGATTTCCTTCCTAAGGTATCTCTGTTTTCTTGGAAACATTAACATACAACTCAACTCCCTGGATTCATGCCTTTTTCCAATATGTCATATAGCCTCCTACGTACTGAGGTTTCACTCTTTTGATCTCTTATTGGCTCAGACTATGATAATAAGACTAGATTGGGTATGTTGAGTAGCATTGGGTTAGTCCTGAGGGAGAAGATTCCGTTACCTGTCCTGGGACTCACTAATGTAACCTCAGACCTGTCCATTCTCCTGGGGTCCTTTAGCCTGAGCCAAGAATTCCTGTGATCAAATCGTGTTGGCCTGTTATGGAATTATACACTAGAGTGGGCTGAGATTACATGGAGTTCACTCCTTTATTTTCCAGATGAGGAATCTAAGCTCCCTAACAGTGAAGTATCATCCCCAAGGTTACATAGCTAGTAAAGGGTGGAACCAAGATGAGAACTCAGTTGTCCTAACTCCCAATCCAATTCATTCCATGTTACACTGCCTTCCATACTACCCAGCTTTCATCTATCAGCGAGAAATTCTTTCTGATAAACTCATTCCAACTGTTTAGAGGATCAAAGATCCAAACCTAGAAGAGATCTTCTAGTCTAACTACCTCATTTGATGATAAGGAAACTGAGGCCCAAGGTGGTTAAGTGACTCACCCAAGGTCACAAGGACAGAAAACATTATGAGTTTAATATGACTCTATGTCCTCTGACTCCAGATCCCATGCTTTTTCTTAGCATGTTATCTCTCTCCAGATTATTTGAACTTTTAAAGCAGATCCACAGTAATAGAGCAATACTTAAATCAAAAGAATGAATGATAATAGAATTTCAGTCATCAGTTGAGGTAATACTTTTTTTGGGGGAGGGAAGGCCCCCTCCTAATGTCTCTATAATCAACCCCATGCTCTGACTATGCATGAATTCAATATTATTCAGGATGATCTGGTTTAATTCCAGATAGGAATCAGGTCAAAAAAGGTCAGAAATTAAGTGAGTTGCCTGAAAGAAATCTGCCCGGCAAGTGTGATTTCAGTTTAGGACAGTTTTTTCCTCAAGATTGCATACTACATTATTTGTTCCTAGACTATGATGGAATTTAAATGCACAAGATTTGAATGGAAAAGGTGAAAAGGTTTAACTTTTCCATCCTAAGTGGCCCAGGGCATCACTTATGCTATTATGTGGAAGAGAAGAGGGAAGGCTATGTGAACTCAGATCCCGCTGAAAATTAAAAGCATGAATACTTTCAAAAATATTTTTTTTTAAATCCAACTCCAAAACAATGACAGACACTATAAATATGATTAAATTACATACTAAATTATAATCCTCATGTTGGTCTGGAGTCCCTTTCCTATTATTCTCAAGGAAAATCAAATACATCGGTTGCTATTTTTAGGGAAAATATGGTTTAATGCTGCAGACAGCATTTTCCTGATTGCATTGATCTCTGGAATATTTCAGGGCCTTCCTAATTAGATATACATTCATCAAAACAATTCATCCTAGTCATTCATATTGAAAAAACAAAGTGGATGAACAATGTGTGATATCAAGATTACAGCTTTCAAGAGGATGGGGAGCCTACTGAGTTAGATAATCAGTAAAAACATTTTTTACAGGCTCTTCAAGACCAGGGACCACAATTTATTAGTAAAAAGAGAGCTGGATGGAGCACTTTTGTGAAACTGTGCAGTTTTTTTTTTCAAGGATCCCATGATATTTATTGCCACAAAAATCCTTTTTAATAATAAAGAATGTTTAAAGTACTTGATGGCTTTTAACATACTTTATTATTTCATTTGATCTTCATAAAAACCCTGTTAGGTATTAGAAGTACTAGAGAGATTATTACCTTCATTTTACTGATGAGGAAACTGAGGCTCAGAGATGTTGAATGACTTACCTATGGTCTCTCAACTTCTGTTGAAGACAGGCTTTAGACCTAGATTTGCCTGCCTCAGAATTCCTTCTGCTGCCTCTTTTTTTTAACACCAGTGTTCTCCTTGTGGCTGTGTGGCTTCTTATCTTGGAATTCCATGATCTTTGATTAATCCCAACTGCAGATAACCCAAAGGAGAGCAAAACACAGATTGTGGGCAGAAGTATACTTCAGCAAATAACCAACAGTGTGTAAGAAGTGGTGTAAAATATGTAAAATCAAGGACACTTGTGACTAGAAGAATCTGATCCTATAGTGAAAACAAGGGTAGTTGGAGTATTAATGTAGCCAAAACGACAACCCACAGCACATAGAGTGGATCTAGCATGGAGGATTTTCAGATAGACATGGACAAGTTGGAAAGGTTTGCCATCTGCATTAATGGAGGACTTATTCACAGCAATGTGTCTATCTATCTTTACACAGCTATATCCATCTATATCCATCTATATTTA
Organism: Vombatus ursinus; assembly: GCF_900497805.2. Classification (NCBI taxonomy): domain Eukaryota; kingdom Metazoa; phylum Chordata; class Mammalia; order Diprotodontia; family Vombatidae; genus Vombatus; species Vombatus ursinus. The sequence goes on along the minus strand of NW_020954596.1, from coordinate 23,163,761 downwards.
TATCTATGTCTATATATCCATCTCCCTCTCCCTCTCCTTATAACTCTATGTCTCTATGTCCCTCTCTGTCTCTGTATTTTCTCTCTCTCTCTCTCTGTCTCTTTCTCTCTTCATATGTGAGTGTAAGTTTACCTCAGAATACTCAAGGAAGCCCCAAATGTAGGACTAGATTAATCTGCTTTGGTCCAGGCCACTGATATTGATTTTATGATCCTCTTGACTTTTAATTATGAGTGGTGTTAGTTCTAACGATCATTAAGTTAGTACATCTGTTGCCACAGTAGCCCAGTGCTTTGATGTTCTGAATGATTAATCTCCTTAATTAGCACTTGACACTCGTTAGCCTTCAGCTCAACACTACTAGCAAATCACCTGGGCCCATAAACCGGAGGTTTAGGTTCAGAATTTAGAGAACATTCATCAGACCAATGTACTTGCCCAGAAGCTTTGGAGTTGCCAGTGGAAATTAGAATGGCAGGACCTTTTAATATTAGTTAAGATCTTTTGGGAGTACGTTGTTGCCTCTGCCCTCATAAATTGGAGAGGTTATAAATCAGAAGACATCTTTCTCTGCCAATGGCCAGACTGTTTTGAATGATTAAACAACACCACCTAAGAATAAGGCAAGACTATGGCACTTGTAATTTCAGAGGCCTACTCCTATTCTGGCCTTCAGTAGAGGTTTTAGAAGGGCAAGTTGGTTCAATAGTGCAATTATTAAACACTGTGATTGACACTGTGGGAGATAAAAATAAATTTTAGATGAGGAATATCCTTCAAAACTTAACATAGAATCTGCAGTAGCTCCATTGAAACTGGAGACAGGAGATGTGAATTAATATTCTATTTCTGCCACTTCCTAGCTGTAGGATCTTGGACACTTAATCATCCTGGGTCCATGTTCCCTTACATATAAAGTAAGAAGAATTATATTTACACTAGCTACTTAACAGTGTCATTATGAGAATCTATTTCAGGTCATAAATTTTAGAACTGGAATCACTACATTTCCAACATCACACTTTCCAGATGAAGAAAACAAGGTCTAGGCTAGTTAGGTGACTTGCACAAGGTCATAGTGCTAGCTAGTAGCAGAGCAATTAGTAGGGCCCAGTGAAATACAATTATAGACTTACAGAATCAGAGATTCAGAGCTGAAAGGTGTCTCAGTTTGCAGCTGAGTAAAAGGATGCTGTTGAATGTTCAGCACTCATAATTGAATTCTACCCCTTAAGATTAGAATATCAGAATACTCCTAATGCTAGCTAACAAATTCCAATCTACACTTATTATCATACTCTGAGTCAAAAGAAGGGACAAAAGAGGGGAACCTCGGTACATAGGACACGTGTCTATACACATACATATACTTTACATAAAACACTTACTAAAAAAATAGCCTAGATGGGGCAGCTAGGTGGCGCAGTGGATAAAGCACCAGCCCTGAAGTCAGGAGGACCTGAATTCAAATCCAGCCTCAGACCCAACACTTGACACATACTAGCTGTGTGACCTTGGGCAAGTCACTTAACCCCAATTGCCTCACTAAAAAAAAAAAAATAGCCTAGAATCAATTTGCTTTTCTAACAACCATGTGAGGTGGGGATGCCCAATATTGTGATCCCATTTAGTCAGATAGCTGACATAGTAGATAAGACAATCATGAAGATGTGTTGAAATCCTGCCTCTGATCCTTTTAGCTGTGTGACTGGGCAAGTCACTTAAACTCTCAGCCTCAGTTTCCACATCTGTAAAATGGAGATTATAATAGCAACTACCGTAAAGGGTTGTTATTGTGAAGATCAAGTAAGACAAAAGAAGCAAAACATTTTGCAAACTTAAAGCACTATATAAATGGTATTGTTGTTGTTATTATCATTATATTAGAAAGAATAATGTACTAGGATATAAGAGACATTGGTTCTACAGTGGTCCAAGCTCTGGCATGAAATAGCCATATGACTTTGAGAAAGTTATTTTTTGGAGCCATAATTTCCTCATCTCTAAAATAGAGATTATGACATTATCTTTCATTGCTGTTGGAGAATCAAAGAATATCTGGTAAGTAAAATGTCATATAAAGCTAAACTATCATTATTAAGCTCTTGTTTCATTGGCATAGAAGAAAGAGCACAGCCCTAGGAAGCAAGAAGCCCAGGTCCTAGTCATAGTTCTACCACCAACTATCTCTGGAACTTTGGACAAGGGGTTTAGCCTTCCTAGGCCTCAGTTTCCTCAGTTGGAATATGAGGGTATTAGGCTGGATGCTCTCTAAGGCCTTTCCTGGTTTGACATTCTATGTTGTTATATCCTTAACTGCCCAAACATTCATTGGGTAAGTGTTTCCTCTGAGCCGGAGTATGAGCACTTGCTCTCCCTCAGCATCAGCAAAGGATCCTGGCATTTGGGGGGAAAGCTGGTTTACACTCCATTCAGACTCTAGCTTTGCAGGGTTTGGCAAAGCAGACCCAGCCCTTCCTTCCTGAATCATCCTAAGAGCAAGCAGGTGTTTCTATGTAATCATACTCTTCAGGGAACCACTGCAGATCCATTGTCAACCTCAAAGGGCAGTTCTCCAAGCAGATCATCTGAAAAAAAAAAGGGGGAAAAGGACTGAAATTGCTCACTTAGTTTTCACTTCTTAGTGAGAAAACAAATACCAGATGATTCTGTTATCCTGAGCAGGAGGTCATAAAAATGGCCCCCTTTTCTCTTCACAGAGAAATTATTTTTGAGTTAACCAGCACATTTCTTGCCTCCCCTCTCTCCTTCTGCTTTCCTTTTAGGCAAAGATTAATAGGTATGTTTAGCATCTTCTAAGGATTTTCCTCTAAGCACAAGCAAAAATGTTTACTTTCTCCAAAAAAAATTCTGCTTTCTCCAAAATTTGACCTCTTTTCTGGGGGTGATGTTTATCATCTCCAAAAAGAAAAAAAACAAACCTGGAAATTGTGTACAAGAAATTTGCCTCTTCATTTGGGAATTAGCTTAGATCAGTGCTTCTTAAACTGTGGGTCGAGACCCCATATGGGATCGTGAAAAAAATTGGCAGCAGTAAAACAATGACCCAAAATTAATTAAAATCAAATGTTTAATGAATCCAAGGTGTTTCTGGCAGCGCTTGCCTATGTTACATCATGCAACTTCACTGCAGCCTTGGTTCTGAACACAAAGCATGGGCACTTTGCACTGTGCATGCCCTTAGGCTATGCAACGCCAAAAACCACTGTCAAAACCCATAAAGGGGCTGTGAGTGGAAAAAGTTTAGGAAGCCCTGGTTTAGATGACCAAGATCTCTCAAGTTTCTTTCATCTCTAGGGATCTTAGTTCTGTGAATCTACTTTATAGGGACTTATAAGGATAAAATGAGACATAATGTATGCTGACATTTTGGAACATCTTAAGTTGAATGGGACTTAGAGATTACCTCATCTCTGATAATAGTAAAGGTAAGAATTTTCCTCACACAAACCCTGTGAGATGAGGAATGCGGGTATTGTCATCTCCATTTTGTAGAAGAGAAAACTGGGGGGGGGGGGTTAATAATTTGATAGTCCATTGGATCTATGATCTTATTAGTATGGGTACTCCCTCCAGTGATACAGCATAACCCATTCATATTCTCTTCTCTTGTGATACTTTAGCAAATGCTTTTCCATAAGGCTTTTATGAAAGCTTTAGACACCTGAGGGGCAAAAACCTTAAATGATTTGCTTTTCATCAAGTAGGATGTAAGTTGTTCAAGGACAAGGACTTGTTTATCCTTTTGTATTTATTGCAATTCCTTGCATATAATAGGCATTTAATAACTGGCCATTGGATTGTATTACATTGCACTGGATTGGATCAGATAGGGTTAGATTGTCTTGCCTAAATTTACACAACCAATTATTGGCAGGACCTGGACTAGAATCCAGTATTCTTTGCCATAGTTCCATAGTTATCTCACCATGAGGTTACTCTATTAACAAGTACATAATATATGCCATTGTTCATACCTATAGCAAATGCTCCAAGTGGACTACTCTATTACTGAGATTCATCTCGAAAAGATTTGTCATCTCAATGTCTATAGCAATATTAGGTTGGCATTATTAGGAAACTAAGGCAAAATGGAGGTTAAGCGACAGATTTGAATTCAGGTCTTCCTGAATCCAGGTCAAACACTCTATCCCCTGTGCCTCCTGACTGCCTCTAAATGAGCTGCTTCATCTCCCCAGGCCTAAAGTGTTCTTTCTCAAAAAAGACTGATAAAGATATTCTAATAAAGGAAGAAGACATGTACACAAGTAATCCCAATACATATTATAATGTGGCAAGGGCATAGGATAGATTCAAAAGAGAGGTATGCCACATTCAGGGCCTAAAGGATCATTGCTATCTTGGGGGGACTGGGTAGACTTCATTGAGGAGGGTAGATCAAAGTCAGTCAGATGACCCCCAACCTTCATTGGGTACCTCTCTAATTACATTATTCTGGGTATATCATAGATACATAATATATATATGCATATAGACACATACACACAGTATGATACATATGTATTCATGCATATAGCAAATCCTCAAGATGGAATTTACTCCAGAAGTAATATATAATATACCTATATGGATGTGCATATGTATAATCTTCCTTCCTCAAACAGAATGTTGAGTCATCTAGACATAGGGTTAGCCAGACAGTCCTGTGGTTAATTTTTTTCAAAGGATGCTGAGTGTAGGGATTTGGGTACAAATGTCTTAGAGACCCTGGAAAGAACCCAGAAATCCTTCTTTAAAAATTTCACAAATAGAATGGTGGATCAGCAGAATAGGTTAGGCACACAAGATGCAGTAGTAAATTACCATAGTAATCTAGTGTTTGACAAACCCAAAGATCCAAGCTTATGGAACAAAAACTCATTATTTGACAAAAACCTACTGGAAAAACTGCAAAACAGTATGGCAGAAGCTAGGCATAGACCAGCATCTCACATCATATACCTAGATAAGTCCAAAATGGGTACATGATTTACACATAAAGGATGATACCATGAGCAAATTAGAAGAGCATGGAGTAGTTTATCTGTTAGATCTATGGATAAGAGAAGAATTTAGGACCAATGGAAATATAGAGGGCATTACAAAATGTAAAATAGATCATTTTGATTATATAAAATTTAAAAGGTTTTGCACAATCAAAACCAATGCAACCAAAATTAAAAGGAAAGCAGAAAACTGGGAGGAAATTTTTCAACAAGCATCTCTGATAAAGGCCTCACTCCTCAGATATATAGAGAACTGAGTCAAATATATAAAAATACAAGTCATTCTCCAATTGATAAATGGTCAAAGGATATGAACAGGCAGTTTTCAGATAAAGAAATCAAAACTATCTATAGTCACATAAAAATGTTCTAAATCACTACTGATTAAAAAATGCAAAATAAAACAACTCTGAGGTACCACCTCACACTTATCAGATTTACTAATATGATTAAAAAAAAGGAAAATGATGGTTGTTGGAGGGGATGTGAGAAAACTGGGACACTAATGCATTGGTGGTGGAGCTGTGAACTCATCCAAAGCAATTTGGAACTATGCCTAAAGAGCTATAAAACTATGCCTACCATTTGATCCAGCAATACCTCTGCTAGGTCTACATCCCAAAGATATAAAAAAGTGAAAAGGACCTATTTGTACAAAAAATATTTATAGTAGCTCTTTTTGTGGTGGCTAAGAATTGGAAATTGAAGGGATACCCATCAATTGGCGAATGGCTAAACAAGCTATGATATATGATTGTGATGGAATAAGAAATGCCATAAGTGTCCTAAGAAATGACAAGCAGGATGATTTCAGAAAAACCTGAGAATACATGAACTGATGCAAAGTGAAGTGAACAGAACCAGGAGAACATTGTACATGGTAACAGCAATATTGTATGGTGAAGAACTGTGAATGACAACTATTCTTAGCAATACAATCATCTGAGACAATCCTAAAGGACTAATGATGAAGCATACGATCTTCCTCCAGAGAAAGAACTGATATTGTTTGAATACAGACTGAGGCATGCTATTTTTCACTTTCTTTCATTCTTTTTTTATTTTATTTTTCTCATACAAAATGACTAATATGGAAATATTTTACATGATTACACATATATGACCTGTAGCTGACTGCTTACTATCTCAGAGAAGGGGCAGGGCAGGCAGGGAGGGATAGAATTTGGAATTAAAAACTTTAAATAAACAAATATTTAAAAATTGTTTTAACATTTAATTGGGGGAAAATAAAATATATTTTTAAAAATTTCACAAAAATCTTTTGGTACTGCCTCAATGCAATATAATAAAATCTACTTTTCTTCAAGTGAAGCAATATGAGGTAAAGAAAACAAAACCCCAACATTTATTTATTTCTTCATTGTTTGATTTTGTTTAATTATTTTTACTTATATTGTAACAATGGTGTTTGCTACCATGCTTATTTAAAAATGTACAATATTACAACTGATTTATATGACATTAATGGGTTCATTTAGCAGTCTAAGTACTACCTGTAACATTGTGCCTGTAGGAAGATGAGTTCCATGACCAAATGAAGTTTCATATATGCATACACCTTACCTCCTCAGGGACATTATAAATTCCTCATGTTCAGATGAGGCATTCTATATTTTTGTAGCCCCATATAACATCTGGATATCTAGAACAAAGATATGTGCATCATCTCAACATCACAAATCTATCCCATTTTAATCACATTTCATCATCATGGCAAACCCCTCAGATAGTTGCTATCTTACAAATAAGGAAACAAATTGTTTTACATATGGGGAAAATGAGTCCCAGAGCTGTTGAGTAACTTACCCAAAGTCACTCAGGAGTTATGATTTGAACCTGTGTTCATGGCTCTAAATTTAGGGTTCTTTCCAGTATACCCTGCTGTTTCTCAATGGATCTGTCATTTCATAGATGTAGGAATTTCCTTCACTGGTACACATTTGCAACCCATCTATTCTGCACAATAGTTGTTTGGGCTGTCTCATTAATCTTCCGTAGAGAATATGCCTAATTCACAGAAAACATTACACTAGATCTTTTAACATCCCATAAATATTGATGCACCACTTCAGTTATCTTCTTCATTACTATAAAACTATTAATTTGGATCTATATCCCCAAAATCACTAAACTATATAGATCTTTTGGTCCATTATGTTCATATACCACTACATATTTAGTAAATCATAACTCCTGAGTAATTTTGGGTAAGTTACTCAACAGCTCTGGGACTCATTTTCCCCATATGTAAAATGAAGGGACTGGATTATGGAAAACAATTTGTCTTTAAATCATACATTTCCTTAATGATGTCCTTCATGCCATTTCTTGGATGTGAGTCATTGCACAACATATTATGGCCCAAGTACGATCATATGGTGTAACTGGAAGAATGTTGCAATTAATGAGATGAATTTTTGTGCTTGAAGAAATCTGGTATTATCAATAATATTGCGTAATTTCCCAAATTCAATTTAGCCTGATCTCTTGCTATTATTTAATTCCAAGCTTACTTCATTGCTTAAGTATAGTATAAGGCCAAGATATTTATATACATATGTATATAAAATAATAACAATAATAATATACATTCTCGGCCAAGATTTGTTTAATAATAATTATTGAATATATTTACATAAGGTTCCCAAAATACTTTACATACATTATCATACTTGATTCTCATAGCAACCAGATGAGGTAGGTTCTTTCATCATTCCATTTTACAGATGAGGAAGTTGAGTCCCAGAGAGATCAAATCATTCGTCCAGTTTCACACAGTTGGTAAATAAAGCTATCAGGAGTCAAGTGCAAGATGTCTTGATTCCATTTCCAGCCCTCTATTGGGATGATACTAATCTATTTCTTGATAAGACATATTTTCAAAATCACAATACTTACTAGGAATTGTTGAAAATACAAGATACTTTTGTGTAGTGTGCATTGATTATTTTTTTTTTAAAGCATTTGGCTTGATAGAGTTCAATGAAGTCTTTAAGACTCTCTTTCTAGCAAGGTGTCTCTTACGTACCCGTGAGGCTCATATAAGAGAGGTGACTTCAGAAACGCCTTTATTCAGGGATCCCCTGATCATCAACATAAAATGAAGACTAAAACATACAGATGATAGCTTGGCTTGGAACATTCCATGCTGAATGGAAGATGACTTTACTGCAGATGGAAGATTCCTCTAAATGCTCCTATATCTAGATGACATCATGTTGATTGCATCTGGCTCCACAGCACAACAGGGCCTCCTTAGCGTTGTTCGTGACTCCTCACAATAGACATTAGCCTAACAATCATTACATGAAGAATCAGATGGATTTTTAAAATGCTATTTTCCATATTTTGACATGCAGTTAGATTCATGGCCCATTAAACTGGTTCATCAGAAAAAAATATTTTGGACAGATGATATACAACAGTTTTGTAACATGTTGAGAACAGTCTTGGACAGAAATGAGAGACATAAACATCAAGGTAAAATGAATTTAGAAATTAGTGGGGAGGGATATAGTAGTCCTTGGCAGGCACAGATGGCATGAGGGAAACTTTGTGTTCATTTGTTTTCCATTTTTTTTGTTTCTTTTAAGTTTTTGCTTAAAATAGAACCTCCTATAATGCCTACCCAAAGTGTAGGTGTACTGAGGATGATAATATCCTAGACTTGAAAAGGAATCTCCTCTACAATGTCCTGGGTAGGTGGGAATATAGTCTGTGCTTTAATCCAGTGACAAAGAGATCCTGAGCTCATGAAGCAGCCTGTCTCCTTTTGGAGCAGCTCCAATTGTGTGGAAATATGTGATATGCATAAGGTCAGCTTACAGTAAATGGCAGATCTGGAATTCCAACCCAGGTCTCTGAACTCAAAATTCCATTTTGCCACACAGTCAACACTACCCCTCCCCCTGCCATAGAATCAGTACAATAAAATCATCCTAACTATACAAAATGATAATAAAAATGCACCCTGGTCCTCACAATGAGCAGGGATGTAATATGCTGTGAAGAGTGAATGTTTATTGCATTCCCTAATAATCTCAAAATACAAAATATATTCAAGCTGCTTTAAAAGTAATGTTAATTATTTTTTCCCTCTTAATGATCCCAGTATCTCTAGCTGTCAAGTGAATTATCACCTCATAAACATGCCAGTTTGGAAAGTACTTCAAATTACAGCCAGAAGATGGCAAAGGAGCAAGAGTAATTGGAATTCAATTTATATAGAGGAGTTTCCATTTTTATTATTGTTTAAATGGGTTCAAATAAATCGAAATGGTCAGAAACTTAAACAGAGAGAAAAATGGGGGGAAATGTCATCATGCAAAAAGCTATGGAAGGGAACTGAGCTGATCAAAAAATTCCATGCCCTTGAGAGCATGGAACCAGTCTATTTACAGCTGGATTGCTAGGTAGAAAGTTTAACATTTCACTCAATTTCAGAATATGGTTCCTGAATGAATGATGGATGGATGGATGGATGGATGGATGGATGGATGGATGGATGGAT